>NC_134358.1:317224642-317540475 GCF_048569485.1 Anomaloglossus baeobatrachus | reverse complement strand
CACTGAGGACTTAGGGTCGCCCTGCCACACCTGGAAAGGTTTGCCACTGTTCCATGTTTTCGCCAATTGTGGATAATGGCTCTCACATATGTTCACTGGAGTCCCAAAGCTTTAGAAATAGCATATTGCTAATTCCTGCCTAACTGTCCCTGTATACAGTAGCATAGATAAAGGGATCTTTAGAAAAAGTATTTCTAATGATATTTTATTCTATGCTAATGAGCACAGGTGCTAGTCCCAATGGTGTTATATCCCCCGACTAGTCCATCCTCTTAGCATGTTAGTAATCCCCCGTGGGCATACTAACATGCTATTCAATGCAGCATCACCAGCGGTGCCACGCAAACCTGTGTTCACTGTTACTGCACTTCTGAATGCCCAGCCTTCAGCTAGTCTGCATTGCTGGGTCTAGTATTGTTCATCTTCCTCTTAAGGTTAGGCAAGTTTGCTGGGCAATTATGCACAGAGATACTGGGGTTATTTTAATCCAATCAATTTTTTATTGTAGGAAGTTACATTACAAAAAGGAGAAATTCAGGTATCATTGGCAATAATACACAAAGAAAACAACGCTGTAACATGTGGTAGTATCACCTTTGATTATGATTCACATTTCCTGTCACACCACCAACAATCATGTCTGATGCAAGTTGCAACTTTTATTTTTAGGTTAATCAATACCCAATACGTATAGAGTCAACCTACCAATTTACTCTTTAATCCTCAAAACGAGGGTTCCAAACAACCAGAACCAGAGAGTAAGAAAGGAAGATAAGAAAAGGGAGGGGAGAGAGAGGTGGGGGAGAGGGGGAGAACCATGGATGGTTGCAAAGAGGCAACCAGGGAGGGGGAGGGGGGAGGGAGGGAACTGGATGGTTTTTCCGGGTAGCACGAGCAGTAACAACAACAGAGATTTAAACACCTTGAATATTGACATGTGGTATGGGTGAACTCCCTGCGTAACACTCTCTTTGACCCTATTTGACCCATTTTTAATTATCAACAGTTTGCCCTGGAAACAGATGCCTGACAGGGGATGCATATACAGAGTTTAGCCACGTGTCCCAAATCTGAAGTATTTTGTTTTTGGCGCGGATGGAGTGAGCCAGACAGAACTCGTATTGGCATTCGAGATTAATTCGGTTATATAGTTCAACTAATGTAGGCGTCTTTGGGGATTTCCAGTGCAAACTTATGCAGTATCTGGCAGCTACTAGAATGTGAACTAATAAACCCCTGGATTCCCAAGAGAACTCCTCTATACCCACGTTTAGCACTGCCAGACCTGGATTCGGATTACTAGGATTGCCTGTCAGCTCACCCATCAGGCCAAATACCTCCAACCAGAACGAGAAAACCTTGGGACAAGCCCACCAGCAGTGACCAAGAGTACCCCTTTGGAGGCAGCCCTTCCAACAATGTGGCGAATAATTTGGGAGGAACTGTGCTAAGTTGGGTGGGGACCGATGCCATCGCAGGTGTACTTTTTTCAGTTGCTCCAGATGATTTATACACTTGGAATATTTTTGGATATTTGCTGATGCCGTGTGCCAGTTTGAAGGAGAGGTAGAGACACTCAAATCCACGTCCCATTTATTCATATGAGGAGATTTTTGCTCTTCGGGGGGGTTATTGAGCCATTTGTATGTCGAGGAGATACCTTTGGATTTAATTATCTTTTTAAATACCAAAGCCTTTGTTGTAGGTAACAGAGGATTCGACTTTGGAGGAAATTTAGAGGCCAGAAAATGACTAATTTGGATGTGTTGATAGAAACAGCCCTTTAAAGAGGGGTGTTCCCGTACTATTTCATTAAAGGGGTTAACACCCAAATCAGAGTATAGATCCGCCAGCACTGTAATGCCCGATCCCTCCCACCTGGCCAGATTCAAAAAGGGGATTTGAGATTCCAACGACTTGAGGGAAATCTCTGAAAGAGGAATCTGAATCTTATGAATCAAGTCATTTCGCCAGACCTCCAGGGAGGCTGACATGGTGGGAACACACGGGAAGAACCGTGAACGGCTCAAATATTCTGCTTCCATCATTCTTCTGACCGAGCCCTGGCGGGACAGGAAATTTTCAATCTGAGCCCATCTATGTGAATTACCTGGACGCCACCATTCCTTTAGTGATTCAATTAGTAAGGCTTTATAATATGCCGATATGTTTGGGGTGCCCAATCCCCCTAAGTCATATGGGGGGTATAACACTTTACCTGCGACCCTAGCCCTTTTACTACCCCAGACAAATTTGTTAGTCAACGACTGAAGTTTCATCAGGGTTTTGTGAGAAATTTTGATGGGAAGGCATCTGAGCACATACAATATTTTGGGTAAGAAAACCATTTTAAAGGACTGTATCCTGGCCATCCAGGACAATGATATTTTTTCATACCTTCCCAATTCCTTTTCTAAATTTTGGATCAGAGGTTCCAAATTTTCTTTAATTAACATCTGCGATGGTGTCAGCCTAATACCCAAATAAGGTATCCCCCTGTCGCACCATTTGAATTGAAAGGCCCCCTCCAGCGCACTCCTGGCCTCCACCGGTACATTAAACTGCAGTATCAAAGACTTTGCCGCATTAAGCTTATAATACGACACTTTAGAAAAGTTCGATAATGTGTTCACCACTGTTGGAATCGACACTGCAAGGTTAGAACAGGAAATTATCACATCGTCTGCGTATAAACCAAGTTTATGTTCAAATTCCCCAACTCTTATACCAGAAATGGCTATGTTTTTTCGTATAGCTTCCGCCAGAGGTTCTACCACTAAAGCAAAAATAGCGGGAGACAATGGACACCCCTGTCGGGTGCCATTACTTATTTGAAATTTAGATGACAGAAACCCCGATGCCAACACTGACGCATTTGGGTAAGAGTAGAGGGCTAGAATGGATGACTTGATTTTCCCCAAGAACCCGAATTTTGTTAGAACTCTCTCAGGTATCCCCAGTGCACCCTGTCAAAGGCTTTTTCAGCATCAAGAGACAGGAATGCACTGGGTTCACCCGATATCTCCACCAGTCCAATCAAGTCAAGCATCCGTCTGGTGCCATCCTTAGATTGCCTGCCTGTCACAAACCCAACTTGGTCTGGAGCCACTAAGGTCGGGATCACTTTATGAAGTCTATCTGCCACTAGTTTGGCATAAATTTTAACATCACAATTTAGGAGTGAAATGGGCCTAAAATTACCCGGGGTGTCTGCAGGTTTCCCTGGCTTGGGTAGTGTGATAATAATCGCTTCTAAGTTGTCTGGGGAAATTGACCCTTTATTTTGCCAAAAATTGAAGGTTTTTAACATAAAGGGGGACAGAGTGAATGTAAATTGTTTGTAATATTCGTATGGCAGCCCATCGGGGCCCGGGGTGGAGTTAGACTTAGTCATTTTGATGGCACCTAGGATTTCCTGTGTAGTAAAGGGAAGATTAAGTTCCTCTAATTGCTCATCTGAGAACCGGGGAAGATTCAGGGTGTCTAGGAAACCCTGTATATCCACTTGAGTCGGCTGTGACGTATTGGAATCATATTTTAGATTATACAGGGCCTCATAGTATTTCGCAAATGCTTCTGCTATTTCAATGGGATGTTTAGTGATTGTTCCGTTTGGGTCCCTCAGGAATTCTATTTTAGATTGGATCTCACGTTTTTTCGTCCTTCTTGCCAATAAGGACCCCGCTCTATCCCCCATAGCATAAAATGTCGATCTATTTTTTTTAAGATTATGTTCGTATTTTTGCAGGAGTAGGGATCTTAGTTGGAATCTATGGGTTACAATTTCTTTAGTCAAGTTAGGGGTTGCTTTGGCTTTATTCAGGGATTCAAGGTGATGAATACGGGTTAATATATATTTAATATCTGCGTCTTTTTGCCGTTTTTGGATGGAGGCTATTTTTATGAGCTGCCCTCTGACTACTGCTTTATGAGCAGCCCACAGGGTCTCATCAGAAATTTCCCCATTATTATTAAGTTTAAAATATTCTGTTAACACTGACTCTACTTCATCATGTACCTTCTGCCTACCAAGCAAGCTGGTATTCAGTGTCCACCTGGGGGAATTTTGAACATTAAAGCTCCCCTGAACAGACAAAGAGATCAGCGCATGATCTGTCCAAGTAATTAAACCAATATCAGCTACTGAAAAAAAATCAATTCTACTGTATGAGCGATGCCTGGAAGAGAAGAATGTATAGTCTCTTTCTGATACGTGCAAATATCTCCAGTTGTCATGAAAATGGAATTCATTGATGAGATGCTTAAGTTCCTTAGCATGTGGGATGCTGGTGTTGGAGCAATCCATGGAGCATATAACAGGTATATTAAAGTCTCCACAGATGATTTCCGCCCCTGTGGCAGTATCTTTGAATGCTTGGAAAAATTTCCTAGCAAAGGTCAATTGTGATGAATTTGGGGAGTAGACCGTTGCCAAGGTATAAGGGATGCTGTTGATATAACAAGACAAAATAATATATCTTCCATCCGCTCCATAACTGACATTTATCAATTTAAAGGCCACTGAGTTCTTTATTAAAATGGCCACTCCTCCTCTTTTTTTTGAGTCATTAGCAAAAAAGGTGTGTTGGAACCTTGGATGAAGTAGCCGTTTATTATCTGTGGAAAGAAGGTGGGTCTCCTGAATGCACGCTATATCACAGTTAGATGCCTTCACCTCTCTCCACATCATTGACCTTTTTGCTGGGGAGTTGAGTCCGTTCACATTAATAGACAATATCTTAATTCTCATATTGGAGCCGCAGGGGGGTTTGAATTCCTAGGAACGCCATCATGGATGAGAGGGGCTAGACCGGTAAGGAATTGAGAGAAATTTCCAAAAAAAATTAAGGAACATTTGTGAGAAGAGGAACAAAAACAAAAAAATTCCAACAACACCGGTTTGCCCCGAGTAGGGTGCCCGGTGTATAACCGCTCGCCATAGGCGAGAACATCAGGGGGGCTATGTGACATCCCGTGTCACAGGAGCAGGGACAGCAGGTGCCATAAGCAGGAAGGAGTCCCAGCTAAGCTACTGACCATTCAGGGTTAATCCTGTCTGGAGGGCCTCTTTGATTCTCTCGCTCACCAGGGTTTGGTGGGTGGGCTATTCCCCAGTCATCCAGCAATTTGCACAGCTGAGAAGGAGTATGACATATGTGAATGCCTCCATCTTTGAAAATTATCATGTTCACCGGAAAACCCCACTTGTTCTTGATGTCTTGATCTCTAAGGAGTTTAGAAAGGTGGGCAAATTCTCTTCTTTTATTAAGAGTTGCAGCAGAAAGATCTGGGAAGATTTTTAGTCCCATGAAAGTGTCTAGCAGGGCTGGATTTCCCCTCAGTGTGTGAAGCACAGCTTCTTTTGTTTTATAGAAATGAAGTCTAGCCAGGACATCTTTAGGCAGAGCTGGATCTATGCCTTTGGATTTAGGGACTCTATGAATCCTGTCCACTATCAGGTCTCTGGTGTCCCATCCAGGGAGTATAAGCTGCAGAAACTTGTGGAAGTATTCCTGGAGGTCTTTATCTGCTACTGATGAGGGAATCCCTCTGATTTTTAGGTTATTTCTTTGGGATCTGTCCTCTATATCACTGATTTTAAGTTTTAGTGCCTCCACCTCCTTTTCCAAAGCTGTGTTAGCATCTATCAGATTGTTATGTGATGTTGCAAATTCAGCCATTTTAGTTTCTACATGCTCTGTGCGATCACCCAGAGACCTGATCTCTTCCTTCAGCTCTCTTACTATTTCTCTGAGATCAGCCTGCAGGGAAGCCCTCAGCATTTTCAGCAGAGATTGCATTGTTTCCTCTGTCAGAGCAATGCCTATGCAGCCTCTCAAGCAGCCTGTATCTCTTTGTGAGGAGTGGGAAGAAGCTGAGTGGGAAGCCAGAGCCATCTTGCTTGGTGAGGAGAGATCCCTATCCCGGGGGTAGAAGTCTGTCAGCTTAGCTGGAGTGCCAGGTTTTTTAGGTCTCCCCTTAGGCATCTCTGGGGGCTGGGGTTACTCACACCTCCTGTAGCTGGTAATCCTGTTATCTGTGAGCTGATAAGAGCTGGTTTATCCTGCTTCAGCACAGAGCTCTCCTTTCAAGCAGCTGTCGCCATCAGCGTGCAGGCCACGCCCCGATACTGGGGTTATTAAACCAGGTATTGGTACTTTTGGCAGTGTGGACAGGTGCCAAGTCCTGCTGGAAAATGAAATTTCTACCTTCAAAAAGCTTGGCGGCAGAGGGAAGCATGAAGTGCTCTAAAATTTCCTGGTAGACGACTGCGCTGACTTTGGTCTTGACAAAACACAGTGGACTTACACCAGCACATGATATGGCTCCCAAAACTGTCACTGTTTGTGGAAACTTCCCACTAGACCTCAAGCAGCTTGGATTGTGGCCTCTCCACTCGTACTCTAGAATCTGATTTCCAAATGAAATGCAAAATTTACTTTCATCTGAAAATAACACCTTGGACCACTGAGTAACAGTCCAGTTCTTTTTCTCCTTGGCCCAGGTAAGATGCTTCTGGTGTTGCCTATTGGTCATGAGTGGCTTGATACAAGGAATGCGATAGTTGTAGCTCATGTCCAGGATACGTCTGTTTGTGATGGCTCTTGAAGCACTGACTCAAGCAGCAGTCCACTCCTTTTGAATCTCACCCAATTTTTTAATGGCCTTTTCTTAACAATTCTATCAAGGCTGCGGCTATCCCGGTTGCTTGTGAACCTATTTAGACCACACTTTTTCCTTCCATTCAGCGTTCCATTAATATGCTTGGATACAGCACTCTGTGAACAGCCAGTGTCTTTAGCAATGACCTTTTGTGGCTTACCCTCCTTGTAGAGTGTGTCAGTGACTGCCTTCTGGACATCTGTCAAGTCAGCAGTCTTCCCCATAATTGTGTAGCCTACTGAACCAGACTAAGGGACCATTTTATACGCTTAGGAAGCCTTTGCCGGGGTTTTGTGGTAATTATTATAATTTTCTTAAATAATGACTTTCGGGTTTTCATTGGCTGTAAACCATAATCATCAACAGTGACAGAAATAAACACTTGAAATAGGTCACTCTGTTTGTAATGACTCTATATAATATTTGTGTTTCACTTTTTGTATTGAATTACTGAAATAAATTAACTTTTTGATGATATTCTAACTTATTGAGATGCACTTGTATATATTTCATAACTCTAGCAAACTAGAATATGTTTCAGCATCAGCCAATACTATTACTGTGGTGTGTATATTTTCTTTAAATTCCTCCCTACTTAGCTTAAAAATTGTTACTAAGTGGGTAGGGGTGTATCCATGCCTCTTCCTGTCCTAGCTACTCCCCAGACCCACCGATTTTAGTGGAGCTGCTTGAAACTGGTGTGAAAACATCAAAAGCCATAACATTTTGTGTCTTTTCAAAGTGTTTTACACATAAACACTGAGGTAAACTTCAGTTGGTGGCAGTTAGTTGACATGTGAGGTGAAGTGAGGAGCGTACTGAGGAGAGGTCCTGTCCTGAGGCGATTTCTAAAAAATCTCTGGAGGGACCAGCTACACTTGTCAGGGTATCAGTCTCTAGGTCACCTGTAACTTCAAGGTCAGAGAACAAAACTGAGAGACTGCAGCCTGTTTACAAGGGGCAGTAAAATTCGCGAGAGCACAGTGGCACGTGTGAGTCTGGAAGCTTCTAGAAGTAGAGAGTCTTCCTTCAGGACCCCAGGCACCTGCTTACCAGAAGGGATAATCAGTCCAGATTGTTGTTGTCTTGGGAATCCCAGGTTACCAAGATACCTACTCCCAGGTAGGAAAATAGAGGCAGAGGAAAAGTACACCATTGTAGTGCCCCACAGGGCCTCTAGGGTTACTCGTCACCGGGCCAGTGGTTTCATGGGGTTTTCTATGACTGGCCTGACCCGGCTCCGTGGCCTAATTGGCTACATGTAAAGACAGGTGCAAGGGTATCCGGTGTAAAAGGGGAATGGAATGAGGGTGAAGGGTCCCTGGGAAGCGTGTTACCGGTTGCGGTGGCAACAGGGATTTTGGCCTCCTTCTCCACAGACCCTCCCTGTGACTTTTTCCTCTCCCAGGAGCAGTGTTGGATGGGGATGGGGGGATGCTTTGCAGCGCCACCCGTGGTGTGCGGTCAGGGATCAGCCACCGCTGTGAGATTTTGCCCTCCTCCAGGGCTGGTTTTCACACAGCTGAGGTAGTCCAGCTCCCCACAGGTGGAGCGAGCCCCGGGGAGGTCGGCAGTGACCGGGGAAAGGGGCCGTTGGCACCGAAGCGTGGGATGACGGCGCTGGTAATAAGAGGCTGAGGCAGCAACTGCGGGTCCATGTCATTTACTTACAGTTCTTTAGAAGGCTGCCCTTGGGGTACTGGTCACCACCATGCTGGGCCCCAGCCGATCCTGGGTAAGCAAGGAGCAACCATCGGTGTCCGTGAACATGTAAGACCTTTCTCCTCTGCGCTTGTAGTGTAGTGTAAATCCCCGTGGCATGAAGCAACTTGGGGACTTCAGTTCCACGTTGTGTCTCAATTAAAAATGGGGTTAGCCTGGGGACTACCTAGTTCACCCGTGACCCTGCAGTATCTGATGAAGCAACCTGAAGTATGGTCCATCCTAGGGCTCTGCAACTTGTCTGCGCCGGCCGCAAGGGAGCGATTCAGCTTCCCCTCAGCTGCCGTGTCTTCCTCAGTCTCATAGGCTCACCCGGTGGTCTCAGTTACTCCCAGTCTACCCGGTCCCAGTTCACTCCAGTCTGTTCGCTTCTACGAGTCCATGGTCTTCTGGTACTCTCTCTCTCCTTTCCACCGGAATAGCTCTCAAGCACTAATTCTAGTGGGACCCTCTGAGGGAAGCCATCCGGCACGCCCCTCAGCGACCTGTCTCCTTCTGTGTCCCAGACTGATCTCTCTTGTCTTTTTTTCTGCTCTTTCTCCTCACTCCTAGTGCCCCCGCCCTCTGATGACTCACCCTGACTGGGAATTCCCCACTGCCATGGTAACCACCTCTGTCATAGTTTCAGTGTGAAAGCACCTGATTTCCTGATTGTGTAACTTGATATGAACACAGAATGTTGTGTAACGCTCCAAAAATCAGCGGCTAACCCCCTCTTACCTGGATCAGTACAGCACCCTAACTCAGATGCAGTACCCTGTGGCAACTGAGGCCTCAGGGGCACCACACCATCACTACACAGCAGAGGAACCAGCTCTCATCAGGGCAGGAAGTTCTCCCATCGTTGTATGCTGTGATAAGACCCTGCAGAGCTTCAGTAAAAGGTAAAAGCTCCCTGTCCTGTCTCTGCTGAATTATTCCCTGATGCGCCATCCCTACCACAACACATCCCCCAGGAACCAGCCCTAGTTGGGGGGCAAGAGGACAACCCTCTGGCACTGAGCATCATCGCCTAACTCCTGGGGCCCACCAGCAGTGCCTGGCCATACCACAGCTGAACAAGTAATGGGGAACCCGAGCACTCAATAAGAGAGGAGAGGAAAATTTGAATGCAAGTGTTTTTATTCACAACCGACAAAAATTGCAAAATGTGAACCCTGACACAAAAGCAACAAACCAACGTTTCGGTTTATCAGACCTTTCTCAAGGTAGTTGAATTAAATACAGAAAAGTCCGGCTGCAACTGCTACAGATAGGTTCTATCGGGTAATAAATTAGTAACAAGTAATGGGGAACCCGAGCACTCAATAAGAGAGGAGAGGAAAATTTGAATGCAAGTGTTTTTATTCACAACCGACAAAAATTGCAAAATGTGAACCCTGACACAAAAGCAACAAACCAACGTTTCGGTTTATCAGACCTTTCTCAAGGTAGTTGCTTATAATAGAGACGCAGAGGTATATGGGTCACAGGGACAGCCGTCAGGGTAGAGGGTAAGTGGAGGGCGTCACATTCAGCATTAAGCGGTATCAGAATGGTGGTGATGTGAGGATTAGAGTTGAGCGCGGTTCGTGGTTCTCCAGTTCTAGGCTCGAGTGATTTTGGGGCATGTTCTAGATCGAACTAGAACTCGAGCTTTTTTGCAAAAGCTCGATAGTTCTAGAAACGTTCGAGAACGGTTCTAGCAGCAAAAAACCAGCTAAATCCTAGCTTGGTTTCTGCTGTAATAGTGTAAGTCACTCTGTGAATCACACTATTATGACATTTCAGTGTATAGTGTGCGTGAACAGCGCCTTCAGATCACTGCTGTATGGATAATGGCGATCGCCATTTTTTTTTTTTTTTCTTGTCTTCCTTCCCTAAGCGCGCGCGTCTTGTGGGGCGGGCCAGCATGTCAGCCAATCCCAGACACACACACAGCTAAGTGGACTTTTAGCCAGAGAAGCAACGGCATGTGTGATAGGATGTCCATGTCACATGTCCCTGCATTATAAAAACGGACATTTTCCTCCAGGACGCCATTATCTCTTCTGCGTCTTTGGTGTCAGACATCACTGTCGCAGCTCCGTCTTGAGTCCTATCGCTGATACAGCTGTATGCGCTCCATACACAGCGCTGGACAGCTTAGGGAGAGCACTTTCTAGCAGTCCTTTTAAGGGCTCAAACCGGCAGGGTCAGAGTTAAGGTGACAGGTCCTGAAAACAGCGCCAGCGTCTGTGTAGCCAAGGTCAGGGATTTCCTCCCTGCATTTCCCTATTAGGAGGGATAGAAAGGCAGGCTTCCATTCCTCTATCCAGAGCCCCAAAATCCTGGCACTGTACCCTCCTGTCCTCTGCACACTCCAACTCATAACTAAGCCATTATACTAGCAAACAGTCAGTGTACCTAGTGGCATCCTATACGTGGCTATTGGACTTTGCTATAGTCACACTAGTGCAAAGACATTTGCAGCACCTCTACCTGCATTGCACACTCCAACTCATTATAACTAAGCCATTATACTAGCAAACAGTCAGTGTACCTAGTGGCATCCTAAACGTGGCTATTGGACTTTTGTCTATTCACACTATTGTAAAGATATTTGCAGCACGTCTGCCTGCATTGCACACTCCACCTTTTTTTAACTCAGCCATTATACTAGCAAACAGTCAGTGTACCTAGTTGCATCCTAAACGTGGCTATTGGACTTTTGTCTACTCAAACTAGTGGAAAGATATTTGCAGCATGTCTGCCTGCATTGCACACTCCAACTCATTATAACTAAGCCATTATACTAGCAAACAGTCAGTGTACCTAGTGGCATCCTAAACGTGGCTATTGGACTTTTGTCTATTCACACTATTGTAAAGATATTTGCAGCACGTCTGCCTGCATTGCACACTCCAACTTTTTTTAACTCAGCCATTATACTAGCAAACAGTCAGTGTACCTAGTTGCATCCTAAACGTGGCTATTGGACTTTTGTCTACTCAAACTAGTGGAAAGATATTTGCAGCATGTCTGCCTGCATTGCACACTCCAACTCATTATAACTAAGACATTATACTAGCAAACAGTCAGTGTACCTAGTTGTATCCTAAACGTGGCTATTGGACTTTTGTCTACTCAAACTAGTGGAAAGATATTTGCAGCATGTCTGCCTGCATTGCACACTCCAACTCATTATAACTAAGCCATTATACTAGCAAACAGTCAGTGTACCTAGTGGCATCCTAAACGTGGCTATTGGACTTTTGTCTATTCACACTATTGTAAAGATATTTGCAGCACGTCTGCCTGCATTGCACACTCCACCTTTTTTTAACTCAGCCATTATACTAGCAAACAGTCAGTGTACCTAGTGGCATCCTAAATGTGGCTATTGGACTTTTGTCTATTCACACTATTGTAAAGATATTTGCAGCACGTCTGCCTGCATTGCACACTCCACCTTTTTTTAACTCAGCCATTATACTAGCAAACAGTCAGTGTACCTAGTGGCATCCTAAACGTGGCTATTGGACTTTTGTCTATTCACACTGTTGTAAAGATATTTGCAGCACGTCTGCCTGCATTGCACACTCCACCTTTTTTAACTCAGCCATTATACTAGCAAACAGTCAGTGTACCTAGTGGCATCCTAAACGTGGCTATTGGACTTTTGTCTATTCACACTATTGTAAAGATATTTGCAGCACGTCTGCCTGCATTGCACACTCCACCTTTTTTTAACTCAGCCATTATACTAGCAAACAGTCAGTGTACCTAGTGGCATCCTAAACGTGGCTATTGGACTTTTGTCTACTCAAACTAGTGGAAAGATATTTGCAGCATGTCTGCCTGCATTGCACACTCCAACTCATTATAACTAAGCCATTATACTAGCAAACAGTCAGTGTACCTAGTGGCATCCTAAACGTGGCTATTGGACTTTTGTCTATTCACACTATTGTAAAGATATTTGCAGCACGTCTGCCTGCTTTGCACACTCCACCTTTTTTTAACTCAGCCATTATACTAGCAAACAGTCAGTGTACCTAGTGGCATCCTAAACGTGGCTATTGGACTTTTGTCTATTCACACTATTGTAAAGATATTTGCAGCACGTCTGCCTGCATTGCACACTCCACCTTTTTTTAACTCAGCCATTATACTAGCAAACAGTCAGTGTACCTAGTGGCATCCTAAACGTGGCTATTGGACTTTTGTCTATTCACACTATTGTAAAGATATTTGCAGCACGTCTGCCTGCATTGCACACTCCACCTTTTTTTAACTCAGCCATTATACTAGCAAACAGTCAGTGTACCTAGTGGCATCCTAAACGTGGCTATTGGACCTTTGTCTACTCAAACTAGTGGAAAGATATTTGCAGCATGTCTGCCTGCATTGCACACTCCAACTCATTATAACTAAGCCATTATACTAGCAAACAGTCAGTGTACCTAGTGGCATCCTAAACGTGGCTTTTGGACTTTTGTCTATTCACACTATTGTAAAGATATTTGCAGCACGTCTGCCTGCATTGCACACTCCACCTTTTTTTAACTCAGCCATTATACTAGCAAACAGTCAGTGTACCTAGTGGCATCCTAAACGTGGCTATTGGACTTTTGTCTATTCACACTATTGTAAAGATATTTGCAGCACGTCTGCCTGCATTGCACACTCCACCTTTTTTTAACTCAGCCATTATACTAGCAAACAGTCAGTGTACCTAGTGGCATCCTAAACGTGGCTATTGGACTTTTGTCTATTCACACTATTGTAAAGATATTTGCAGCATGTCTGCCTGCATTGCACACTCCACCTTTTTTTAACTCAGCCATTATACTAGCAAACAGTCAGTGTACCTAGTGGCATCCTAAACGTGGCTATTGGACTTTTGTCTATTCACACTATTGTAAAGATATTTGCAGCATGTCTGCCTGCATTGCACACTCCAACTCATTATAACTAAGCCATTATACTAGCAAACAGTCAGTGTACCTAGTGGCATCCTAAACGTGGCTATTGGACTTTTGTCTATTCACACTATTGTAAAGATATTTGCAGCACGTCTGCCTGCATTGCACACTCCACCTTTTTTTAACTCAGCCATTATACTAGCAAACAGTCAGTGTACCTAGTGGCATCCTAAACGTGGCTATTGGACTTTTGTCTATTCACACTATTGTAAAGATATTTGCAGCACGTCTGCCTGCATTGCACACTCCACCTTTTTTTAACTCAGCCATTATACTAGCAAACAGTCAGTGTACCTAGTGGCATCCTAAACGTGGCTATTGGACTTTTGTCTATTCACACTATTGTAAAGATATTTGCAGCATGTCTGCCTGCACTGCACACTCCAACTCATTATAACTAAGCCATTATACTAGCAAACAGTCAGTGTACCTAGTGGCATCCTAAACGTGGCTATTGGACTTTTGTCTATTCACACTATTGTAAAGATATTTGCAGCACGTCTGCCTGCATTGCACACTCCACCTTTTTTTAACTCAGCCATTATACTAGCAAACAGTCAGTGTACCTAGTGGCATCCTAAACGTGGCTATTGGACTTTTGTCTACTCAAACAAGTGGAAAGATATTTGCAGCATGTCTGCCTGCATTGCACACTCCAACTCATTATAACTAAGCCATTATACTAGCAAACAGTCAGTGTACCTAGTGGCATCCTAAACGTGGCTTTTGGACTTTTGTCTATTCACACTATTGTAAAGATATTTGCAGCACGTCTGCCTGCATTGCACACTCCACCTTTTTTTAACTCAGCCATTATACTAGCAAACAGTCAGTGTACCTAGTGGCATCCTAAACGTGGCTATTGGACTTTTGTCTATTCACACTATTGTAAAGATATTTGCAGCACGTCTGCCTGCATTGCACACTCCACCTTTTTTTAACTCAACCATTATACTAGCAAACAGTCAGTGTACCTAGTGGCATCCTAAACGTGGCTATTGGACTTTTGTCTACTCAAACTAGTGGAAAGATATTTGCAGCATGTCTGCCTGCATTGCACACTCCAACTCATTATAACTAAGCCATTATACTAGCAAACAGTCAGTGTACCTAGTGGCATCCTAAACGTGGCTATTGGACTTTTGTCTATTCACACTATTGTAAAGATATTTGCAGCACGTCTGCCTGCATTGCACACTCCACCTTTTTTTAACTCAGCCATTATACTAGCAAACAGTCAGTGTACCTAGTGGCATCCTAAACGTGGCTATTGGACTTTTGTCTACTCAAACTAGTGGAAAGATATTTGCAGCATGTCTGCCTGCATTGCACACTCCAACTCATTATAACTAAGCCATTATACTAGCAAACAGTCAGTGTACCTAGTGGCATCCTAAACGTGGCTATTGGACTTTTGTCTATTCACACTATTGTAAAGATATTTGCAGCACGTCTGCCTGCATTGCACACTCCACCTTTTTTTAACTCAGCCATTATACTAGCAAACAGTCAGTGTACCTAGTGGCATCCTAAACGTGGCTATTGGACTTTTGTCTATTCACACTATTGTAAAGATATTTGCAGCACGTCTGCCTGCATTGCACACTCCACCTTTTTTAACTCAGCCATTATACTAGCAAACAGTCAGTGTACCTAGTGGCATCCTAAACGTGGCTATTGGACTTTTGTCTACTCAAACTAGTGGAAAGATATTTGCAGCATGTCTGCCTGCATTGCACACTCCAACTCATTATAACTAAGCCATTATACTAGCAAACAGTCAGTGTACCTAGTGGCATCCTAAACGTGGCTATTGGACTTTTGTCTATTCACACTATTGTAAAGATATTTGCAGCACGTCTGCCTGCATTGCACACTCCACCTTTTTTTAACTCAGCCATTATACTAGCAAACAGTCAGTGTACCTAGTGGCATCCTAAACGTGGCTATTGGACTTTTGTCTATTCACACTATTGTAAAGATATTTGCAGCACGTCTGCCTGCATTGCACACTCCACCTTTTTTTAACTCAGCCATTATACTAGCAAACAGTCAGTGTACCTAGTGGCATCCTAAACGTGGCTATTGGACTTTTGTCTATTCACACTATTGTAAAGATATTTGCAGCACGTCTGCCTGCATTGCACACTCCACCTTTTTTTAATTCAGCCATTATACTAGCAAACAGTCAGTGTACCTAGTGGCATCCTAAACGTGGCTATTGGACTTTTGTCTACTCAAACTAGTGGAAAGATATTTGCAGCATGTCTGCCTGCATTGCACACTCCAACTCATTATAACTAAGCCATTATACTAGCAAACAGTCAGTGTACCTAGTGGCATCCTAAACGTGGCTATTGGACTTCTGTATAGTCCCACTAGTGCAAATCTATGTGCAGCACCTCTGCATGACACCCTCTCCTGCTCTGTTTTTAATGAGCTATAATGATAGCAAAAAATACTGCCATTTTGTGGCATCATAGAACTGGCTGTTGTATTCCATTAGTGCCCCACTGGTGACAAGCTATTTATAGCACCTCTACATGACACCCTCATGCACATTTTGCTACGCTAATGTTATAGCAAACTCATGGAATTCATTGCTGCATTTCATAATTCGGAGGGATAGAAAGTCAGGCTTCCTTTAGCTTTTCCTTCTGTTCATAGACAGCATCTCCAAGAGCAATTTCCCCTCCACGTCTAAGTGTGGAGAGGCAGCTAGTGCGCATGCGTGTGCCGATTTACCCCAGCTGCAGCCTAATTACAGTGTTTTGCCTAGTGAGTATGCTCAGCCTGACTGTGTTATTCCTGACGCTAAGGGGCACTTTGCACACTACGACATCGCAGGTGCGATGTCGGTGGGGTCAAATTGAAAATGACGCACTTCCGGCATCGCATGCGACATCGCAGTGTGTAAAGGCTGGATGATACGATTAACGAGCGCAAGAGCGTCGTAATCGTATCATCGGTGCAGCGTCGGCGTAATCCATGATTACGCTGACGCGACGGTCCGATGTTGTTCCTCGCTCCTGCGGCATCACACATCGCTGTGTGTGAAGTCGCAGGAGCGAGGAACGTCTCCTACCGGCCTCACTGCGGCTTCCGTAGGATATGCGGAAGGAAGGAGGTGGGCAGGATGTTGACATCCTGCTCATCTCCGCCCCTCCGCTCTGATTGGCCGCCTGCCGTGTGACGTCGCAGTGACGCCGCACGACCCGCCCCCTTAACAAGGAGGCGGGTCGCCGGCCACAGGGACGTCGCACGGCAGGTGAGTGTGTGTGTGAAGCTGGCGTAGCGATAACTTTCGCTACGCCAGCTATCACCACATATCGCTGCTGCGACGGGGGCGGGAACTATCGCACTCGGCATCGCAGCATCGGCCTGCGATGTCGCAGTGTGCAAAGTGCCCCTTAGTCTTCATTTCGGGATACAGCGCATGCTCCCACACGAAGTGTGAAAAGCCTCTTTGCACAGGTGCTTGCATTCCGTGCCGGGTCTAAGTCCTGTTTTGTGCCTAGACACCATGCTAAAGCTGATATTATTTTTTCAGAGACTGTATTTCATGCTACTGAGCATGCTCAGGAACTTACTGCATCAGAGACTAGGTACGGTAATGAACTCTTGGGCCCTGCCCCTGATGTGGGGGTCCCATATAGACCACAGGGCATCAGCTGTCCTCCCAAATGGCTTGCAGAGGCCCACCCCTATGACTTGTCACCGCATTATTGATGGTCAGACGATGACTGGTGAGGTGTTTGGGTCATGGCAGCCATGAGGTCATCATTGAAGTTGCGGTTCCAAATAGGACGCTACTTATGCCACTCATGACGTGTCACTTTACTTTTGTCTCCAGGAGGTGCATTGTGGTTCACCCTGGTTTGGGGCGGACCCAGGTTATAAAAGGGGCTGGAGCCAACAAGGAGGTGCGCAGTCTTCTATTATGCTACGAAAGAGCACACCTCCATGTGTTGAACCCATTGCGGCTTTAGGCCAGAGGTAGGCAGGGATAGGGTGGTGGATGCAGGCCACCACCACAGTTGGTAACGCAGAACGGTTAAGACCAGCTCCTGTCCTACCAGTCCTGCTTGTGCAGCCTAGTGGCATTAACAGGCCTGCTGCTGCTGATGCGCCTGCTGTCCACAGGTGTGGCCCCTACGCACACGGTCAGCGTACTCAATGGCCCCTGTGTGGTTAACAGGGAGTTCCTGGGCTGGGTGGGCATGTGGACCCTGTGACGCTAACAGGGCTCCCAGTCTCCAGATCCGAATGGCGTCTAACTCGGTTCAGGATACTATTAGTTTCATAGCCACACAGCTCTGTATCCTCCACCAAACCTTCCAGTTGCCAAACTCTCCTTTTCCAACTGGGAGCACGGTGGACACTGACTGCTGAAGGTGATATATACCTTTCTCTTTCTTTTCTTATTAATTTACGTTATATAGCGGTAACATAGTATATACCACTTTATCCAAATCTGCCAGTCACACTGTAACAGATGGTGTTTCTTCAGCAAATGTTACTGTTGCTTAACCACCAAATCCACGGACCAAAACTTATTTCCCCTTTCCAACACACCTGTTCCCCTTTCCACCAGCATCTGTCCTTTTTCAACTCATTTTGGTATATGAACAAAAGTGCAACTCTGCAGGGACACCGTACTCAACGCCATCTCAGCACAGCAGCCAGCCCTCGGTCCCTCAGATGTGGACAAGTAAAAGACCATTTCCTCCTATCCATGACAAAGCGTTGAGATTCACTCTGTGCAGCACTGGTGTTTAGTGGGAAAGTAGATCTAAGATTGCGTACCACATTATGCAGATACTCCTGTATACGTGCGTCCATTTCTATGGCACGAATTATTTTGCCAAATTTTGTCTTGTACCGGGGATGTAACAGTGTGGCAACCCAGTATTCTGGATTACTTTGAATTCGTACAATCCGAGGGTCATGTTGTAGGTAGTGCAGCAAGAAGCCGCTGATGTGTCTTGTGCATCCAGGAGGACCAAGTCCTTGGTGTGTTGGTGGCAGAGAGGTGAGAATCGTGCCTCCTTCCTCTGCCCTCTCACCACAACCTCGCACAACCGAAATGTGAGCAAGCTCTCACTCATCTGCTGAGTCTTCCATGCCCATCGCAAGTTCGTCCTCCATTTCTTCATTGGCTCCTGCACCTTCCTCAACACTTTTTGCTGATACTATGCACCCTTGTTAATCACTCTCCCTCACCATGACTGCCGCCTAGGTGCCGCTGACCATCTGGACCTCGTAGATCTTGTTATCCCTTCCGCATATGACTCCTCCTGTACTTCCTCCCCTTCCTCTTGTCCCAACACCTGACTCCGAATAATAATTACAGTGCGCTCCATCATGTAGATGACCAGAATTGTCACGCTGAGAATGACATTGCCAGTGCTAAACATCTTCGTCGACATTTGTAAACTGTGTAGCAGGGTGCATAGGTCCTTGATCTGACACCACTCCAGCAGCGTGATCTGCACCACCTCTGGATCAAGTTAGGCCAGGCTATATGTCATAACGTATTGCAGCAGGGTTCGGCGGTGCTGCCACAAACGCTGCAACATGTGCAGATTCAAATTCCTGCGTGTGGGCACATCGCATTTCAGGCGTTTAACCAGCAGACCTAAAGACTTCTGTTGCGACGAAAGTTGTTGAGCTGCTGTGTGCGCACGATGGAAGTGAGCACATAGCGAGCGTGCACGCTGCACAAGGCCATGTAGACCGTGATGGTGTTTTAAAAATTGATGGAGAATTAGGTTCAACACGTGAGCCATACAAGGCACGTGTGTCACATTGCCATGCTGATGGCCCGCAGCCAGGTTTGCATCATTGCCGCACACGGCTGTTAAGTCACCAACGGAGTCCGCTCCGTCAATTTGTACTCCGGTCGCCAGGTGACAACGTGTTCCTTTCATGAATAGTGCTGATGATGGGAGAGGAGTCGATGCCAGCGGCGCAGGTGGACGCAGGTTATGCTCACACACTGGGCTGCATTACCTTGACAGATGCAGAATCTCTGGCTGAATGTAGCTGGTGGGTATCTCACAGATGAAATACCATCATACAGCTACAACCAATGGGAAGACACCACACCCTTTTTTATGCCCATCCTGTCTTTTGACCACTGCCAGACATAGCTATGAACCTCTGGTTAATTTTACCCCCAGTTCTGTTTTATGATTTTGTGTGCTTGTTACCTGACTACTTTTCCTGCTTGCTGTTTATGTACCTTGTTGGCCGATCCGCATTTCACCTCTGCTTGTTTTCTGATTAAGTCCTGCCCGTCCCATTCTGTTCCTGTTCCTCAATTAATGTTTTGACCCTGCCTGACTACTATTCTCTGGAACTGCAGCCTTCCACAGGTATTAATCACCTTGGGCCCTGTGTAATTCCTAATCCCTGTATAGGGGTTAAAGGGTTTCAGGGTTCTAGGGGTCCTACTTGGTGAGTGGCTTCCCTCTAGCCTATCATTAACAGCCCATCTGAGTGTGTGGATCAAGGAAGGCGTTACACCGTGCTCTCTGCAGAAGGCCATGTGGGCCAGGATAGTGCTTTAAAAATTGCTGGACAACCAGGTTCAACACGTGAACCACACAAGCCATGTGTGTCACATTGTCACAGCGAAGGGCCGCACCCATGTTTGCATCATTGTCACACCCGGCCTTCCCTGGCTGCTGGTTCAGTGGAGACAACCATTGATGAAACTCGGTCTCCAGAGCTAACCGTCCACAACTTCTCAGCGGTGTGACTCACATTTCCCATACATTTCAAAGTAAACCTTTGACCGCCTGATGGCATTGAGCTCTGCTGCCAGCATAGTAAGGAGGTGTGTGGTATTCCTTGTGCGCAGTTACAAGGAAGGGTGGCCTGACCACACAGGGTTTGCGCCAAGGTGGAGGACCCACACGAGGTTGAAGAGGCAGAAGCAGTGTATTAACTTCTACATACAGAAGAAGGATTGAAACAACTCGTGGGGACGGCAAGACTTGGACAGCAGACCCTTCTCCATCTCTCACCATAGTTTGCCAGTGCCCAGTCAGTGACATGTAATGACCCTGTCTATGCTTACTGGTCCAAGTATCTGTGTTGAAATGCACCCTGTCGCACACAGAGTTGCTCAAGGAAGTGGTGATGTTGTGTGCGACATGCTGGTGTAGCGCGGGCATGCTGTTCTTGGAGAAGCAGTGGTGATTGGGCATCTTGTACTGGATCACAGCGACAGACATAAGGTCTCTAAAATCCTGTGTGTCCACTAGGCGGGAAGGCAGCATTTCGGTAGCCAACAGCTTACAGAGGGATAGAGTCAACCTCTTAGCTTTGTCATGGGTCGCAGGAAGTGGCCTTTTATTTGACCACATCTGAGGGACAGAGATCTGGCTGCTGTGTGTAGACGGTGTTGAGTAGGGTGTCCCTGGAAAAATGCAGGTTTGTGAGGAAAGTGCAGGCGGAGACATGATGTTGCCTTCATCCAACCTTGGTGCTATCAATGTCTGAGAGAGCTGTACACACGTACTTGTTTCCCCTTCCAAACCAACTGACGACCTACCAAGCAAACTGCCTGTTGCGGTTACAGTGGTGGAAGTTGTGGGTGGAAAAACAGGTGTGACAGCTGTCCCCACATTCCTAGAAGATGACGAGCGCGCGGATGCACTGGAAGGGGCAGGCGGTGGATGGTTCGCTCCGCTAGGCCGCATTGCAGCACGGTGAGCTTCCCACCGGGCCATATGATATTTATTCATGTGACGATTCATGGAAGAAGTTGTCAAACTGCTGAGGTTTTGACCTCTACTAAGAGAACCATGACAAATTTTACAGATCACATAATTTGGGCGATCTTTTTCTATGTCAAAAAAGGACCAGGCTAGGCAAGGCTTAGAGGCCATGCGACCTGTTGATCCACCCCGAATAATGCTCAGAGGCAGAGTGGTGGCTGAGGATGCAGTTGTAGACGTGCTACCAGTGCTCCGACTCTGTCCAGGAAGGCGCAAGGTAACTTCGTCGTCGGTTGCATCCTCCTCCACCACCTCTGTTGACCTCCTCGAGTGTCTGACTGTGGGTTGACAGTAGGTGGGATCTAGAACTTCATCATCAATTGTTGTGTTTGCACTCCCCTCCCCCTCAGACCGAGCCTCTTCTTGCCCTGACCGAATATTTCAGTTGTCATCCCAATCGGGTATCTGCGTCTCATCTTCATCAGTATGTTCCTCATTTTCTATAACCACAGGTGTTGGAAAGGCAGCATTTTGGTAGCCAACAGTTTGCAGATGCTGAAAGTCAACCTCCAAGCCATGTCATGACCTTCTAAAAGCATGTAAAACACAGTGAGGGGACTCCAACCACAGTCTCCCTCGTTGCCACTAACTGGGCCACACACACCCCACTTGACTGGCATCAGTTGACCCAATTTTCAAGATGAAAAAGATGCTTTGCATGAAGCACTCTCAAAAATACGCGTGCCTTTCCCGTCCCCTGGCTGACCCAGGGGAAGAAAAGTCCTCTGAGAGCCATGACTTGTTCATCTTGGTTCTTTTAGAAACACAGCGAGGGGACTCCAACCACAGTCTCCCTCGTTGCCACTAACTGGGCCACACACACCCCACTTGACTGGCATCAGTTGACCCAATTTTCAAGATGAAAAAGATGCTTTGCATGAAGCACTCTCAAAAATACGCGTGCCTTTCCCGTCCCCTGGCTGACCCAGGGGAAGAAAAGTCCTCTGAGAGCCATGACTTGTTCATCTTGGTTCTTTTAGAAACACAGCGAGGGGACTCCAACCACAGTCTCCCTCGTTTCCACTAACTGGGCCACACACACCCCACTTGACTGGCATCAGTTGACCCAATTTTCAAGATGAAAAAGATGCTTTGCATGAAGCACTCTCAAAAATACACGTGCCTTTCCCGTCCCCTGGCTGACCCAGGGGAAGAAAAGTCCTCTGAGAGCCATGACTTGTTCATCTTGGTTCTTTTAGAAACACAGCGAGGGGACTCCAACCACAGTCTCCCTCGTTTCCACTAACTGGGCCACACACACCCCACTTGACTGGCATCAGTTGACCCAATTTTCAAGATGAAAAAGATGCTTTGCATGAAGCACTCTCAAAAATACGCGTGCCTTTCCCGTCCCCTGGCTGACCCAGGGGAAGAAAAGTCCTCTGAGAGCCATGACTTGTTCATCTTGGTTCTTTTAGAAACACAGCGAGGGGACTCCAACCACAGTCTCCCTCGTTGCCACTAACTGGGCCACACACACCCCACTTGACTGGCATCAGTTGACCCAATTTTCAAGAAGAAAAAGATGCTTTGCATGAAGCACTCTCAAAAATACGCGTGCCTTTCCCGTCCCCTGGCTGACCCAGGGGAAGATAAGTCCTCTGAGAGCCATGACTTGTTCATCTTGGTTCTTTTAGAAACACAGCGAGGGGACTCCAACCACAGTCTCCCTCGTTGCCACTAACTGGGCCACACACACCCCATTTGACTGGCATCAGTTGACCCAATTTTCAAGAAGATAAAGATGCTTTGCATGAAGCACTCTCAAAAATACGCGTGCCTTTCCCGTCCTCTGGCTGACCCAGGGGAAGAAAAGTCCTCTGAGAGCCATGACTTGTTCATCTTGGTTCTTTTAGAAACACAGCGAGGGGACTCCAACCACAGTCTCCCTCATTGCCACTAACTGGGCCACACACACCCCACTTGACTGGCATCAGTTGACCCAATTTTCAAGAAGAAAAAGATGCTTTGCATGAAGCACTCTCAAAAATACGCGTGCCTTTCCCGTCCCCTGGCTGACCCAGGGGAAGAAAAGTCCTCTGAGAGCCATGACTTGTTCATCTTGGTTCTTTTAGAAACACAGCGAGGGGACTCCAACCACAGTCTCCCTCGTTGCCACTAACTGGGCCACACACACCCCACTTGACTGGCATCAGTTGACCCAATTTTCAAGATGAAAAAGATGCTTTGCATGAAGCACTCTCAAAAATACGCGTGCCTTTCCCGTCCCCTGGCTGACCCAGGGGAAGAAAAGTCCTCTGAGAGCCATGACTTGTTCATCTTGGTTCTTTTAGAAACACAGCAAGGGGACTCCAACCACAGTCTCCCTCGTTTCCACTAACTGGGCCACACACACCCCACTTGACTGGCATCAGTTGACCCAATTTTCAAGATGAAAAAGATGCTTTGCATGAAGCACTCTCAAAAATACGCGTGCCTTTCCCGTCCCCTGGCTGACCCAGGGGAAGAAAAGTCCTCTGAGAGCCATGTCCACATTGTCAGTGGACAGACGCGTGTGCTTATCTGCCAGCAGACCACCAGCAGCACTGAAGACAGGTTCCGAGAGAACGCTGGCTGCAGGACATGACAAGATCCCCAAGGCGTACGTGGCGAGCTCAGGCAATTTATCCAGATTGGAAGCCTAAAATGAGCAGGGCTCAAGTTGCACAATAATGGAATCGATGTTTCCTTGCATATACTCATATATCTGTGTGTCCTCCTCTTTTTCCTTGTCCAGCTGTTTTGTTTTCGCATGAGTATATGTCCTTGTCACTTTCCCATGTGTTTGTGTTGTGTTGTGAGTTGTTTGTCACCTTTTGGACACCTTTGAGGGTGTTTTCTAGGTGTTTTTCTGTGTTTGTGATTGCCTGCCATTGTTTCCTATTGGCTCGAGTTCGGTTCGTCGAACGTTCGACGAACCGAACTCGAACGGGACCTCCGTTCGGCGAACCGACCTCGAGCCGAACCGGGACCGGTTCGCTCATCTCTAGTGAGGATTAAACACAGAGGCAGCGCTGCCATCACCACTGCCACCGCTGTTCCAGCACTATATGGTCCTCTATGAGCAGGCGTCTTCTCCTCTCCTCCTCTGCCTCTGTGTTTAATCCTCACATCACCACCATTCTGATACCGCTTAATGCTGAATGTGACGCCCTCCACTTACCCTCTACCCTGACGGCTGTCCCTGTGACCCGTATACCTCTGCGTCTCTATTATAAGCAACTACCTTGAGAAAGGTCTGATAAACCGAAACGTTGGTTTGTTGCTTTTGTGTCAGGGTTCACATTTTGCAATTTTTGTCGGTTGTGAATAAAAACACTTGCATTCAAATTTTCCTCTCCTCTATTATTGAGTGCTCGGGTTCCCCATTACTTGTTACTAATTTATTACATGATAGCACCTATCTGTAGCAGTTGCAGCCGGACTTTTCTGTATTTAATACAACAGCTGAACATCCCAACTGGCATAACGAACTCTATTTATTTTATTTCTTTCTCTGTTTTTAAATATTTTTTTACTTTGCATTAAAAAAGCCTGTGGCTCACACCCAGTACGGTAACCTCGCCGCTCAGAGCCACCGCCGTGATATCAGAGGCTTCTAGGGGCGGCACACATACACAAGACAATAATGCAGCCTATTCCTGATTTACACTGCTCTTGTTTCAGGCTGTTAATTGCAGACAACTTCACAAAACTATACTTTTTTGTTTTTTAAATAAAATTAAGCACGTGAGATTAAATAAACAGTCCTTCATAATATGCTACAATTTCTATCTTACAACCAATCACAGGTGCCGACACAGAGGGTGCCGGGGTGTATAGCAGTCTGCAACCAATCACAGATGCTGGCACAGAGGATAGGTGGGAAAGCGTAAGCAGTGAATATTTATGAAGCTTAATGAGCAGGCCCGTAAAATAATTTCCCTATAGTGGTATCTTCTGGGAAATACAGTATGTATAACTATCTTGCTCTTACCCCCATTTAGCTTCCTTTTGTAGCCCTTCTGCCCTCACTAAGACCATTTTACAGCACAGAACTTTTCATCCCCATTGACTTATATTTTTTTTTAGTCAGTGCAGATTCTGAGAACCTGAATTTCCGCGGGTTCTCTCATCTCTACACATAGAGTTTTAGGATTTTTTCTGCTTTGCTCCTGACTTGCAGCGCAAGACTTGGAGAGTGGCTGATATTGCAAAAGTAGCAGTTTTAGCAAAGTAACAGCACAGTGTAACATCAGGTGGCCAACCACATGTATATTTAGGCCTTGAGGTGAAAGGAGGATGCAGCACCTAGCGATAAAGCCAGTAGAAATGAGTAACACATGCAGTCATAAGTTAGATATAAGAAACAATATTCCTTTAAATACTGGGACTCATAGCCATGTATGTGTTACGTTCAGTCCAGGAGTGGATCCACGGGACCATGCACCGGACTCCTCCAGGGAAGCCACCAGGAGCGAATTCCTATACAGGGACTGTCTGGAGACCACCACAGAGGGCCTAGATGCACAGCAGCTGGAACACAGGCGGGATACGGGGAGTGTCCTTGGAAAGTCCAGGCAGAATACAGGGACCAATCCTGCGGTGGCTTCGGACCAGATGGAATTTAGATGGATGACCGGAGATGGCCGAAGACAGCAGGCGAAGTCGGGAACCAGTGATAAATGCAGGCTGGAGACATTGGATGTAATCCAGAGCCGGTGGCGGAGTGAAGCAGAGGGAAGATGATGATAACCACTGCTAACGGACACCTAGGAATCTCCAGGGAGCCAGAAGAGCTGAGGCATACACTGGGCGTCAGGTTCTGAGGGTAGAGACAGGGTTAATCCAGGAACAAAACACAGAGGGCTTGAACACTAGCACAAGAGACTAAGCTGCAAGAACTCGTTGAACAAGCACCGCCGTATGCAAAAGGAAGTCTATTATACCCTACACCTGTAATCGGCCATATCCTGTTCCAGGGATACTGGCCCTTTAAGAAGAGGTGAATAAGCGTGCCCGCACCCTAATGTGCATGCGCGAAGCCCGGTAGCCGGAGACAAGCACAGGAGGCCGGGGACAGGACACAGGGGAGCCAGGGGCAGAGTCCCGAGCCGCAGCAAGCTGGCGGGACCGCCGAGCAGGGAGCAGGCCGCGGTCGGTATGCACGTGGACTGGGTCAGTGGATAAGGAGCGGCACCCCGGGAGCGTGGCAGTATGTCACGGTATAGCTACAGAGCAGCATGTGTATGAACCATTCATCACAAGCTAAAAGACAAGATGTCAGTAGATTCTAATTTACAATAACTTTCCATTTTCTGGAAAAAGGTTTCTAATTTTGATTACTCCTTTAAAGCAAAAAGTTAAGAGATGAGGTATGAGGTAGTGGGAAACCTCTGACACTCGTACATGCTGATGCCCAGCCTAGTTTGTCCTCAGTAATAAAAGCCATTCCATAAGATACTGTGTAAATTATTCCAATTCAATAGTGCGTTCTGACAGAAGACCATTAATCACTAGCAGTATGCTAAGTATTTTGTTACCAGGCTCAGAAAAGGGAATGTGAAAGTAAATATCGCAGACGACTTCTTGTGGTTTTCCAAAACAGACAGGATAACGATAATAGCAGGCAACAAAGCAACAACAGAAATTAAGGTATCCATTAATCATAATGTATTTCCAATCAATTTCATACATAATTGGACTAAACATTATGTTCTAATTTGATACTATCTCAAGGTCCTTTTAGGTTAATTACATTTTATGTTACTAGCAATTTCAGTAAATGCAGCTGCAGAAAACTTCAGGCTGTCAGTTTTCCAGTTTTTTTTCTGTTAGTCAGTTAACCATTATTAGGAAAATAATTATTGTTAACATTTCCAATATTATATTCATTCTGAAATAGTGCTGTAAAAAGCACTGCTTAACCCTTTTGGATGCGAATAGTTTATGCATAGGTGTCACACTGAATATTTTTATAACATACATATAGTGTATGGCCGGGGCCACACAGGGGACTAATGCGATCCTCGCGTGACGCTCGGCTCACGCTTGCAGCACAGCAGGAGCCGAGTGTCATGAGAATATCACTGCGACCGAGGTCCGATCATGCGATCGGACCTCAGCTGCGGGGGCGGGCCGGCACTGAGGAGGGGAGGGCTGGAGCTGCGGAGGGGAGGGAGGGATTTATCTCCCTTTCTCCTCCGTAACTGGCTATTGCCATTCTCGCCCTGCACTCATGGTACACCGGTGTACTGCGAGTGCAGTGCGATTTTTCTCTCGCCCTATAGACTTGAATGGGTGCGAGAGAAACAAGGATCGCATTGCACCCGCAGCATGCTGCGATTGTTTTCTTGGTCCGATTAGGGCTGAGAAAATAATCGCTCATGGGTGCTGACACAGGCTAATATTGGTCCGAGTGGAATGCAATGTTTTATCGCATTCCACTCACTCCGATTTTCATGCGGTGTGTCTTGGGCCTAAAACATACAGTCATGGCTGAAAGTGTTAGCATCTTTGAAATTGTCCCAGATAATGAAGTATTTCTCCCTAAAAATGATTGCAATTACACACATTTGTTATATAGGTTAATTTCCTTTGTGTGTATTGGAACAGCACAAAAAACACAGAGTTAAAAAGGCAAATTGGACATAATTACACATACCTGGGGGACGCATTGCTCTGTCTTTCTCAGCATCAATGTGGAGGTGGGAGGCAGTTGTGGACGTGTGCCCTGCACTGCGCATGTGCCGCTATAGCGATTCGATGATTGGTTGGGAGATGATGTCAATAGGTCCTGCTAGATACAATGCGGTCACATGAGCAGCTATTTAAGGTCCTCCTTCTGGTTCATTTACTAACCAACTCTGAAGAAGCTAACACTGTGTGATGCGAAACGTGCGTTGGAGGGGTTTTGTACATGTGGGAGATGAAGTGTGAGGTGAATTAATCATGGGTAAACCATTATAAATATTTAATTATTTATTAATCTAACGTCTGCCTCCATTTCTTGTGGATGTCTGAATGGCAGTTCTTCTATAAATGGCTGTATGATTGCTATGATTCCTGATTGTTAGGGCTACCTATTTACTTTTCTTGAAGATTTTTTCCTGACCCCTGTCTCTTACATGCTTGTGGGTGTCATCCCTGATTAACATCTATAGCACTTTTAGTATTTTTTCACAATTGGTATTTATTATATGCTGTTTTTAATCTTGTGATCAATAAAAATCTTTGTATATTACCTATAAAGCTCCTGTTTTTCATGGTTCTAACTTTTTTGATGAGATGTAGAATTTTGGAGTTTAGGGCCACATGCACACTTTGAGTATTTGGTAAGTTTTCGACCTCAGTGTTTGTAAGCCCAAACCAGAATTAGGTAAAAAATGCAGAAGCGGTGCCCGTCTTTGTATTATACTTTTCCTCTGATCGTGTCACAAGAGGTTTTATCTTACAATTACTGAAGTAAAAAACTTGCCAAATACTCAACGTCTGCACATGGCATTGGGGGTCCAATATGCGAATTTCAAGTGGGTATTAACAGACATACCTTTTTGTGGGAGTTTACTTTTCTACTTCTATGAGGATGCCCAATCATAAAAAAGCAAGTTCATAAAGGGGAAAAAGGTAATAGGCCCCAGAGAATGTAAATACTGACATTTCCAGCATTGCGAGAGATGTCTAACATGACTATGCTGAGAACTGGTCACTTGCGTCGCTTTCCGTCATTACAGGTACACGAGGACAGCTGCAGTGTCTGTGCGGCTACAGCAGTGAAGATCATCAAGGGAGCAGAGTTTGTCACATATAATAACGCACTGGACAAATACAGGAATTTAAGGAATATCTCATTTGTAGCATCACAGGTCACGTTAATCTCATATTTTTTTTTCTCTGGTTGATGTGTTGTGTGGAACATTACATTCTTTCTTTTGAGTCAGAGTTTGGAAATCTTTAGAAATTTTTCATGGAAAAAGATCTTTTTAAAAATTACCAAATTTAGACCTTTGTTTATAACTGCAAAGAACAGTCTTTGATCATCTGTGTATATTTATACACTCTTTATTTTTTTCTGGCAATGTCAGTAGCTTGAAAAATCTCAACAGCTTTACTTCCTAAATCATGTGCAATCATTGTGTAGTGATTTAACACTTGCTGTGTATAGTAGAAGTGCCCAGCTTCCTATGTTTAAGATCCCTAATCACACCAGTGAAATTCTTTAACCCCTTCACAACCTTGGACATATTTGTACATCCAGGGTTGTGTCTTTCCCTTTAATGAGGGCTCGTGAGGCAAAACCGCATCTTTCAGCTGACATGTGCAGCTATCGTGTAATGGCGGGGAGCACGTCATTCCATGCCACCATCAGTGGACCTGTGACATGAATGTGGTGCCCTGTGCGTAGTTGCTACAAATAATAAGCTACATGTGTATTTCAATCTGTATAACATGTATTGCTAGTTTTAATGAGATTTGGTTTTCTCTGCTGTTTACTACAAACACACATTTGCCCACACTCCCTCACTGGGGCTGTTCACTTGAAATAAAAACATAGCTTGAGTGTGCACCCTAAAATGAGAATGGGGAGGAGCTTAGGTGTTAGGTGAAATTAAGTTACAGTTGGGGAGTTGAAGTCGGTATGAGGTGAAGTGGAGAGTGTAATATGGAGACGATCCTGTCCTGAGGTGACTGTTAAAACCTCTGGAGGGGCCAGCTACAAATTAGCAGGGTATCAGTCCCTAGGTCACTAGGACTTTCAATCTAAGTGCCAAACTGAGAGACTACTATTAGCCTTTTTATAAGGAGCAGTGAATTGCCTGGGAGCGCAGTGACAAAATTGAGTCTGGAAACTTCTAGAAGAAATCGTCAGTTTTCTTGTCTTGGAAATCCCAGGATTCCAAAATACTTATTCCCAGGTAGGGAAGTAGTAGCAGGAAGAGTACACTACCACCACACAACAGAGAAGCCAAACTCTCATTAGGGCAGGAAGAACCACCATCCTTGTAACGGCTGTGAGAACTGTTCTGGAAAGTTCTGCAGAGCATCAGTAAAAGGTAAAAGCTCCCTGTCCTGACTCTGGCTGAATTATTCTCTGCTGCGCTATCCCTACCTCAACATCCCCAGGAACCAGCCCTAGTTGGGGGGCGAGGCGACAACCCTCTGGCACTGTGCATCACTACCTAACTCCTGGGGACCTCCAGTAGTGGTCGCTAGATGGCACCGACCGCTATACTGCTCCGGCTCTGCAACACTGCCAGCCCGTATTCTCCTGCAGCAGCAACACTTAGACAGTCATTATTATAAAATACAACAATACACACACTATAATATACATCGGACGTCTTACCTTTAACCACTGTTGTAGTGAGATAATCTAGCCACCTCCTACACTAGTGCCAACCATTAAAGGCTATATGTTACATACAATTCAAGCCCTTTACATTAAAAAAATACTTGAAGTAAGTCTATGCTATATATATTGTAACAATCGCAAGCACTTTAAAATTAAAAGAAATAAAAACAAAGAAATCCCTTTTTATGACTTGAAATTTTATTGCATGACTATCATTATTGATGATATTCTGTATTTGCTATAATGCTATATATTAATTCAACAAAGCAATTTACTCTGCAATATGGTTGGAATACCACAATCTATTATGTTTACTCTATTGCATTAATGCTTATTTTTCTGCTAATAAATAGGGCTATTGAATCACTGGTCTGTGGAAATTACAATCATTTTTTACCTGAAGAAGAAAAACATCCTACTATCCTTTAATTATCATAACCCAATGTTTTGTGTAAGTTATGTGAAATATGCAAATACAAAAATAATTAATTCTGCTTAGATGACAACATATATCTATATTGCGAATATATTCCTCAGTGATGGAAGATAAACACTAAATGATGAGATATCCTCTATATAAATAATGATATTTAATAGCAGAAAGAATAAACCTTGTTTGCATTGCTCTAATGATACAGATGTCAATTTGAAAAAACAAGCAATAAAACTAAGCAGCAAATGTTTTATTTAGTAAAGAGAATAAAATAAAATTCCTCTTTTTAATCATACAACAATGTGTATTATTCATAAACTGAGATAGAAGTGATATTTGTAGAGAACAGAAATCGTTCTCCTTGTTAAATCCATATCAGTTCATACTTTGAAAAGAAATGTGAATTTAAGACAATCAATAATCCTCACCAATGATATTACTACATATTATTTCTATACAACTTATATTAACAGGGTATTCCAAATAGCCACATGTTCTGTTATCAACAAAGAAAGATATAATATTGTGTGGATTGCTGTATTCAAAAGATATGTATCCCTTTTAAGGAATTAAAGTTTTGTTTTTTATTAACATTTCTTACAATATACAGTACTTTACTTTTTTGTCCCACTATGAGACTTGACATAATAATAATAATAATAATACTTTTATTTATTTAGCGCCAACATATTCCATAGCACTTTACAATTAAACAGCGACATATAAAGACAATACAAAGTAAAACATACAGTGGGGAAAATAAATATTTGATACTCTGATGATTTTGCAAGTTTTCCCAACTACAAAGAATGGAGAAGTCTGTAATTTCTACTGTAGGTACACTTCAACTATGAAAGACAGAATAAAGAATATAAAAAAATTCAGAAAATCCAATTGTATGATTTTTAAATAATTAAATGCCATTTTATTGCATGAAATAAGGATTTGATATAATAGAAAAATATATGTTACAGAAAGCTTTGTTTGCAATTACAGAAGTCAGACATTTCCTGTAGTTCTTTACGAAGTTTGCACACAGTGCAGTAGGGATTTTGACCCACTCCTCCATACAGATCTTCTCCTGATCTTTCAGGTTTTGGGACTGCCACTGGGAAGCATTGAGTTTTTGCTCCTACCAAAGATTTTTTATTTGGTTCAGGTCTGGAGACTGACTAGGCCACTCCACAACGGAGATAGTAACTGTTTCTCTTTCTCCTTCCTAGTCTCTGTCTGTATCTGTCTGTCTCTCTGTCTGTAGCTTTCCTTGTCTGTCTGTGTCTATGTTTCTGTCTGTCTGTTTCTATCTCTCTGTCTGTCTTTGTATCAGTCTATCTGTCTCTATCTATGTGTCTCTGTGTCTGTCTGTCTCTATCCCCATCTGTCCCTTTCCCCATCTGTCTCTTTCCCCATCTTTCTCTTTCCCTTTCTGTCTCTTTCCAGGTCTGTCTCTTTCCAGGTCTGTCTCTTTCCAGGTCTGTCTCTTTCCAGGTCTGTCTCTTTCCCCATCTGTCTCTTTCCTCATCTGTCACTTTCAAGGTCTGTCTTTTTCCAAGTCTGTCTCTTTCCCCGTCTGTCCCTTTTCCCATCTGTCTTTGTCTGTCTCTCTGTCTGTCTCTTTCCAGGTTTGTTTCTTTCCAGGTCTGTTACTTTCCAGGTCTGTCTCTTTGCTCGTCTGTCTCTTTCCTCATCTGTCTCTTTCCCCGTCTGTCTTTGTCTGTCTCTCTGTTTGTCTCTGTCCCCGTCTGTCTCTTTCCAGGTCTGTCTGTTTCCTGGTCTGTCTCTTTCCCCATCTGTCTCTTTCCCCACCTGTCTCTTTCCCCACCTGTCTCTTTCCCCGCCTGTCTCTTTCAAAGTCTGTCTCATACCAGGTCTGTCTCTTTCCAGGTCTGTCTCTTTCCAGGTCTGTCTCTTTCCAGGTTTGTCTCTTTCCAGGTCTGTCTCTTTCCAAGTCTGTCTCTTTCCCCATTTGTCTCTTTCCCCATTTGTCTTTGTCCATCTCTCTGTTTGTCTCTTTTCTCGTCTGTCTCTTTCCAGGTCTGTCTCTTTCCCTGTCTGTCTCATTTCCTGTCTGTCTCTTTCCCCGCTTGTCTCTTTCCCTATCTGTCTCTTTCCAAGTCTGTCTCTTTCCATGTCTGTCTCTTTCCAGGTCTGTCTCTATCCAGGTCTGTCTCTTTCACCGTCTGTCTCTTTTCACCGTCTGTCTTTGTCTGTCTTTCTGTCTGTCTCTTTCCCCGTCTGTCTCTTTCCAGGTCTGTTTCTTTCCAGGTCTGTCTCTTTCCCTGTCTGTCTGTTTCTCCGTCTGTCTCTTTCCCCAGCTGTCTCTTTCCTCGTCTGTCTCTTTCCCCGTCTGTATCTTTCCAGGTCTGTCTCTTTCCAGGTTTGACTCTTTCCCCATCTGTCTCTTTCCCCGTCTTTCTCTTTCCTCGTTTGTCTCTTTCCCCATCTGTCTCTTTCAAGGTCTGTCTCTTTCAAGGTCTGTCTCTTTCAAGGTCTGTCTATTTCCCTGTCTGCCTGTCTCTGTCTGTCTCTTAGTTTGTCTGTCTCTATCTCTCTGTTTCTTTCCCCATTTGTCTTTTTCCAGGTCTGTCTCTTTCCCAGTCTGTCTCAGCATCGCTTTTCCTGTCTGTCTCTTTCCCTGTCTACCTGTCTCTGTTTGTCTCTTTCCTTGTCTGTCTCTATTTCTCTGTCTCTTTTCCCATCTGTCTCTATCAAGGTCTGTCTCTTTACCCATCTGTCTTTATCTGTCCCTCTGTCTGTCTCTTTCCCTGTCTGCCTTTCTCTGTCCCTGTCTGCCTGTCTCTGTCCCTGTCTGCCTGTCTGTCTGTCTCTTTCCCCATCTGTCTCTTTCCAGGTCTGTCTCTTTCCCCATCTGTATCTTTCCATGTCTGTCTCTTTCACCATCTGTCTTTGTCTGTCTCTCTGCCTGTCTCTATCTCTCTGTCTCTTTCCCTGTCTGTCTCTGTCTGTCTCTCTCTGTCTCTCTCTCTACCCGTCTCCCCACCGACATATTACCTCACACATAAGCTTCCTATACTAACAATGTCCTTTGTTCCACGCACACACACACACACACACACACACACACACACACTAAGCTTTATATTTTAGATATATACATGCATAATGATATTATTGGCACACTTCTCTCTACAACCCCCCCAGAGTATTATGTTTCCAATCCATGGTTCATGGTTGGGAAGGTATTCTTGAGGTTGTACTCATCTTTCTTCTGAGTAGTGTTGATAACAAAAAGTTCTATTTTGGTCTCAACCGATGACATGATCTTCTCCCATGCCTCTTCTGGATCATCTATCTGTTCATTGAAGAACTTTATATGGGCCTGGACATGTTCTGGCATGAGAAGGGGGATTTTGTATGCCCTGAAGGATTTTAATTTATGATAGTGTAATGTGTTACTAATGGCAATCTTTGAAACTGTGATCCCAGCTCTCTTCAGTTCTGGGCTGATTCCTGACCTTTCTTAGAATCATCCTTACCCCATGAGGTGAGATCTTCCATGGAGCCCCAGACTGAGTAAGATTGACAGTCATCTTGTGCTTCTTACATTTTCTTATAATTGCCCCAACAGTTGCTACCTTCTCATCAAGCTGCTTTCCTATTGTCCTGTAGGATATCACAGCCTTGTGCAGTTCTACATTTTTCTTCCCTGGTGTCCTTAGACAGCTCTTTGCTCCAGGCAATGGTAGAGAGGTTGGAGTGTGATTGAATGAGTATGCAAACAGGTGTCTTTTATACAGGTAACGAGAGGCAATTAGCGCAGAGTAGGAGGGCTGCTTAAAAAAAGGTCTTATAAACCAATGTAAGAAGAAATTGGGTCTATGCTGTGATAATATTCAAATTTGATATTGATATAATCCCTTTATTGTTCATACAGGTCGATGCATTTCAGAGACATCGGTCTCCTTCATCAGGACATCAAAGGAACAGTATAATAATTTTGCTCCTTTGATGTCCTCATGAAGGAGAAGGATGTTTTGAGGGATTCTGTCTGTCACCGTTGAAGTGTACCTACGATCAAAATTACAGACCTCTCCATTCTTTGTAGGTGGGAAAACTTGCAAAGTCTGCAGTGGAATAAATACTTATTTTCCCCACTGTAATTCAACAGTAGCAGGAGGATTGAGGACCCTGCTCGGAAACTTACAATCTATAAGGATATAGGGGGACGCAATATGTAAAAAGTGGTTGCTATGTATGGTCCAGCCATCATTATATTAAAGAGAGCATTTTAAATTAGCTACATGATCCTGTCACCAGTGCATTTACCATGTGTGATTGGGTTCATGGAAGATGTGGACATAGGTGGAAAAGAGATAGGCTCCTCTAAGGAAATTATTAAAGCACACTTAAAAACTTGGGAGATCATCTGGGATAGTGCATTCCAGAAAATTAGCACACCACAAGAGACGTCTTAGAGAGGGAGGTGCAAGGTTAGGATTATGAAGCATGTTATGCGGGCGTCACACAATACGATCTATCGTGCGATCGCACGAGCGATCGTATCCGCCCCCGTCATTTGTGCGTCACGGGCAAATCACTGCCTGTGTCGCACAAAGTCGTTAAACCCCCGTCACACGTACTTACCTGCTGAGCGACGTCGCTGTGGGCGGCGAACATCCACTTCCTGTAGGGGGTGGGACGTTCGGCGTCACAGCGACGTCACACAGCCACCGGCCAATAGAAGCGGAGGGGCGGAGATGAGTGGGACGTAAAAATCCCGCCCACCTTCTTCATTCAGCATTGTCAGCGGCCGAAGGTAAGCTGCAGTTCATCGTTCCCGGGATGTCACACGGAGCGATGTGTGCTACCCCGGGTACGATGAACAACCGGTGCAAAGTAAAATAAACGATTTTTTAAAAATAAACGACGTGTAAACGATACACGATTTGTAACCGATTTGCGATTGTTCTGAGACGCTCGTAGGTGTCACACGAAACGATGCCTGATGTGCGTCACGAAAACTGTGACCCCAACGACATATCACATGATAGATCGTCTCGTGTCACGTCCGCAATAGTCTTAGATCAGTTGCAGAAGAGAGAGAACAGGAAGGGTAACAGACAAAGATGAAGGGGGAGATATTGAGTGGTGGAGAACTGTAGAGAGCTTTGAGGAGGAGAGAAATAAGTTTATATTGACCCCAAGGTTATTTGATTGCTTGGTATTCCTCAGCATTATTGGTGATCAGTTTAACAGGCAATCTATTAAAGGGATATTCTCAAGTTTGGAAGTTATTTCCCTATCCATAGATGGAATAACTTCCTGATTGCTTGGGTCTGACCACTGAGATTCTCACTGAACCCAAGAACCAGGGTTCCAAAAGCCCCGTGTGACTGTAGCAATAGTTAAACATGCACATTGCTGCTCCATTCATTCTTAATTCTGTTAGCTCAGCTGTACTCCCCTCTTCCCACACTGGCTACCTGTGAGATGAAAGTTTAAGAAGTGTTAGTTGTAATCTGGCACAGCTCCCCAGCAGAGGTGATGACACTATGAGAGGAGAGCTGCAATTGTAGATGTGTTTGTAATGAGATAAAGTTCAGTTCTGCTTTACTGAGTTAGTTATTATAACACACAGCTCTGCAGTGAGATAAGGTTAGCAGACTGTCAGTCATCACATCTCACATTGGTAATGCCTCCTTTAATTTAAAATAAGGTCTTGATGTAGATTCTCAGGGAAATCTGAGTATAACCCAGAGATCTTAACATGTCATTAATATGTTAAAAAAGTGTATTTCTCTGCAATAAAACATCAGATTGTAGCTATCAAGGTTAGAGATGAGCGAACCTGTGGAAATTCGGTTCGGTGGGGTTAGCCGAACTTTAAGTTAAGTTTGGTTTGGGACCCAAACTTGACTTGAACCCAATGGAAGTGACGAATTGAGCAGTTCAGGTCTGCACCCAAATGCAGCCAGCCATAAACCAATCATTTCTGGGGGATGGTGGGTGGAGTTTTTCAATTTTTGTTTGTTTGGTGTACACTACATCCGCTCACACTGTTGTTACCTCCAGTGCGAGCCAATCAAACACTGCAAGAGGCTCACACTGGGTTGAGCACCAAATGTACCCGAGCACAGCGATGCTCGCACAAATGGTGTTTGTACCCGAACTCCGAACCAACACTGTGTTTTTTAATAAAAGTCTGAACACTGGACACGAAACCTCGGGTTTGCTCATTTCTAATCAAGGTATTATGGTATTCAATTTCTATGATCTGCATCAACAGCTTAGAAGAGTTGATCCTACTGAGGCCCCTTTCAGACGTACATGTTTAATCAGGTACAAGCCACTCGCATCGGTATGGTCATACGTGTGTCAAACGTGTGCCACATGTGTGACATCTGTGTTTGCATACATGTGACATCAGTGTGACATGTACCAGAGAAAGCACAGGTCTTTGAAATAAAAAGATTTTCTATATTCACCTGTATCTAGCGCTGTTTTCTTCGGCTCTGCTGTCTCCTGCTTCTGACCTCCTCTCATTATATTCATTGATCATTCACTGCACCTTAGACCTGGAAGCCGGAGAATCGTGGGGACAGCATCGGTGACATCACCGGGGACAATGCCAGTGACAGCTTCACCACATCGCCGGTGACAGGTGAGTATCCAGCAAGCAGTGTGTGTGTAGTGACGTCCAGGAAGTCATTGGAGTTCCAAATGAACTCTGATGACATCCTGATGACACCTTCACGACACCCATGCTACAGCAGATGTCACAGTGACTTCATGGGTTCATCAGAGTTCATTGGGAACTCTGATGACCTCCTAGACATCACTGCACACACACTGGTTGCTTGCTGAATACTCACCTGTCACCAGCGATGCAGCGATGCTGTCCCTGGTGCTGTTCCCGGCGATGCTGTACCCGGCGATGCTGTCCCCAGCAATACGGTCCCCTGCACTGAAGTCTCCAGCGCTGCTCCTGCTTCCAGCTCTTCAGTGCAGTGAATAATCACTGAATATAAGAGTGGGGGTCAGAAGCAGGATGCAGCAGAGCCGAAGAAAACAGCACTGGATACAAGTGAATATACATTTTTTATTTCAAAGACCCGTGTTTTCTCCGGTACATGCCACACTGATGTCACACAGATTACATCAGTGTGTGATCCATGTGACACCCGTGCTCCTGGAGAAAAAATGGACATACCTTTGTGTGTGCCTGCGGGGCCACAAGGGGTCACACAGTCTATGTTAAAAACGGATGTCACATATACCTGAAACATGGTCGTCTGAAAGGGACCTAAGAGATTTTCTTTAATCACTGAACTCTATTCCATTACCATACTTATATTAAAAGTGCTTTGCAATCTACCTTTACAAATATTTATGAGAAAATGGGCCTATCCTCTACTGAATGCATACGAATGACCAGGTCAACGAGATTGCAAGTTAGACCCTCTTGCCAACATCAGTGTTTGACCTCACAAATTTATTTCTGGATGATTGGGCAAAAATTCAAACATACACAGCTACTGCAGATGTAATGTGAAGGTGTCCCAATATGATTATCCATGTATATATACAGCAAATACACACTGTATAGATCATATCCAGTATATACATACACATGGGTTTTATAGTCATTAATATGTCAAGTATTGGAGTGATATGTGGATAAATGGTCAGGGAATTCTCTATAATGTGATTAACATATTTATGACATTTAATCTAAAAAAAATATTTGCCACAGAAAAATAGATGTATAATATGAATTACACATTGTAGAGTGGAAGTGCAATTTCATACAATAATAATCAGAATAGATAAGATCCCACGTTTTTCATGTTCACACATGTCAGAGAAGTATATATAACAATAATAAATATTCCGTACACAACATAGAGAATAGATATACAAAGAAAAAGAGCTATGCCATGAAATTATTTCCACGTTATCTACATGTGCAGGCTGGTTAGATGAATCAATTCTGAAAAAAAAAAAAAAAAGCAAAAACCTTTTTTGTTTACACCCACAATTTTAAAATAAAATCCTTTAAGTTCAATCTTAAAATTCCTATTGAGAACACTTACCATCTATAATAACTTAAGTACAATACCCAATTGTTTATTTAGATGGTGTGCAGATAAGTGTAAAACTCCAAAACCTACAGCCAGATAAGTAGCTTTTATTAATGACCTGCCATCTACTCCATGACTGGATAATTAAAGTTTTTTTTTTCTCCAAAAGGAATGGAGTGGACAAATTTCTCTGATAGCTTGATAACCATGGTACACTGGTAGAAACTTATTGATACAATCAAGGCTCATTCGATTTGTTCTCGACAGCCACTCCTATCAGCTAATTTCACCTGTGAATAGTTAATTATCCCATGAATGCATATGGTTGTGTCATTAATAAAATTTGACTACAGCATGTCATTTTTTAACCTTAATCAATGGGATCTTTCCTCATTTGTTCCTGTATGGGAGGCATAAATGTGCTACTTAATGCGGGCCAGGATGGTGCTGGTGATAAAAGTCCTACAACATTGATCAGACCTTACTATTTTGCTCTACAGGATAAATGATTCTCTAAACATTATAACTCACAATGGTGGTTAATAGGCATTTGCCTTTAACCAGTTCAGGGCCATGGGATTTGCCTCTGTTAATGACAAGATTGAGGGTGTTTTGCTTTATTTTAACTGCACGCACATTTCATTGTTATTACTTTATTTAGCTAGCTTTATGTTTTAAAGGAATGCATGGGACTTTATTTTTATACTATCTTTATATTACATATAGTATACAAACCTGAACATTGAAATTGCAACACCAAGAAGGAAAAGTTATAGAATTATGAAAACAGACATTTGATAGACATGTTAATGATATGCAAATGATTGAAAAATTTAACGTCAAATTTTCAAAATATCAATTTATTAAGTATCAAGTATGAGCACCACACATCAGCACTTACACACCGTGGCATGCTATCAATGAGGTTATTATTGATTTTCCGAGGACTGTTCTGACACCAATGAGTGGCCTTGGACACGCAAATCATCAAGATCCGCAAGAAGCAGCTCCCTTTTCAATTGCTGATCAAAAACATCCCATATGTGCCGCACAGGCTGCTCACCATAGCACTAGCAACATGTACGCGGGCATTGTCATGCTGAAGAAAAACTCAGACTCTTTGGCTAAATTACCGTACCAGAGGTAAAACAACCAAATCAATGTACTGTAGAGGTGTTAGTGAACCTAGAATGAAGACTAGATGGGTCTGGCTATCGTACATTATATCACCACACACCATATTTTCTCATAAAGACATCTTCATGCTGTTGCCCACATGGCTTACTGACGAATCTCAGGCTATAATTCTGTCTTTGACAAATAGGGAAAAGATAGATTTAACACTGTTGCTGGTATCCCCGGACCACCCTGCATCCTCGTCCTGGCAGGGACAGCGATGCACCCACCCTCCCGGCCACTCAACTGTGGAGTCTGCCTCTGTCCCTGCCATTTTCTCTCTGGACCTGCACACACCACACAGGTCTCCCAAAAGTGCACTTAGGGTGTGTGTGTGTGCCCCTCCCTGCTCTTAAAGGGCCAGCATGCCCTAACCCGGAAGTGCCTCTCAGCCTATGGCTTAAACAGCCAAGATAAGCACATGGCTGGGGGCTGCAGCCTGTAGCTGTGTACTTTATCTGTGCTGGTTATCATAATATGGGGGAATCCTACACTTTTTTTAATTCACTTTTACACCATGCCACGGTATAGACCCACAGACAGTGTCTTTGATTGCAAGCAGTCAGACACACTGCCACTCAGGCTGGGGGCACATCTGACTACAACCAATCACAAATGCCAGCAATGTTAGTGGGCGGGTGAAGCAGTGCCTATGCATAAGGCTAATGAGCGGCCCCGGAAGTAGATTAAGTGGCCCGTAAGGAGCTACAGCCACCGGATACTTGGTAAGTATAGCGCACTTGCTTTATTATTATTTTTCTTTTTTTTTTTATTACCCAAGTTGCTGGATCCGGAGTTCCCTGAAAACTCCAGGTTCCTAAAGCCGAAGCATTCTCATTTTTCGGGATCTATGACTCAGTGATGGCTTATTTTTTGTGTCTCAGGCTGACGTTTTTAACGGTAGCATTTTTGCGCAGATGCTACATTTTGATCGCATGTTATTGCATTCTGCGCAAAATTTACGACGACCAAAAAACGTAATTTTGGCATTTGGATTTTGTTTATCGCTATGCTGTTTATTAATCAGATTAATTGTTTTCATATTTTGATAGATTGGGCTTTTTTAATCATTTAACTTTCAATGGGCCCAATGGGGGGGTGATTTAAACCTTTAGGTTTTTTTTATTTTTTTTAAAAAATTTTAAAACTTGTTTTGTTTTGTTTTATTTGACTAGTCCCCTTAGGTGGCTATAATGATCAGCAGTCTGATCGCTCTTCCATTTCTCCAGATCACAGCTACACAGCTCAAATCTGCAGAAAAGTGGCTTTACTCTCGCACACTCCCCTCTGCTGGCAGTGAGAGAAAGTGACTCATGATAGCTACAGGAGTCATGACATGACCCTTTGCTACCATGGCAACTACTGGAAGTCACGTGATAACATCATGTGACTTCCGATGGCGCTGGGTAAGTTATGCTTATGGCGGCGCGCTGTTACATCTCACTGTCAGATTTTGACAGCGAGATGTAAGTGGTTAATAGGCGCGGGTGGAACGCAATTCCACTCGCACCTGGCAGGCACACATCTCAGCTGTTGAAATCAGCTGAGATGTGCGCGGATTGCCATGGACTGCCCACGGCAGGCGGCGGGGATTAATCTCACACAATCCATGACATACCCAGTACGTCATGTGTTGTGAAGAGGTTAAGCATGTTTGATGTCACTAATAATAGATTCATTGCCAACAGATGTTGCTGCCCAATTTAAGAGCAGCATAATATAGGGGCAGAGACCCTGGTTCCAGCAATGCTTTACCTACTGGGCAGCATGCTTTGAATGCTGAGCATTGTATTACTCTGCCCACATCACTGATAGCTTTCTGAGTACAATGTGCATAGGCAGAAAGCTGCTAATCAGAATTCAGGGTGGGGTTATACAGAACTCATGAATATGGAGGACTATCTGGCAGAAGGTTTATGATTCATTTAATGATAATCTTCTACTGATAAAACAGTGATTTTATGAAAACTACAGCAGGCAGCTCATTAATTGACAAATCTCTGGAATCGGGGACTCTGTCTCTACAATATACTGTTCTGAGATTAGGTGACAGATTCACTATAAAGGAACACTGTGTACACTACAAAGACTTGGCAGAAAGAGGAAGGTGTCAGTGGATTCTGCCAGATTTTTGAGGCAGGTGGGCACAATCTGTGAGACCCGCAACACACATCCATTTAATTTGTACGTGTGCGGTACGTATTTGCACGTACCGGAGACACGTACACACGGAGACCCATTTTGTTCTATGGTAGATGGCACACACACGTAAAATCGCACGGAACGTGTGTCCGTGAGGTAAGTACGTGTGTCAGCTTTTCTACTGGGACAACATGTACGTTTTTGGCCAGCAGCATGCAGGCACTTTAGTCTATGGGTCCGTGTCTGCACGTACCGCACACGGAGTATGTCTGTGTTCAGCACGTTTCGTGCGTGTGCGTTTTTACACTAGAGATCTTATTTTTTATTTTTTTTAAATTAAAGTCAGTATACTTACCTTTTTCTCTGCTGTTCTCAGTCATACTTACATTGGCGCTCGGTTTTTTCTTCCCCCGGCTCATACCGCTCCCCGATCACCAGCACGGCGAGGAACAGCTGTGCAGAGAATGCGCGGCAACAATAACTTTGAATATGCCGGCCGCTCATTAATCAATCTCGTATTCCCTGCTTTCCCCACCCACAGACGCCTGTGATTGGTTGCAGTCAGACACGCCCCCAACGCTGAGTGACAGCTGTCTCACTGCACCCAATCACAGCAGCCGGTGGGCGTGTCTATACTGTGCAGTAAAACCAGATAAAGCCATACGGCTGAAGGCTGGTATTCTCAGGATGGGGAGCCCCACGTTATGGGGAGCCCCCCAGCCTAACAATATCAGTCAGCAGCCGTCCAGAATTGCCGCATACATTATATGCGACAGTTCTGGGACTGTACCCGGCTCTTCCCTATTTGCCCTGGTGCCTTGACAAATCTGGGTAATAAGGAGTTATTGGAAGCCCATAGCTGCCAATAAATCCTAGATTAATCATGTCAGGCGTCTCCCCGAGATACCTTCCATGATTAATCTGTAAGTGACAGTAAATAAACACACACACACACCCGAAAAAATCCTTTATTAGAAATAAAAACCACAAACATATACCCTGGTTCACCACTTTAATAAGCCCGAAAAAGCCCTCCATGTCTGGCGTAATCCAGGATGCTCCAGCGTCGCATCCAGCTGTGCCGCGAGTAACGTCAGTGACAGCTCAGCTGATTGCGCTATTGCCTTCATTAGCTGCGTGGAGGTGACAGGAGCGGCGGTGTCTTCTGCAGCTCCAGTCACCTTCATGCAGCACAGCTGGAAGCGACGCTGGACCATCCTGGAGTACGCCGGACATGGAGGGCTTTTTCGGGCTTATTAAAGTGGTGAACCAGGGTATATGTTTGTGTTTTTTATTTCTAATAAAGGATTTTTTCAGGTGTGTGTGTGTTTATTTACTGTGACTTACAGATTAATCATGGAAGGTATCTCGGGGAGATGCCTGACATGATTAATCTAGGATTTAGTGGCAGCTATGGGCTGCCAAAAACTCCTTATTATCCCGATTTGCCAATGCACCAGGGCAAATCGGGAAGAGCTGGGTACAGTCCCAGAACTGTCGCATATAATGTATGCGGCAATTCTGGGCGGCTGCTGACTGATATTGTTAGGCTGGGGGGCTCCCCATAACGTGGGGCTCCCCATCCTGAGAATACCAGCCTTCAGCCATATGGCTTTATCTGGCTGGTATTAAAATTGGGGGGACCGCACGCCGTTTTTTTAAATTATTTATTTATTTATTTTACTGCACAGTATAGACACGCCCACCGGCTGCTGTGATTGGGTGCAGTGAGACAGCTGTCACTCAGCGTGGGGGCGTGTTTGACTGCAACCAATCACAGGCATTTGTGGGTGGGGAAAGCAGGGAATACGAGATTGATGATGAGCCGCCGGCAAATTCAAAGTAATTGTTGCCGCGTATTCTCTGCACAGCTGTTCCTCGCCGCGCTGGTGATCGGGGAGCGGTAAGTATGAGAGAGGGCTGCTCACTTCAGTCACTCGGGGGATTAGCGGTCACTGGTGAATCCTTCACAGGTGACCGCTAATCAATATGCGGCACAGACAGAGCCGCAGCATGACAATGAAGTCGGGTGAAGTTCACCCGAGTTCATTCTCATCGCGCAACTCTGTCTGCTGTCAGCCGACATGTATCAACGACATTGTGCAACACACAAACGGACATTCCACACGGACATTCCACATACACATACACGGGCATTTTACACACAAACACGAACATTTTACACGTACACACGGCTTGCATACGCCATCACACGGATGCCATACGTACCGGAGAAACGCCCCAAAAAAATGGAACACGGACCCGAAAAACGGACCATGTCACACGCACGTTTTTTTTGCGGAACTGTGTTTTAGGCCTGAATGACTGGATGTTCAACAGAACCAGAATCAAGTTTTGTAAATTTTGCTTGTAAATCTTGTTTGCAATGGAGGTTGAATAACTCTGATAGCAACTTTATTTTTTGAGACCATTATTTGGGCAAGATATAGAACTAGTGATTTCTTGTTTTATTGTGTCTAAAGGGCAAGCTATTTTCCTTGCAGAGACTGACACACTTTTATGAGTATTTAATAGAACAGCTATTTTGTCATTGTGGGTGGTATTATATATATATTATTGAATCAGTGTCCAGCACAGCACAGTTGCTGAATTGGTTGCATTCCATTTCAGGGTAGAACAAGTGGAAAATATGTGTGTAGTGAATGGCTCGTTCTATTACTAATGATGTGTTATAGCTAACCAATACGTTCAGTAGGAATTGTACTGATTCTATCTTACATACAATATGCTAGATGCTCCAGCAAGAAAAATATTTATCACAATTGTGTAAAATAAAAGAGATATAGCACATGCAAATATAAAATTTGTTAAAAATTATTATAATTTTTTTCAAAATATTACTTTTTTATTATGTGAGTTTTACTGACTATTCAGATACTAACCAACCAGGATGACATGCCATATAAAACATTAGTATTTGCTTTGGAAGGACATGTCATATGCCGCTTCATAGTAACAGAAAGCAATTGGTATGAGGTTACGTGTTCTAAGGTAGGAAAATGATAAAACACAGTTGGTTGTCAGAGATTACAATCTCCAGTTTTATTCTACAAGATGTATTGACCATGGCTGTGACACTGTGCAGAAGTACAACTCTTTGATCAATTATCAAAATACTCATCTGATGAAATGTGTCACAGTACAGAGGTAGTGGCACATGAATGTTGGTACTTGGCATTAAGTATATACAGTATGTGTAATGTTATCTATTCCTTGTGTGCTTTGGCAATGACCAGTGAGCTTGGATAGACAGATTTGTCCTCTAAGAACATAGATTATCACTTGGGTGACTGCTTCTGTATGTTAAATAGGAACAATTGCCCCAAACATTCTGCTGTAATCAGGGAGTCTCATAATAAAATCATTCTTTACTCCAGGACAATTTGAGCCTGTTAGGCTACCTTCACACTTGCGTTCATCGCAATTCGCCGCTATGGAAACTAGTGCAAGCCGTTAACGGCTTGCGCTGTTTCCCATAGACTTGTATTGACGACGCACTGCGATGCAAGTGTCTGCGTTGCATTCGACGGCCGACGCTGAGTCGTTATTTTGACTGAGCGCCAGGTGGATGGAATGCAGAATGTAGCATTTTTTGTTGCTGTAAAAAACGCACTCCGCAGGATTCCGTTGGGATCCATTTATGAATGTCTATGGTGCTGGAGTCCGTCGACATGCATTTGGCGATGGATTCTAGTGCAGGATTCCGTCACGTTTTACTGAGCATGCTCAGCATGTCCAGCAAAACATTCTAAATCCTCTAAAAGCACTCCTGGTCTCTCTCTCTCTCTCTCTCTCTCTCTCTCTCTCTGTCTGTCTGTCGGTCTCTCTCTGTTGGTCTCTCTGTCTGTCGGTCGGTCTCTCTCTCTGTCAATGTCGATCTCTCTTTCTGTCGGTCAGTCTCTTCCTCTCTCCCCCTCTCTCATACTCACCGATCACTGGCGCGGCGCTGCACAGCTGTCCGGCGGCTTCTCCTGGTTTTGAAAATGCCGGCCGCTCATTATTCCATCTCGTATTTCCTGCTTCCAGCGCCCACCGGCGCCTATGATTGGTTGCAGTCAGACCCGACCCATGCTGAGTGACAGCTGTCACACTGCAACCAATCACAGCCGCCGATGGGAGGGTCTATATCATGCAATACAATAAATAAATAAATAAGTAAAAAAAACGGCGTGCGGTCCCTCCCAATTTTGATACCAGTCAAGATGAATCAACACGGCTGAAGGCTGGTATTCTCAGGATGGAGAGCCCCACGTTATGGGGAGCCCCCCAGCCTAAAAACATCAGCCAGCAGCCACCCGGATTTACCGCATCCATTAGATGCGACAGTCCCGGGACTCTACCTGGCTCATCCCGAATTGCCCTTGTACGGTGACAATCGGGGTAATAAGGAGTTAATGGCAGCAGCCCATAGCTGCCACTAAGTCTTAGGTTAATCATGGCAGGTGTCTATGAGACACCCCCAATGATTAACCTGTAAGTGAAAGTAAATAAACACATACACCCGAAAAAATTCCTTTATTTGGAATAAAAGACAAAAAACACCCTCTTTCACCACTTTATTAATCCCCAAATACCCCTCCAGGGCCAATGTAATCCACAGAGGTCCCATGACGCTTTCAGCTCTGCTACATGAAGCTGACAGGAGCGGCCCTAGAACACCGATGCTCCTGTGAGCTCCACGCAGCAACTGAACTGAATCACGCTGTCAGTGGTGACGTCACTGAGGTAGTGCCTGCGTGTGTGCGGTGGTGATGGAGGCTGTAGTGCCGGTGAGTGCAGTGATGATGGGGGCGGTAGTGCCTGCATGTGTGTGGTGATGATAGGGGCGGTAGTGCCTGCGTGTGTGCGATGCTGATTAGGGCGGTAGTGCCTGCGTGTATGGGGTGATGATGGGGGCTCTGTCTCTCTTTCTTGGCTAACGAAAACTAAAAGAACGCAACACGTTATTTCACAGGAATCCGTTGCCTTTATTATCACACTATTTACAACGCATCCGTCACATGCGTCACACAATGCACAACGCAAGTGTGAAAGTAGCCTTATGCTGTGCCATATGCAAGTCTCCAAAATTGTAACAATGTAAGCAATGGAGTAAGCCAAAGTGTCACATAAAAGAACTGGCAGGGCTTTGGATCTATGGCACAAAGCTGTATCACTTCGGAAATGTAATCACAATTTTCTGTTAACTACATAAATACCTTATACAAAATTTATTGCAAAGAATTATTGAAATAATAACATAGTTAATACAACTTTGTTCAGTCTCTCCTCTCGCTGTCCCCACTACAAGTTACTTGATTCTCCATAATGCCAATAACGCAGAGAAGCTCATTACGTACACAGATGTTAGTACAGCCTGGTGACGTGGCTGCACAAAACTGCAAGTCAGGGTGGGCACGTGTACTCAAGGCATTGACATACCAGGCTAGAAGGCATGTAGAACAGAGAAGACAACAGGCTATGCTGGACGGCAGATGAACAAGCAAAGCAGGGCACACAAGTGGTAAATAAAAAAGGGCAAATGAATATGAAAATGGCAGGTGTGAGGCAACACTCAGATATAGGTAGCAGAAGACACAGCAGATTGTAAAGCAATGTCAATAAACTCTAATAACAACTTATGATCCTTACAATAAATGTTGACTGAACCACCATGTCACAGAGGCAGCAGATGAAAATTATTGGAGTAGGAGAAATGATGGTGTAGCACCCCTGCGGGACCAGGTGCCACAAAATGTGAACGTGGAAACCCAAACCCCGGAATATCCATGTCAGTAAGTACACCAACACATTCAGGCCACATACACAACCCCAACACCAGAATGGGAGACTACCTAGCAACAAGTAAAAGGGATGGGCACTGACTGGATAGTCGCCACCCAATCTGTAGGGAGAGACCCAGCTGGGGTGAGGGGCCAGTGGTTAGTTGGGCAGTTGGCGGGAGGAAGTAGTCAGTGAAGTAGTAGAGTTAAGTGGAGGAGTGTGAAGGAAGGAATAGAGGAGTTGTGAGGTGAGAGAGAAGGAGTTGAGAGTGAAAGTACAGAAAGACCTGAAATAACAACGGAGTGCTTTAAGAGGAGTGAGGGACTGTGGAGTACGAAACCAGGACTCCAGGAACCATGGGTTACCTGTGGAAGTCTGGAACCAAGGCTCACAGGACTCAACACAAGGCGGGGTGCAGACCCTAGAAGAGTGGGACACTTTATGGTCAACTGTTAAATCTGCCAGGCGAGAAGATCTCAAGGGTCCATGGCCAACCAAAGAGTCTGAAGCATTAGCAGCAAAGAGGGGAGCAGGGATTGACCCCCCCTTAAATAGTCCAGGCTGCCTGCAATAGGACCAAGACTGAAGAGAAGGGACTCCCAAGCAGCTCTAGGTCACGAGAGCTTATCCACAACAAGCGTTCACGGAGGACAGCCAACCCAGGTCACAGCTGGCACAGAGAACAAGGGAAGCGGGACACCTAGAACTGGCACCACCGGGGAGTACCAGCTACAACTAAAACAAGGCAAGGTGAAATTGCAATACTGTTGTGGACTATTTCCTTATCGCCCCATGCACTTACACAGACGGTTCCCGACTACAATCCCCATTATTCACTGCTGGGGCCTGTCCCTGCTTGTGGAGGGCCCAAAACACCTAAGCTGCACTACTCCACCAGCCCCAGCAGAACCCTGCAGCAGCGGCCCCAATAACCTGGCCGCACACCGCAAGTGGCGTAGTCAAGAACTCTTATTTTATTCCCTTTTTATTTTTAACCCCTTTTTTCTGAGGGATAGCACCTCAGGGACCACGACTGTTCCCACTGCGCACCGCACACCCAGGACCGAGTACCGCACTGGCCCTGGGGCATCACAATGGCAACAGAAGAAATAGGATGGCAGCTATCCCCAAACAAAGCACATCTATACATTACAGTCTGAATACAGAGGTGTGTGCAAGCGGGCAATAAAAGTGTCAAGGGTGTGTCACAGCTGACAGACAGATCTGTGGTGTCCGGCTATACAAGGTCACAGTGTTTGGCTGAGTAAACTGCTCCATTACCTTCTATCATTTCAGCTTGGTTTTCATCCCTTTCCCTTTAGGATCCTGTGGCATTCTTCAGCCTGTCAGCTGCTTGTCATTAGTACTTCCCTTGTTCCTTTATATACCTTCACTTCCTATTACTAGGTGCTGGGGATATTTCATGTGCCTTTATAAAGTCTTCAAGTGCTAGCAGTTGATTTGCATACATCTGGAGAAACTTAGTGCTTGTTGCAGTTCCTGTCCCTGAGTCAACTGGAGATAAGTTGTTTGTTGTTTTCCCTTGTGTGTTATCCCTGTGTGTCTTTTAGCACCTAGTGAGGTTGACAAAGATCTCATCTCATCCACTCTTTATCTTGTTCCCAGATCAGTGACAACCTAGAGCCATGTATCCAGCTTGGTGCATAGGTATGGAACCTATCTAGGGCATTGAGGAAACCCAGGGTCCAGCGGTAGGCTTGATCAGGGTCACCATCTCTCATTACCCTAGACACAGGGTTTCCATTCCCTTTTGCCATTTGCTTGCTACTTCCTTGTATCTAACATGATAAAAAAGGCCTTGGGAGATAATGTCACTAAAAATAGTGGGCTCCTTGGAGCACAACAAAGACAGGTGGTCATAGGAGAATGGAGCAGCTCAAGATCTTTAAGATTATACAGATGCTATAGGTATATTAGGGATCACTTTGTCGTTGGTTACTGGGCTCACATACATTGGTCAATGCATAAGCTAAGTATCTCTTTTATCAAATAGTCCTATAGCAGTAATGCAATACCAGAGTTCCCTTATTCAATTTTAGCATTCTAGAGTACATCTGTATGTATTTTTGTAGTTATATTGTGTTTTCAGCCAGAACCTGTTCCCACCTGTTGGATGTGTGGGTCAGTCTTTTTGATATATTTGTAGTATTTTAAGAGCTATTTCCTTCCCATAAGAGTCAGTGAAAGAAGAATAGGGAATGAAATCCTTTTAACAAGTTTGGTGCATCATTGTAAATATTGGGTGCCCAGCATTTCTCTTTAGGCTCATATCTCTCATATTAAAGAAGTTATCCACTTCCATAATATACTTCTTTTTAATTCATCAGTCATGCTATTATGTGCCAATAAATGCAGCCTTACTCTTATTATAGTATCATACAGATAGAATCACTTAGTGACTGCCAGCAGCAGCTCGGATGTCTACATCCATCCCTTCTTTTCCCCAGGCTTACTGTGCTCTGTTACTACAAGTTCCATAATACAATGCAGTAGCCTGAGATCTAGCTCTTAGCTGACCCCTTCCCTTCTCCACCCTGTGCTGCTGAAGATATTGGTATTTACCAAGTACCAGATGGCCAGTACAACTCTGTCACTGTGTTTGATATGCAAGTTTCGCCGTTTTCCAGCTGTCCATGTCAGTGATTGGCATCAATCTAATTGACCATATTAACAAAGAAAAAGTTCCTTCTCTGTTTCTTGCATTAGATGCAGAGAAGGCATTTGATATAATCCATTGGGGCTACTTGGATGCAACTTTGGAAAAATTTGGATTCATAGGGCAAATTAAAAATCTCATATCCCTTCTTTACTCCAAACCCTCAGCTCAAATTTACGTTAATAATTTCGAGAAAATTTCCTATTACTAATGGTACAAGACAGGGCTGCCCACTATCGCCACTTCTATTCGCCTTACTTATGGAGCCTCTAGCAGAGCATATTAGAATGGAAAATAGAATTAAAGGAATTAATACTAATTGGAAACAGTATAAACTGACCCTTTATGCGGATGATATTATTTTATCAATCACAGATCCGTTAGAATCTCTAAGAAATATTGATAAGGCCTTACAGGAATTTAATAATATCTCCTACTACAAAATTAATAAACTTAAGTCACAAATTCTTAGTTTCAATTTAGATGACAGCCTAAAAGATGCTATCTATAAAGAATTGAACTATTCCTGGGGGGAAGGTAATGTACCTTATTTAGGTATATTGCTTTCTAATAATTTAAATAAAATTATACCCTCTAACATGAAACACCTTCTTGCTGCGCTGGACAATGTCCTGAAAGCTTTAAAAATAGAAAAGACCTCATGGTTTGGGAAAATATCATCATACAAAAGTATTATTTTGCCAAAAATTCTATATAGCTTTAGATGTTTACCCCTTAATATCCCCAATAAGTGGTTAGGAAAAATTCAATCTCAATTACAAAAGTTTGTCTGGCAAAGCAAAAAGCCTAGAACTTCTAAAACCATACTATTTAAACACAAACTGAAAGGTGGCCTGGGTGTGCCTAATATACAATCCTATTACCTAAGCAACCTAGTAAAACAAACTCAGTTTACACTATTAGAGAACCTTGATAACAGTTGGATGTCTCTTGAAAAATTCACCACCTGGAATAAAAATAAAAAAGACTTACTCTTAGCTTACCTGCTTAGAACAAATAAAAAATTGCCAAGAAACCCAACTAATAATGCAGAGATAAAAGCTTGGAGAACTCTGCTAAACTGTTTATTAGCACAAAAGGTCTCGATGACAAGTTTAAAAAACATCTCGATAGATACTGTGGAACTGATGATACCAAGAATTAAATTATTAAATTGGAAAAGATGTGGTATACATTTCCTTGACGATATTGTAAGTAATAAAGATATTTTTCCTTTTGACATATTACTTATAAAATACAATCTACCAATATCAGAGAAATATAAATGGACTCGTATATGGGAGTTTCTGCAAGAAACACATCTTCTATCAAAAAAATGACCCACCTTCATCATAGACTTACTAAACAACCCATTAAACATAGGTTTATGGAATACCAGAAACATATATTCAATTTTTAATGATGACTATACATTTAAGAAATTGAAATATATGGAATCTTGGGAAAAACAATTGAATACGACATTTCAATCTAACAAATGGAAATCTGCATTAACCTATACATACTCGATGTCTACCTGTATATCCATACAAGAATCTTATTATAAGATTCTGGTTGAGTGGTATTATACCCCACAAAAACTACATAGATTCTCTTCTCAAAATTCTGATTTATGTTGGAGAGAATGTGGAGAGAGAGGTACTACCAGTCATATTTTTTGGAGTTGTCCAAAACTAAAGGAATTGTGGAGAGATACAGAAATTCTCCTCCATAATGTAACCTCATCTGAAATTAGTCTCTCTGCGGAATTAGTTCTGCTATCAATTGGGATAGATGAACTTAACTTAAATTATAGACATATTACCTGTCATATCATACAAGTGATTAAAAATCTCTTCGCTGCCAACTGGAGAAATACTAATATTCCATCTATACATGAAGTAATAGAAAGAATTTCCTCTCACAATCTTTACGAATTTAAGTTTGCTTTGAAAGATAGATTATATAAGTACTCGGTGAGATGGAATCTTTGGTCAAAGAAGTTCAATCCCAATCTTATTATATTAAATCCTTGAGTTAGTGGAGCTACTAGCTGTAAAAATGATTTGATTATATTCTCCGTCTTTTTTATTCTAATAGTTACGTTTAGCAATTTATGTGTTAAGAGATTCAGTTTAAATTTTCAGCCAAAACTCTACTATAACTCTAGTTTACCTTTTTCTTTAATCATATAACCTTTCCCTCTCCCCCCCCTTTCTTTTTTTTTTTTTTTTTTGTTTTCCCCCTTTCCCGTGCTATACTTTTTCTATTTCAAAAATTGAATGTTAATTTAACTTTAGATTGTAATTTGACTAATTGTTGTTAAGTTTTACTGTGTGAACAATTTGTTTTGTTTGAACCAAAATTTTAAAATAAAAAATATGTAAACATGTCAGTGATTGGATTACCTAAAGCCTTTGCTAGTGAAGTACTGCAATCTGCATTTCAAAAGCAATGATGTTGACCCCTGCTTTTGCTGCTGAATGAAACTGTCAGCTCAGCTTGTGTGAGGCAGTGAGGCAGACTAATTGTGCTTCATTCAAAAATGTCTACACCCACCTTAAGGGTACCTTCACACTTAGCGATGCAGCAGCGATCCGACCAGCGATCTGACCTGGTCAGGATCGCTGCTGCATCGCTACATGGTCGCTGGTGAGCTGTCAAACAGACAGATCTCACCAGCGACCAGTGAACAGCCCCCAGCCAGCAGCGACGTGCAAGCGACGCTGCGCTTGCACGGAGCCGCCGTCTGGAAGCTGCGGAGACTGGTAACTAAGGTAAACATCGGGTATGGTTACCCGATGTTTACATTAGTTACCAGCGCACACCGCTTAGCTGTGTGTGCAGGGAGCAGGGAGCCGCACACACTGAGCGCTGGCTCCTTGCTCTCCTAGCTACAGTACACATCGGGTTAATTAACCCGATGTGTACAGCAGCTACATGTGCAGAGAGCCGGAGCCGGCAGCACAGGCAGCGTGAGAGCTGCGGAGGCTGGTAACTAAGGTAAATATCGGGTAACCACCTTGGTTACCCGATGTTTATCTTGGTTACAAGCTTACCTCAGCTGTCAGACGCCGGCTCCTGCTCTCTGCTCGCTTCATTTGTCGCTCTCTCGCTGTCACACACAGTGATCTGTGTGTCACAGCGGGAGAGCGCCTTTGAAGAAAACGAACCAGAGCTGTGTGTAACGAGCAGCGATCTCGCAGCAGGGGCCAGATCGCTGCTCATTGTCACACACAGCGAGATCGCTAATGAGGTCACTGCTGCGTCACAAAAAGCGTGACTCAGCAGCGATCTCGGCAGTGAGCTCGCTGTGTGTGAAGCACCCCTCAGGATCCCAGTGACAATTTCCTTTAATTTGGTCTGATTTCTGTGCTGGAAAAGGAAGTATCAGAAGAGGAAGAAAAATCTTCATAACAATCCAGTACTATGTGATCCCTGCTGAGATGCGATCATAGAAGCTATACATCCAATACAAGTATATTACAAAAGGTATTGTTTTGAAGAGCTATGATATGATATGTATTATGTGCGTAAAAAGTGTTTCATATGTACAGCACTATGAAATCAATGTTGTGCTAAAAATAAATGATAATAATAATTCTCAGACAACTCTGAAACTGAATTGTTGTGACCAAATTCGGCCCAAGAAAAAGATTCATTTGTAGATTTTTCTTTATGGACTGACTGATTGATTCTCAGCTTACCAGTTACTCTGGAAATATAAATATGGGAAGAAATCTAAAGAGATTTTTATATTCTTGCCAAGCACTCTCCAGAACTTGGAAACAAATTACACATGATGATCAGAGACAGTGAGAGCTGGGAAACTGTTGAACTGGAAAATGTATTTTAAAAATACTTGGGTCAACTGTGGAGCAAACGGTAGTTATAATAACGGAGTGAAACAAGACATCTTGGAAAAAAGATCCACTATGGCCCAGATATTAAACCTTTGTGCCTCAAAAAGATCTGTATCAAAAAGTCCATAAGAATTTGAGCTCATTGCTCTTGTGGTATATATAGAAGCCAAAGAGGGTCAAGAGTAGAGATGAGCGAACCGGTCACAGTTCGGCTCGAGCTTGGTTCGCCGAACGGAGGTCGTGTTCGAGTTCGGTTCGGTGAACCACTTGAACCCCATTGGAAACAATAAGAGGCAATCACAAACACATGAAACACCTAGAAAACACCCTCAAAGGTGTCCAAAAGGTGACAAACAACTCACAACACAACACAAACACATGGGAAAGTGACAAGAACAAATTCTCATGCGAAAACAAAACAGCGTTACGAGGAAAAAGAGGATGAAACAGATATAGGCATGGCATGCCCTACTAAAATCATGTAAAACACCGCAAGGTGACTCCAAGCAGAGTCTCCCTATTTTCCAAAAATTGGGTCACACAGACACCCCTTCAGTGGCAGCACTTGTGCACCAGTTGTACACTTCACAGGTAGATTTGCATCAAGCACATTCAAAAATATGCCATCCTTAACCGTCCCCAGGATGACACCGGGGTAGGTAGCAAAGTGTTTGCTGAACCATGACTTGTTCATCTTGACTCCTTTTTAAAAACACAGCAAGGGTTACTCCAAGAGGAGTCTCCCTTTTTTCCAAAAATTGGGCCACACAGACACCCCTTCAGTGGCAGCATTTTTGCCCCAGTTGTACACTTCACAGGTAGATTTCCATCAAGCACATTCAAAAATACGCCATCCTTAACCGTCCCCAGGACGACACAGGGGTAGGTAGCAAAGTCTTTGCTGAACCATGACTTGTTCATCTTGACTCCTTTTTAAAAACACAGCAAGGGTTACTCCAAGCAGAGTCTCCTTTTTTTTCCAAAAATTCGGCCACACAGACACCCCTTCAGTGGCAGCACTTGTTCCCCAGTTGTACACTTCACAGGTAAATTTGCATCAAGCACATTCCAAATACACAAGCATTTACTCTCCCCAGGTTGACACAGGGGTAGTAAAGTCCTTGAGAATCCATGACTTGTTCATTTTGATCAACAGTCTGTCCACATTGTCACTGGACAGACACGTGCGCTTATCTATCAGCACACACCCAGCAGCACTGAAGGCATGTTCTGACACAACGCTGGCAGCTGGACACGACAAGATCTCCAAGGCGTAAGTGGAGAGCTCAGGCCATTTGTTAAGATTTGAAGCCCAAAATGAGCAAGGCTCCATTTGCAAAGTCATGGCATCGATGTTCATTTGGAGATACTCCTGTATCATCCTCGCCAGCTGTTGACTATGTGTCAGACTTCTTGTCTCTGCTGGCCTTGCAAAGGATGGTCTAAAAAAATTATGAAACGATTCAATAAAATTGCTGTTACCAGCACCAGATACGGGATACGGTGCTGCTGGTACGGTTAGACTGTTGATGACAAGACCGTCCCATGTTTGTCAAGTTACAACTGTGAGATTCACTCCAAGCACCACGGTTGTTTGGTGGAAAAACCGAGCTAAGATCGGGTAACAGCTTCTGCTGATACTCCTGCATATGTGCGTCCTTTTCTATGGCTGGAATTATGTCACAAAATTTGGACTTGTACCGGGGATCTAATAGTGTGGCAAGCCAGTAGTCATCATCACTTCTAATTTTGACAATACGAGGGTCATGTTGTAGGTAGTGCAGCAAGAAGGCGCTCATGTGTCTTGTGCAGCCATGCGGACCAAGTCCACGCTGTGTTTGTGGCATACATGTGCTAACCGTTCTTTCTTCCTCTGACATCTCCCCCCAACCTCTTTCAACTGAAATTTGACCAAGGTCTCCCTCATCCGCTGAGTCTTCCATGTCCATGGACAGTTCGTCCTCCATTTCTTCATGTTCTCCTGCCCCTCCCTCAACATTTTGCCTGCTACCATGCGCCCTTGTTGATCCCTGTCCCCCATGGTCCCATGCCTGCCGCCTTGGTGATGATGAACGTCTGGACCTTGGTGATGTTGTTGTCCCTTGCGCATATGAATCCTCTTGTAGTTCCTCCCCTTCCTGTTGTCCCACCCCCTGACTCCGAATAGTGTTTAGTGTGTGCTCCAGCATGTAAATGACTGGAATTGTCATGCTGATAATGGCATTGTCAGCACTAAACATATTCGTCACCATGTCGAAACTGTGCAGAAGGGTGCATAGGTCCTTGATCTGAGACCACTCCATCAGGGTGATTTGCCCCACCTCTGCATCTCATTAGCCCAGGCAATACGTCATGACGTATTGCACCAGTGCTCGGCGGTGCTGCCACAGTCGCTGTAACATGTGGAGAGTCGAATTCCAGCATGTTGGCACATCGCATTTCAGGCAATGAACCGGCAGGGCGAAAGACTTCTGGAGCGATGCAAGTCGCTCAGCTGCGGCGCTTGAAAGGGCGGAAGTGAGCAGACAGTTTTTGTGCCCTGTGCAGAAGGCCATCTAGGCCGGGATAGTGTGTTAAAAATTGCTGGACAACAAGGTTCAACATGTGAGCCATACAAGGCACGTGTGTCACCTTGCCCAGGCGATGGGCCGCACCCAGGTTTGCAGCATTGTCGCACACGGCCTTACCAGGCTGCAGGTTGAGTGGAGACAACTATTTACCAAACTCAGTCTCCAGAGCTGCCCACAACTCAGCCACTGTGTGACTCTTATTTCCAAGACATTTCAAGATAAAGACCGCCTGATGCCATTGCGCTCTGCTGCCAGCATAGTAATGACGTGTGCGTGATTCCTTGTGCGCAGTTACAACGCTGGTGGCCTGACCAGGCAGGCTTGGGGCGGAGGTGGAGGACCCAGATGAGGTGGAGGAGGCAGAAGCAGTGGAGGAACTTGGACAGACAGAGGATTGACGCACAAGTTGTGGGGATGGCAAGACTTGTGCAGCAGACCCTTCACCATCTATCACCATAGTTACCCAGTGCCCAGTCAGTGACATGTAACATCCCTGTCCATGCTTACTGGTCCAAGTATCGGTGGTGAAATGCACCTGTTCACACACAGAGTTTCTCAAGGAAGTGGTGATGTTGTGTGCGACATGCTGGTGTAGCGCAGGCACACCTTTCTTAGAGAAGTAGTGGCGACTGGGCATCTGGTACTGGGGCACAGCGAAGGACATAAGGTCTCGAAAATCCTGTGTGTCCACTAGGCGGCAGCATTTTGGTAGCCAAGAGCTTACAGAGGGATAAAGTCAACCTCTTAGCTTTGTCATGGGTCACAGGAAATGGCCTTTTATTTGTCCACATCTGAGGGACAGAGATCTGGCTGCTGTGTGTAGACGGTGGTAAGTAAGGTGTCCCTGGAAAAATGCAGGTTTGTGAGGAAAGTGCAGGCGTAAACATGACGTTGCCTTCATCCAACGTTGGTGCTATCGATGTCTGAGAGAGCTGTACACATGCACTTGTTTCCCCTTCCAAACCAACTGACGACCTACCAAGCAAACTGCCTGTTGCGGTTACAGTGGTGGAAGGTGTGCGTGGAAAACCAAGTGTGACAGCTGTCCCCACAGTCCTAGAAGATGAAGAGCACGCCGATGCACTGGAAGGGGCAGGTGGTGGATGGTCTGCTCCACTAGGCCGCATTGCAGCACAGTGAGCTTCCCACTGGGACATATGATATTTATTCATGTGACGATTCATGGAAGAAGTTGTCAAACTGCTGAGGTTTTTGCCTCTACTTACAGATTCCCGAGAAATTTTACAGATCACATGATTTCGGCGATCCTTTGCAAGGTCAAAAAAGGACCAGACTTGGCAAGGCTTAGAGGACATGCGACTTGCTGAGCCACCCCGACTAGTGCTCAGAGGCAGAGTGGTGACTGAGGATGCAGTTGTAGACGTGCTACCAGTACTCCTCCTCTGTCCAGGAAGGCGCAAGGTAACTTCGTCATCAGCTGCATCCTCCTCCACCGCCTCTGTTGACCTCTTCGAGTGCCTGACTGTGGGTTGAAAGTGGGTGGGATCTAGAACTTCCTCATCAAGCGTTGTGTTTGCACTCCCCTCACCCTCAGACCTAGCCTCTTCCTGCCCTGACCGAATATTTAAGCTGTCATCCCAATCTGGTATCTGCGTCTCATCGTCATCAGTATGTTCCTCATTGTCTCTACCAACAGGTGTTACAGTTTGTGAATAAGGGTCAAGATTATGCTCAGAAACTTGGTCATCACGGCCTGAATCTGAGTCACAAAGGTTCTGGGTATCACTGCAGACCATTTCCTGGTCTGTACTCACTGTAGCTTGGGAGCATACCTCTGATTCCCAGGCTATAGTGTGACTGAACAGCTCTGCAGACTCAGCCATCTCTGTTCCACCATACTGTGCAGGGCGGATGGAAACTTGAGAGCTGGGAGAAAGCAAGTGTGATTGGGATGACAACTCCGAAGACTGTTTTTTTTTGGATGCGGTAGTTGAGGTGGAGGAGAGGGCACTTGTTGGACCACTTGAGATCCATTCAAGCATGTGCTTTTTTTGTGTATCATCTACCTTTGTTACAGTTGTTCGTGTCCGTAAAAAAGGGAGCACATCGGATTGTCGACGGAAAGTAGTAGACATCTTACTTTTGCTGGAAGATGGCCTATCTTCAGCAGATGTTAATGTAGCTTTGCCACCTTCCCCACGGACAAAAACTTTTTTTCCTTTTCCAACACGCCTTTTCCCCTTTCCACCAGCATCTGTCATTTTGCCACTCATTTTGATAGCGACAAGATTGGCCACTTAAAATGTGGTAGTAAAATTTGAGAGGTGGTGTAGATTGCAGAGGTGGTCTAGCTTTATTGACAGCTGGAGAAACAACACTGACTATCCCTGACAATGCAACTATGGCCCTTAAAGTTTCATCAGTGTTTGCTATTATAATAGCTTAGTAAAATGAGCAGGAGGGTGGAATGCAAAGGTGCTGGAAATTGCTTGGCACCAGTGGGACACTAATGGAGTACAACAACCACTTTTTGGATGCCACTAAGGGGTACTTTGCACACTACGACATCGCAAGTGCGATGTCGGTGGGGTCAAATTGAAAGTGACGCACATCCGGCATCGCAGGTGACATCGCAGTGTGTAAAGCCTAGATGATACGATTAACGAGCGCAAAAGCGTCGTAATCGTATCATTGGTGTAGCGTCGGCGTAATTCATAATTATGCTGACGCAATGGTCCGATATTGTTTCTCGCTCCAGCAGCAGCACACATCGTTGTGTGTGAAGCCACAGGAGCGAGGAACATCTACCAGCGTCACTGCAGCTCCCGTAGGATATGCAGAAGGGAGAAGGTGGCTGGGATGTTTACATCCCACTCATCTCCACCCCTCCGCTCCTTTTGGCCGCCTGCTGTGTGACGTCGCAGTTACGCCGTTCGATGCGCCCCCTTAATAAGGAGGCGGGTCGCCGGCTAGAGCGACATCCCAGGACAGGTGAGTCCATGTGAAGCTGCCGTAGCGATAATGTTCGCTACGGCAGCTATCACAAGGATATCGCAGCTGCGACGGAGGCGCGGACTATCGCGTGCGACATCGCAGCATCGGCTTGCGATGTTGCAACGTGCAAAGCCCGCCTAAGTTTCAGCAGTGTTTGCTATTATAATACCTTAGTAAAAAATGAGCAGGAGGGTGGAATGCAGAGGTGCTGGAAATTGCTTGGCACAAGTGGCACAATAATGGAGTACAGCAGCCACTCTTTGGATGGCACTAACTGGGAGCACTCTTTTCAATTAAAATGGCTTTGCAAAATTGTGCAGGAGGGTACAGTGGCCGGGTTGTGGGTCAGTGTAGAGGAAAGGAATCCTCACTTTCTATCCCTCCTAATGGTGAAATGCAGCAAGGAATTCCCTGAGCTTAGGTATACAGATGCTGTTATCTGAAGCTGTATACAGCGTTTCCACGGACCTGACTGTCACCTATGGCTCTGAGCCTGAGGAAATTAGCCCTGAAAAGGGCTGAAATAAACTTCTGTCCATAATCTGTAGAGCGCTGTGTGTATAGCGTACACAGCAGAACCGGCGACAGTAGCTGCGTGAGCGGTGACTGTCACCCAGACGCAGAAGGCAGATAATGGCGTCCTGAGGGAAAATGGCCGTATTTATAATGCAAGGACATGTGACATGGACAGCCTATGACACATGCCCTTGCTTGTCTGGCAAAAAGTCCACTTAGCCGTGTGTGTGTCTGGGATTGGCTGACATGCTGGCCCACCCCACTACGCGCGCTTAGAAAAAAAAAAAAATGTCGATCAGCATTTTCTCAGCACCACAGATCTAAAACCCGTCCCCCCCACACACTATATGCTGAAATTTGATAATAGTGTGAATCACAGAGTGACTCACACTATTACAGTGAAAAGACAGCTAGTAATTAGCTAGGCTTTTTGCTGATAGAACAGTTCTCGAACGTAACTCGAGCTACCGAGCTTTTAGTAAAAAGCTCGAGTTCTAGTTCTATCAAGAACAACCCCCAAAATCACTCGAACCACGAACTGGCGAACCTCGAACCACGAACCGCGCTCAACTCTAGTCAAGAGGTGCTTGACATGAGCATTTGAACTGAGCACACAAAATGCAAGATGCTAGAAAATCTTTGATGTCTTGTCTCCCTTTAGGAGAAAATAATGATCTCAGTTTGTTTAAAGTGTTGTCTGAGCAGTGTTCTGCCTATGGGGAAGTAGTGTGGTTGTCCAGTGGGAAAAGCACTGGTCCATGCGGTCTTTATGAAGACAGCCAAGCCAGTAGATGACAGCACCCACTGACCCTTGTGTCACCACATATATATTTGTCTCTGCTCTGCTATAGCCTACCAACTCACTGAGATGTAGCAGAGCTAAGACGGTCAGATGTAGCAGAGCAAAGATGGTCAGATATGTTCTTACCAAAAAATTTAGCATCCGAAATATGCAAAAGACCATCTAAATAAGTCTGATACATTTTGGAAACAAGTCCTGTGGACTGATGAGGTTATTTAGTACTGTTTTTTTGCCATAATAATCAAAGGTATGTGTGGAGAAAAAAATGCACAGAACTTCAGGTAAAGAACATATCTCCAAACATGGGGATGGGTCAATCATGCTTTGGGGTTATGTTGCCACTAATGGGACAGGCAACATTTTATAGGTAGAGGGAAGAATGGATTCAATGAAATTTCAACAAATTCTTGATGCAAACATAACATCATCTGAAAAAAAAGCTGAAGTTGAAAAGAGGATGGCTCCCACAAATGGATAATGATCCTAAACACACATTAAAATCCACAATAGATTACCTGAGAAAAAGCAAGCTGAAGGTTTTACAATGGCCCACACAGTCCCCTGATCTGAACATCTTTGAAATCTGTGGCTAGACCTCAAAAGAGCAGTACATGCAAGAAAAAACAGGAATTTCACAGGACTGACAGATTTTTCCAGGAAGAATGGAGGAAAATCTCTCAAACAAAAATGAAAAGCTTTTGGCTGGCTACAAAAAGCATTTACAAGCTGTTATACTTGCTAAAGTGGGTGCTACTAGGTTCTTACTATGCAGGGTACTCATACTTTTCCATTTTCCTTTTTCAGTAATTTAAAAATGTAAAAGATGAAAATATATATCTTTTTTTGCCTAAAATACAAAGGAAATGTGTAATATTTAATGTTATGTCTTTTAGGTATCATTTAATGATCTATTTTCTTAACTGTTTACAATACCAGTAATTTTTACCAAGGGTGTACAGACTTTTACATGCCACTGTATTCATGAATTGTAACCATCAAGAACGTTAATATTAATTGTATAGATGTATTATTTAGAAATTGATAACATTTATTTGATTCTAAAGTTGTTAATTTGTCAGGTAAAGTATTGGTCTACCTTTTAGCCCTCCATGGTGGCACTTGCTTAGACATTCTCAGTAACTATTATTTATGTACCGCCCCAGCACCAGCAGCTGGGCTGCTGCTCGGATCCGGATCCGCAGTGGCTCGAGGGGTCTCCGTACCCAGGAGGGTTCGCTCAGACACTCGAAATAAAAGGGGGTATTTACAGGGCATTTTGTGGTTAGAGTTTGTGATGCCACCCACGGTGTGTGGTAAGGTGGAATACCACCGCTGCTGTTGGGAGCGCCTGGTGGCGATGGAATGGCAGCCAGGTGTTTAACCTCTCCATGGGTAGGAGGAAGTGCCCTGGGGCTTGGTGATGGTGTGAGGGGAGCACCGTTGGGGAGGAAAGGGTCACTGCGTACTCACTCAGTCCAATAATGCTGGCACCGACAACTTGTAAACCGGAATTCTTAGCACCTCTGTAGCAGAAAGGGAGCATGCTGGGATCCCGTGCCCGATGGTGTTGCTTGTTAGCCTGTGACCTTTTCCTTGGCACTTTCTTTACTGGTTGGCCCCTGTAGTATAGAACTAGTTGGGTCCCGCTTACCCGTATGGCTAATGGAGTGAGCTTGCTCTCAGGGTTCACGCTTGGGATTTTCTGAACTGTGTATTGGGAAAGTCCTATCCCTCTCGTTGAGATAGTACCCCGATTTTGGAGTGGGTGGAGGACGAATTATGAAGTCTTCGCCCTTGTCGGGTAAATTACCAGGATGCTTGAGGCTACTTCCAGGCCTAGGGTCCACGTACCCCGCCGTGCCCTGGCTCCTGCCCGGAGATGGCTCAAGGCTGCTGGCTGCCCTTCTCGGCAGTTCCGTGCCCCTTGACACCATCCCCATAGTGGTGTTTATTATTAGACACTGTACAATATGTTCATTTGTGCACTGTATGGGGCATTGGAGGTCACAAAAAGAAGGTACCGCACAAAAAAACTTCTAATGTAAGGTTGCTTGGTGGTTCATCAGTTTGCATTGTTGCTTGGGATTGACTCCAACCAAAGATAATATCTAAATGTAATTGCTATGTGGGTTTCTTTTGGATACTCTTGCACACTCCAAAAATAGTTCAATTGTGTAGCGCCTGGTCCCACCAGACCCCGTGGGGGGCGCGCTCCCTCACATGTGCCCAGTCCCAGCATGGCTCCCACTTGCATTCCCAGTCATAGCCCCAGGCAGCGACGGCCTTCCTCTTACCGGTCCCATGGCTCTGCAGGCGCTGCTCCTGCTCCGGGTCCTGATGTACGTCCTGCTCCCAGGCATGCTGCAGCCTCTTCCTGTCTCCGTTCGTTACACAGAGCTGCAGTAAGTGACTCTAGGCTGCGTGCGAGGCCACGCCCCCTTTCTTAAAGCGGTATGCCCCGTTTTCTGGAAGTGACCTCAGAGGTCACCTGTTACCTAATGGGTATTTAGGTTCACCTCCCCCAGCAGCAGGCGCCCGAGCAATGCTTCCATTAGAGCATTGCCAGTGTCCAGACCCCCTTGTGCTGTTATCTGTTTTCTGTGTATTTGTTACCTGGTTCTAATCCCTTGTCTCACCGTAGTGCCATCCGTATCATTCCGGCTGTGGACGTCACCACTCATACCGACTGTGGACGTCACCGTGCCCTACCTGCCGTGGACATTATCTGTGCCGTACCTGCTGTCGACGTCACCGCTCATACCGACAGTGGACGTCACCGTGCCCTACCTGCCATGGACATTATCTGTACCGTACCTGCTGTGGACGTCACCTGCTGGGAACATCTCCGGTGCCGTTTCCGTGTTCTGACGGCTGTGGACATCACAACCTTGCTACACCTGGCCCTACAGAGACTCCTACTACCGGTTCCTGGCTGCCGAGCATTTAGGCCTTCTGGGGAGGTGCCGCACAGTCCCTGTATAGGGGTTCGCTGCTGGTCGCCTTCTCAGGGGAGTCCGGTGCACGGTCCAGTGGGTCCACCTCCGGACGCTCGCCGCTCCTCGGTGAGCGTAACAAATTGTCTTTCAATGAAATTGTTCAATATACAGTATTGTGTTAGGACCAGGAGGACGGGTAGGCCCAGGAGGTGGATCCACTGGGCTGAACACCTCACCGAGGGCAAGGTGCCCAGTAGCCGGAGCACTACAGGTAGCAGGACAGTCCGTTCAGAGGAGTGGAGTGAAGAAGTCCCTGGGACCACGGAGTCTCTGAAGGTAGTCCGGGTGACGGAGCTCAGGTTCGGAGGCCGAGATGACGTCAGGCAGAATCCGGAACCAACGGAGCGAGGAGGTGAGTCACTACACGGATCCGGGGATCGGAGATGGTCGGGACTGACGGGATGGCAGACAGTCACCGTTCGGGGTTCGGGAGTCGTCAGGACCGGTTGGCGAGACAGGAGTGACTCTACAAGAGAGATAGGTAAGTATGGCACAAGACACAAGGAGACCTGACTCCTAGCTTAGCAAACACGAAGAACAGGCCCCGCCCACTTGGAAAGGATCCCCCTATATACCCTGTACCTGACCGGGGACCGGGTTGCCTGGAGGACGCATGTGAGGGAGCATGGAGGCTGAGGAGCGGGGGACCGGGGAGCGTGGCACGGGAGCGGGGAAGCGAGGACCGGGAGCGGGGGAGCGTGGCAGAGGAGCCGGGGAGCGTGGCAGGGGAGCCAGGGAGCGTGGCAGGAGAACCGGGGAGAGTGGCATGGGCACCGGGGAGCATGGCACGGGCACCGGGGGGCGTGACATATTGTTTGACTGGGAAAAGAGAGATGTGATCGGTTTTGCACTATGGAATGTTAGGTGCAGTGAGATCTAATAATGCTAAAAAAATAAAGATTTGACCTGAGAGCCCGTCATGAGTATGTTTATACGTGAGACAATAAAGATAGGTGTTGGTGGATATTGGCTTTATTGGCATCCACCATGTAGTTATGATGAGGTACTCTATGAGTACTGTATAAATTAGACAAAGTCTATAAAATCACAATTTGTAAAACAGACTGACTTAAATGTGATACCTAAGAATAGTATATTAAATTGTGTTAAAGAAGGCCAGAAAAAGTAATTATGATGGAGAATTTAGTATTTGTTGTATATAATGATAGGCAGACCTCCCCTTTAATTCCAGGTAGCTCTTCATTGTCTTCCAAACCACTGAGCACCATCTTGGCCTACTTCTCTACAGTCTTTGAAATGGAATGTCAGTGCGGTAAAAGCATGCCGAACCTTGAAGAGTAAGCTTCATTTTTTGTTCAATAAAAGATAACACAGGAGATCATTAGAGTAAGTGTGTCAGATTAAATGTATTTTCCTGTAGAAAAGTCAAGTCCCTTCAGGAGCCATTGCAATTTACTTTGTCTCACGGAGAACAATATTTCCCCAGCAGACCCCAACACAAAGGGCCATTACAAAATGTGATTTATATTTCATAGCTTTGGAAATGTTCAGTACAAATTACAAATGGAGGCTTTAGTGCAGTATTTATGCCCTGTTACCAACTTGATATGTATAAGTAATACATATCCCATCGCTGCAAGCCAATGCGTTTTACATTTATTTGTTACAGGGTGCACTTATGTTTTCTGCTCAAACACAAGAAAAGTCATGTCCCTTCTTATGAAACATACAGATTCTGCAAAGACAAAGGAAAAAACATTATTTTCCAGGCACTTTTACTGTCTGCATCAAATACAATACCACATCACGTTTGCTAAGGACTACAATACCAACAAAAAAGTTATCTTGATACTGAAATTAGAAGTAGCAAATATTGGAATTTTTTATATTTTTTCACATGCAGTCTTTACAGACTACAGTGGTACCTCGCTTAACGAGTAACCCACTTAACGAGAATTTCGCTTAACAAGCAAAGCTTTCTGTAAATTTGTAACCCGCTTTACGAGAAAGCTTTGCTGTACGAGCGAAATTCTCACCGCACACACTTCCGGTTCCGTACATCCACCGCACTCTGACACAAACACACACGCATGCATGCACATACAGTATTATGCTCACCTTAGCTTTCGTTCCACCGCCGGCCTCATGGTTCTTGTAGTTCCCGGGTACATCGCGACCACCTGGCGGCGAACGACAAGACCCAGGAGGCCCGCGATGGAACGGAAGGTAAGGTGAGCATATAATATAACATAATATAGTGTACCTTTCGTTTCATCGCCGGCCTCCTGGGTGCTGTAGTTTGCCGCTGCGCTCCACTCCAGGACAGAATGCCGGCAGGTCCCCAAGATGCTCCATGCCACGGGGATAGCATTATCGCACCGAAAGTGAGAGGGACCCCCAGATCACTCCACCGGCCTCTTCCTCCTACCTGCCCGGGACCGACCAAAGGCTACCGGCGGCAAGGACCAGCACCCGGGTGCGATGTGGAATGGACTCTTAATAAAGAACAACCTGAACCGCACTCCGTGACTGGTGTGAGTAATACCGCCACACTGTGCCCCCAGTGTCCCTGAGGACTGTTGCCCTGGGTCTCATAAACCTCCCGGGGCCACTCCGCTCCACCCGTGGGGAGCGATTCCAACACCCCAGAGAGAGACTGCGCAGCGGCAGCTGAACACCTGGCCGCAGACCACGGGTGGCGCTGCAAGCATCCCCCGTCCCCGTCCCGTACCGTTTCTTGGGGGAGAGCGATGGCAAGCTCCCCAGGAACCCCATTACCCTCCTTCCATCCCCTTTGTATCACCGGACTGACGGTCAGACTTTCCTTTTATTGAAACCCGCTGGGGGTCACAGAAGCCGAGTCGGGCCACTCACAGCCTGAACCCGAATACCACCGGCCCGGTGACCGTGCAAGCCCTGCAAGCCCCGGCGCGGGCGTTTCATTTGCACATGTGTGAAATGACAGAATAGGGGACCAGGATGGGACTTTTAACACGTTGTGGAACGAATCGTCTGAATTGCAATGATTTCCTATGGGAAATCTTGCTTTGCTAAACGAGTAACTTGGTTAACAAGCACAGTCCCAGAACGGATTGTTCTCGTTAAGCAAGGTTCCACTGTATATAGGAATGTATTAATAGTTATTTCACAGAATGTTGATATAAAATAATAAGCATCCTTGTATTTATGCACCCAAATCATACAGGCCAAATGAGTTTAATTATTACATTGTGAAAAATTGAGGTCAACAGTTGTAGTTGAAGAATTAAATTAGACTGTTTTTTTTTACAATAGATTGCATAGGGCTGACATTTTTTAATAATTACATCTTTGGGCTAACTCTCACACATCTATTTTCTCCCACTCAAATACAATTTTTACACCTGTTTATATGCACTAAAAGCAACAACTGAATTAAATCCAATGCATGCTACAGGGAAGTGGAGGTGAACCTTTATGTTGACTTTCGGAGTGCCTGCTACCTACCATGGTTGGCAAAAGATTCCATTTGGGAAATTAAAAAAAAATGTTTACCTAATAGTTGTTTAAATGAACATGTAAAAGTCATGAGAAAAAAATGCTCCAATAAAATTGCAATTTGCAATACACTGGATTTACAGCAGTTATTAAAATGTCTAATGTGATTAATAAGATTTTAAACCATAGTTCCCCATTCATTATAGACTGGTCTTTTGTGTGCCAGTCTTAATTGCGGCTTAAAGTCTCCTCAACACTGGTATGCTGGACGGGTGTGTCAGTTTCCGCAAGGAGAATAGCTTTCCCCTTAGACCTCGTCTTAGCCTGTCACACAGCCAGGTCATTTCTCATACTTTGCACTGGCGAGGGACAACCATCCTGAAACACAGTGTCTGCAAATTGAGGTTCTGATCTGGCATGAATCCTAAATCATTTGACAAGGCTTGTTAAAGGGCCACTTTTGACTTTTAGGATTGCTACTTCCAATATGTGGCACTAGAGCTTGTCTACTTCCTCACTGAAGAGACAATGTGCACATTTCCCAGAGAAGCTTTGTAGCTTAAAGTCTCCTCACCACTGGCATGCTGGACCGATGTGTCAGTCTCCGCAAGTAAACTTAGTAATAAATTACTATAAACAGGGTCTCTGTCCCAACCTAATGCTGCTGTCAGATTACATAGCAAAACCTTACTGACAGATTTCTTTAACCTGCCCCATAAAGGTTATATCTAGGACTAAAAAAATGTGCTAAGCAGTGACAGGCAGGTAGCTGCTACTTACCTTTCTGTTGTGCCCAACGCCATTCTTCACTGACACAGAGCAATCACAGATCACTTCTATCAGCAATACAGTGGCTTCATCAACAGAGTGAGGCTTCTTTTCTTTTCTGTTCCACTATGTAGATGGCTCGGGACAGCCAATGTAATGCTGATTAACAACTGGCACCCTGCTGCCTAACTGGGGGACGGTGTATATCAGCATGATGTCATCTGCTCCACCCCATATACAGAGCAGAGCAGATGAGAAACCATCGCTCTGTTGACACGATGAAAGCTTAATCGCTGGCAGGAGCGGTGTGTGACTGCTCTTTGCCAGCGAACAACAACACAAGGTACACAGGCAGGTAGGTAATTGTCAAAAAATGTTATCATAAGAACTATGAAAATTTACACCCACTTTACTGCTCACCTCTCTTTTACCTCTGTTCCTCACCGTCGTGGTTATCGTCACAACTTCTGATCAATGGGCTTGTGCTGAAATCCTGACTTCTCACGCGGGGCTGGGACAACGTCATGACATTGCTATATCTACTGTGAACTTACGTGCGCATGCACAGCACATCCCAGAAATCCTGGCCTAGTGTGAGAGGGAATTTCAGCGCAAGCAACTGTGATCTGAAGATATGATAAAGATTAGATGGGTAATGGGGAGGAGTAGAGGGTAAATGTCTTTTTTTATTTTTTTTAACATTCTGATGGCTTTTTATGGTTGAAAAAAACCCAGCAGCCAACAGCCAACATTTTGCTGCATCCATGCGGAAGTGATTTACAGAAAATCGGCATTTTGGTAAATATGGATTTCTGTACAATTTAGGTATAATCTAAATACATTGGAATGTATTTGTAGTGCCCCTGAAGCCATCAGGGAGCTACAAGGTACTTCATCCCCATCAGGATGCAGGGCCTACCCCCAGGGACCCAGAAGACCAGTGCCGGTAACAACAAAAACATTCAAGTTAATCTCTGTTTTTCCCCAATTCCCCAAAGACTGGTGCCAGATTAGGGTTGGACCTAATGGATGGCCACCTAGGGGTGGAGCCGATCCAGTCCACTAGATGACCAGGTGGGAGGGGCAGACAGTGGACAGTCAGAGTGAGAGTAGTTGGTGACCGTGTGAGCGAGTGGAAGCACTGACATGAGTGTGACAGTGACCTGAGGGCTCAGGCATGTGGTTGCCAGTGGAGTATGGTGGAGTACTCCCGGAACCATAGCACCAACGGGGTACAGAATCCTAGGTCAGGCAAACGCTCCAAGCAGACCTGATAAAATCTGCACAGTGAAGGGATCATCAAGGACCTCACTGACCTTAAAGTTCAGGACACAGTAGCAATGGGAGAATCAGGGACCCGGATGAGAGAAACCGACCCCACAGGGTTCACGCTACCGTCATATGGACTAAACTTGAGAGACTACCAGGAGGGGACCCCCAGACGCTCCAAGCCATGGGGACCCACCAACCAGAGACAGGTGTAGGGGAAAGAAGCTACCAGGTCACTAAACCGGCACTGGGACTAAGGGGACCAGTGGTCAAGACCAGCCTTCCTCGGGTGACCAGTTTCCATCTCACTGTTAGTAGAGGAAACAGTTACACTGCAAAACCTTGTGTGGCCTACCTTCTTTCTGCACCCATCCACATCACCTATCCTCTGGGGCCTGGACCTTCTTGCGGAGGCCCAATATCAAGGCTACAACTTAACACCAGCCCCAGTAGTGAGAACTGTGCTGCGGCGGCTCCATTAAATAGCTGCAACACGCAAGTGGCGTCATGTTATAAACTTTCATTTAATCTCTCCTGTAAATATACCCCTTTTGAAAAGCGTCCCCAGGGACACAGAACCAGGCAGTGTCCACCCAGTGACATCTCCCCAGCAATACACCGCCCGGGACCTAGTACCCCATAGCCCTGGGTGACACATATTTGCTTATATCTACAATGTTTGATGCTGAAGCATATTGCCTATATATAAAGTTATAATTTACTGTAGCACTGGATCCAATCTATTCTTGAGCATCGCAACTCCAGGGTTAGTAGTATTTTCTCTCTATTTCTTTAACGTTTTTTGTAATCTTAGGTTACAGTTAGCAGTGATTGAAGAGTTAACTTATTCATGGCTTCTTTTCATATAGATTGTGTGAAATTGTCATTATGTTATGTGACACCTTTAATAAATATCAACACATAATATGTAACCTGTATATCAATAAATGTGTTTTATGGCATATCTTATTCCTATTTGTCTCTGCCGACTAAGTGATATTTTTATGTAATACAAAAGTAATATAACACAAACAAATGATATACACTGTAATTCTTTTGCTTGACACTGATTGATAAAACCTCACCAAAAGTAAAGACATAGTGCGATGCAGATGATGTATAGCAGGCATTTATTATGAGCTCTGCCTGCAATGTGATAGGAGGCAATGATAAATCAACTGCATGATATATATGTATATTTTTGATTAAATGATTACTCCTGTAAGAGTTTTCCCATTTTTTTCTTCACATTGTCTGGCCCTTTGCATTATCTGACAGTTTTCAGGAGCTATTAATTACAACTACCATATATATATTCTGCAGTCTGTGACTGATCATTTTTTTAAAACTCCATCTTTTTGGCATTATTCATGGGTTAATTTTAAATAAGGGTAATTTTGAAAAATCATACCTACTCCAATCTTAATTATACCTTTGTATAATATTTAAGAGAGTATATAGAGTATTTAGCATTCCTGGTCTTCAATGGTGGTGAAATCCATTCTTTAAGTACTTTCAAAACATAACCAGTCTATCAGGTATCAAATGTCTACATAGATATTCATACTATTTAGTCCTAGCTGCTAATGGTCGCCACATGACAAGGTTGCGTGAACTGAGGGTAAACAAGGAATTAGAGATGAGTGGTCTACCAAAGAAGTGCTATATATAAAGCACTTGCTACAAACTGTACTTAGATTATTATACATAGTGTTAGGATTAGGTTTCCATAGGAATTCTCTTATGAGCTCTAATACATTTAAGACTCTTTCCCACTGGAACAGATTTATCCACACCTTAGAGATGAACATCCAAAACATTCAATGAAAAAAGGGGTGGCCTTCCTAAAAAAAAGTCCTATATACATAATACCTTGATTCGGGGTTCACTTAAATGCATTGCGGCTGCCAAACCAGGGCAGTGCAAACTTCCTCAGCCGTCACTTGAATGATAGCATCATGGTTGACACTTGTGATTAGTAATCACTAGGCCTAATTCAACATCATAACGTGCATCACACACAAATTGTTGCATCAAGGGGGGCTAGTAACCTCAAGAGGCATCCAGGAATCAAGTGCCAGGTGAAAGGTTTGTGTGACGCCCTGGACTAGCCAGGTAGTCACATACATACCAACATACACCCCCCCACCCTAGACAGCTACAACAGTCAACCAAAAACCCTTGTTGCCTCCCTCCAGGGCCTGATGTCCACACCAGGTGGGGCGGAGCCAGGCGGTTGGCCCCACCCACCGAGGAGTTCACAGGCCTGGAGGTGGGAAAAGCAGTAGATGAGTTTAGGAGTTGAAAGTGAGAGGACACGAACTGCGAGTTTCTGGGTAGGAGCCCAGGCACTGACAGCAAGGTTGGCAGACGGTGGTGGCCATCTGCAGGAGTTGGTGGAACTCTGCAGAGCCGTAGGGACCGGGGTCGGGCGTTGGCCCGCTGGTACCGAACCGGGGAGCGGAGTGAAGCTAAGCACACAGGCAGGGCCATTGGACCCCGACCAGGCTTGGAGCCGCCGACAATAGTCAAATCCGAGTGTGACAGGAACCCCAGGGGTTTCCCAACAACCAAGACCCGACAGAAGGCAACAGTCCACACCGAGAGGATATACAGCCACCGCCACAGGCTAGAGATCCAAGGGCCAGCGCCTGCGGGCAAAACGGGCTCCTGCAGCACCTGTACGCTGGGGAGCAGACTGCCGGTGGGCAGCCACGGAACATTCTAACATGTGCAGGGAAAGACAGTCACCATCAGCCATCCGGGGAGAGCACAACAATACTGCAGCCGGCTGCGGGACCCGTCCATCCGGCCGTTTGGTTCACCAGAGACTTTGTCACTGATTGTCTGAGTGAGTACACCAGTGCCATCCGGCACCGCGCCGCGCTGCCCCTGCAACCTTGCACCCCAGCCATCCAGCCTCCCCGTTACATCACCGGGCCCCGGGATCACCAACTCCTACCCACGGAGGGGACAACATCCTAGCTGCTCCCTACCATCTCTCCCGGGATCCCCGTCACCAGCAGCCGTGGTGCCATCATCACCACGTCCTGTGGGTGGCGTCACGAACTCTCTCCCTAAACAAAGCATCCCTTTTCACTCACGGGTGAGGAATAGAGTTGAGCGCGGTTCGCGGTTCAAGGTTCTCCAGTTCGCGGCTCGAGTGATTTTGGGGGCTGTTCTAGATAGAACTAGAACTCGAGCTTTTTGAAAAGCTCGATAGTTCTAGATACGTTCGAGAACGGTTCTAGCAGCAAAAAGACCAGCAAATTACTAGCTGGCTTTCCGCTGTAATAGTGTAAGTCACTCTGTGAATCACACTATTATGAAATTTCAGTGTATAGTGTGCGGGAACAGCGCATTCAGATCACTGCTGTATAGATAATGGCGATCTCCATTTTTTTTTTTCCTTTTCTTCCTTCCCTAAGCGCGCGCGCGTAGTGGGGCGGGCCAACATGTCAGCCAATCCCAGACACACACACAGCTAAGTGGACTTTTAGCCAGAGAAGCAACGGCATGTGTGATAGGATGTCCATGTCACATGTCCCTGCATTATAAAAACGAGTATCTGCCCGTCCGGATGCCATTATCTCTTCTGCGTCCTTGGTGTCAATCACCGCTGGTGCAGCGCCTATCTCCGATACTGCTGTGTACGCTCTATGCACAGTGCTGTACACCATAGGGATAGCACTTTCTATCAGTCCTTTTAAGGGCTAATACCGGCACGGTCAGAGCCATAGGTGACAGGTCCGTGAAAACAGAGTTTAACAGCTACACAAGATGACAGCGTCTGTGTAGCTAAGGTCAGGGATTTCCTCGCTGCATTTCCCCATTAGGAGGGATAGAAAGGCAGACTTCCTTTCCTCTACCCAGAGACCCACAACCCTGGCACTGTACCCTCCTGCCCTTTGCACACTCAAACTCATAGTTACTAAGCCATTATACTAGCAAACACTGAGTGAACTTAGTGGCATCCTAAGCGTGGCTGTTGGACTTCTGTATTGTCCCACTAGAGCAAAGATATTTGCAGCACGTCTGCCTGCATTGCACACTCAAACTCATTGTTACTAAGCCATTATACTAGCAAACACTGAGTGAACTTAGTGGCATCCTAAACGTGGCTGTTGGACTTCTGTATTGTCCCACTAGTGCAAAGATATTTGCAACACGTCTGCCTGCGTTGCACACTCAAACTCATTGTTACTAAGCCATTATACTAGCAAACACTGAGTGAACTTAGTGGCATCCTAAGCGTGGCTGTTGGACTTCTGTATTGTCCCACTAGAGCAAAGATATTTGCAGCACGTCTGCCTGCATTGCACACTCAAACTCATTGTTACTAAGCCATTATACTAGCAAACACTGAGTGAACTTAGTGGCATCCTAAACGTGGCTGTTGGACTTCTGTATTGTCCCACTAGAGCAAAGATATTTGCAGCAGGTCAGCCTGCATTGCACACTCAAACTCATTGTTACTAAGCCATTATAGTAGCAAACACTGAGTGAACTTAGTGGCATCCTAAAAGTGGCTGTTGGACTTCTGTATTGTCCCACTAGTGCAAAGATATTTGCAGCACGTCTGCCTGCATTGCACACTCAAACTCATTGTTACTAAGCCATTATACTAGCAAACACTGAGTGAACTTAGTGGCATCCTAAACGTGGCTGTTGGACTTCTGTATTGTCCCACTAGTGCAAAGATATTTGCAGCACGTCTGCCTGCATTGCACACTCAAACTCATTGTTACTAAGCCATTATACTAGCAAACACTGGGTGAACTTAGTGGCATCCTAAAAGTGGCTGTGGGACTTCTGTATTGTCCCACTAGTGCAAAGATATTTCCAGCACGTCTGCCTGCATTGCACACTCAAACTCATTGTTACTAAGCCATTATACTAGCAAACACTGAGTGAACTTAGTGGCATCCTAAACGTGGCTGTTGGACTTCTGTATTGTCCTACTAGTGCAAAGATATTTGCAACACGTCTGCCTGCCTTGAACACTCAAACTCATTGTTACTAAGCCATTATACTAGCAAACACTGAGTGAACTTAGTGGCATCCTAAGCGTGGCTGTTGGACTTCTGTATTGTCCCACTAGAGCAAAGATATTTGCAGCACGTCTGCCTGCATTGCACACTCAAACTCATTGTTACTAAGCCATTATACTAGCAAACACTGAGTGAACTTAGTGGCATCCTAAATGTGGCTGTTGGACTTCTGTATTGTCCCACTAGAGCAAAGATATTTGCAGCACGTCTGCCTACATTGCACACTCAAACTCATTGTTACTAAGCCTTTATACTAGCAAACACTGAGTAAACTTAGTGGTATCCTAAAAGTGGCTGTTGGACTTCTGTATTGTCCCACTAGTGCAAAGATATTTGCAGCACGTCTGCCTGCATTGCACACTCAAACTCATTGTTACTAAGCCATTATACTAGCAAACACTGAGTGAACTTAGTGGCATCCTAAGCGTGGCTGTTGGACTTCTGTATTGTCCCACTAGAGCAAAGATATTTGCAGCACATCTGCCTGCATTGCACACTCAAACTCATGGTTACTAAGCCATTATACTAGCAAACACTGAGTAAACTTAGTGGCATCCTAAACGTGGCTGTTGGACTTCTGTATTGTCCCACTAGTGCAAAGATATTTGCAACACGTCTGTCTGCATTGCACACTCAAACTCATTGTTACTAAGCCATTATACTAGCAAACACTGAGTGAACTTAGTGGAATCCTAAGCGTGGCTGTTGGACTTCTGTATTGTCCCACTAGAGCAAAGATATTTGCAGCACGTCTGCCTGCATTGTACACTCAAACTCATTGTTACTAAGCCATTATACTAGCAAACACTGAGTGAACTTAGTGGCATCCTAAGCGTGGCTGTTGGACTTCTGTATTGTCCCACTAGAGCAAAGATATTTGCAGCACGTCTGCCTGCATTGCACACTCAAACTCATGGTTACTAAGCCATTATACTAGCAAACACTGAGTGAACTTAGTGGCATCCTAAACGTGGCTGTTGGACTTCTGTATTGTCCCACTAGTGCAAAGATATTTGCAACACGTCTGTCTGCATTGCACACTCAAACTCATTGTTACTAAGCCATTATACTAGCAAACACTGAGTGAACTTAGTGGAATCCTAAGCGTGGCTGTTGGACTTCTGTATTGTCCCACTAGAGCAAAGATATTTGCAGCACGTCTGCCTGCATTGCACACTCAAACTCATTGTTACTAAGCCATTATACTAGCAAACACTGAGAGAACTTAGTGGCATCCTAAAAGTGGCTGTTGGACTTCTGTATTGTCCCACTAGTGCAAAGATATTTGCAGCACGTCTGCCTGCATTGCACACTCAAACTCATTGTTACTAAGCCATTATACTAGCAAACACTGAGTGAACTTAGTGGCATCCTAAACATGGCTGATGGACTTCTGTATTGTCCCACTAGTGCAAAGATATTTGCAGCACGTCTGCCTGCATTGCACACTCAAACTCATTGTTACTAAGCCATTATACTAGCAAACACTGAGTAAACTTAGTGGCATCCTAAACGTAGCTGTTGGACTTCTGTATTGTCCCACTATTGCAAAGATATTTGCAGCACGTCTGCCTGCATTGCACACTCAAACTCATTGTTACTAAGCCATTATACTAGCAAACACTGAGTGAACTTAGTGGCATCCTAAACGTGGCTATTGGACTTCTGTATTGTCCAACTAGAGCAAAGATATTTGCAGCACGTCTGCCTGCATTGCACACTCAAACTCATTGTTACTAAGCCATTAAACTAGCAAACACTGAGTGAACTTAGTGGCATCCTAAACGTGGCTGTTGGACTTCTGTATTGTCCCACTAGTGCAAAGATATTTGCAGCACGTCTGCCTGCATTGCACACTCAAACTCATTGTTACTAAGCCATTATACTAGCAAACACTGAGTGAACTTAGTGGCATCCTAAAAGTGGTTGTTGGACTTCTGAATTGTCCCACTAGTGCAAAGATATTTGCAGCACGTCTGCCTGCATTGCACACTCAAACTCATTGTTACTAAGCCATTATACTAGCAAACACTGAGTGAACTTAGTGGCATCCTAAACGTGGCTGTTGGACTTCTGTATTGTCCCACTAGTGCAAAGATATTTGCAGCACGTCTGCCTGCATTGCGCACTCAAACTCATTGTTACTAAGCCATTAAACTAGCAAACACTGAGTGAACTTAGTGGCATCCTAAAAGTGGCTGTTGGACTTCTGTATTGTCCCACTAGTGCAAAGATATTTGCAGCACGTCTGCCTGCATTGCACACTCAAACTCATTGTTACTAAGCCATTATACTAGCAAACACTGAGTGAACTTAGTGGCATTCTAAACGTGGCTGTTGGACTTCTGTATTGTCCCACTAGTGCAAAGAAATTTGCAGCACGTCTGCCTGCATTGCACACTCAAACTCATTGTTACTAAGCCATTATACTAGCAAACACTGAGTAAACTTAGTGGCATCCTAAACGTGGCTGTTGGACTTCTGTATTGTCCCACTAGTACAAAGATATTTGCAGCACGTCTGCCTGCATTGCACACTCAAACTCATTGTTACTAAGCCATTATACTAGCAAACACTGAGTGAACTTAGTGGCATCCTAAACGTGGCTGTTGGAATTCTGTATTGTCCCACTAGTGCAAAGATATTTGCAGCATTTCTGCCTGCATTGCACACTCAAACTCATTGTTACTAAGCCAATATACTAGCAAACACTGAGTGAACTTAGTGGCATCCTAAACGTGGCTGTTGGCCTTCTGTATTGTCCCACTAGTACAAAGATATTTGCAGCACGTCTGCCTGCATTGCACACTCAAACTCATTGTTACTAAGCCATTATACTAGCAAACACTGAGTGAACTTAGTGGCATCCTAAACGTGGCTGTTGGACTTCTGTATTGTCCTACTAGTGCAAAGATATTTGCAACACGTCTGCCTGCCTTGCACACTCAAACTCATTGTTACTAAGCCATTATACTAGAAAACACTGAGTGAACTTAGTGGCATCCTAAACGTGGCTGTTGGACTTCTGTTTTGTCCCACTAGAGCAAAGATATTTGCAGCACGTCTGCCTACATTGCACACTCAAACTCATTGTTACTAAGCCATTATACTAGCAAACACTGAGTGAACTTAGTGGCATCCTAAAAGTGGCTGTTGGACTTCTGTATTGTCCCACTAGTGCAAAGATATTTGCAGCACGTCTGCCTGCATTGAACACTCAAACTTAATGTTACTAAGCCATTATACTAGCAAACACTGAGTGAACTTAGTGGCATCCTAAACGTGGCTGATGGACTTCTGTATTGTCCCACTAGTGCAAAGATATTTGCAGCACGTCTGCCTGCATTGCACACTCAAACTCATTGTTACTAAGCCATTATACTAGCAAACACTGAGTGAACTTAGTGGCATCCTAAACGTGGCTATTGGACTTCTGTATTGTCCAACTAGAGCAAAGATATTTGCAGCACGTCTGCCTGCATTGCACACTCAAACTCATTGTTACTAAGCCATTATACTAGCAAACACTAAGTGAACTTAGTGGCATCCTAAACGTGGCTGTTGGACTTCTGTATTGTCCCACTAGTGCAAAGATATTTGCAGCACGTCTGCCTGCATTGCACACTCAAACTCATTGTTACTAAGCCATTATACTAGCAAACACTGAGTGAACTTAGTGGCATTCTAAACGTGGCTGTTGGACTTCTGTATTGTCCCACTAGTGCAAAGAAATTTGCAGCACGTCTGCCTGCATTGCACACTCAAACTCATTGTTACTAAGCCATTATACTAGCAAACACTGAGTGAACTTAGTGGCATCCTAAACGTGGCTGTTGGACTTCTGTATTGTCCCACTAGTGCAAAGATATTTGCAGCACGTCTGCCTGCATTGCACACTCAAACTCATTGTTACTAAGCCATTATACTAGCAAACACTGAGTGAACTTAGTGGCATCCTAAACGTGGCTGTTGGACTTCTGTATTGTCCCACTAGTGCAAAGATATTTGCAGAATGTCTGCCTGCATTGCACACTCAAACTCATTGTTACTAAGCCAATATACTAGCAAACACTGAGTGAACTTAGTGGCATCCTAAACGTGGCTGTTGGACTTCTGTATTGTCCCACTAGTGCAAAGATATTTTCAGCACGTCTGGCTGCATTGCACGCTCAAACTCATTGTTACTAAGCCATTATACTAGCAAACACTGAGTGAACTTAGTGGCATCCTAAACGTGGCTGTTGGACTTCTGTATTGTCCCACTAGTGCAAAGATATTTGCAGCATGTCTGCCTGAATTGCACCCTCAAACTCATTGTTACTAAGCCATTATACTAGCAAACACTGAGTGAACTTAGTGGCATCCTAAACGTGGCTGTTGGACTTCTGTATTGTCCCACTAGTGCAAAGATATTTGCAGCACGTCTGCCTGCATTGCACACTCAAACTCATTGTTACTAAGCCATTATACTAGCAAACACTAAGTGAACTTAGTGGCATCCTAAACGTGGCTGTTGGACTTCTGTATTGTCCCACTAGTGCAAAGATATTTGCAGCACGTCTGCCTGCATTGCACACTCAAACTCATTGTTACTAAGCCATTATACTAGCAAACACTGAGTGAACTTAGTGGCATTCTAAACGTGGCTGTTGGACTTCTGTATTGTCCCACTAGTGCAAAGAAATTTGCAGCACGTCTGCCTGCATTGCACACTCAAACTCATTGTTACTAAGCCATTATACTAGCAAACACTGAGTGAACTTAGTGGCATCCTAAACGTGGCTGTTGGACTTCTGTATTGTCCCACTAGTGCAAAGATATTTGCAGCACGTCTGCCTGCATTGCACACTCAAACTCATTGTTACTAAGCCATTATACTAGCAAACACTGAGTGAACTTAGTGGCATCCTAAACGTGGCTGTTGGACTTCTGTATTGTCCCACTAGTGCAAAGATATTTGCAGAATGTCTGCCTGCATTGCACACTCAAACTCATTGTTACTAAGCCAATATACTAGCAAACACTGAGTGAACTTAGTGGCATCCTAAACGTGGCTGTTGGACTTCTGTATTGTCCCACTAGTGCAAAGATATTTTCAGCACGTCTGGCTGCATTGCACGCTCAAACTCATTGTTACTAAGCCATTATACTAGCAAACACTGAGTGAACTTAGTGGCATCCTAAACGTGGCTGTTGGACTTCTGTATTGTCCCACTAGTGCAAAGATATTTGCAGCATGTCTGCCTGAATTGCACCCTCAAACTCATTGTTACTAAGCCATTATACTAGCAAACACTGAGTGAACTTAGTGGCATCCTAAACGTGGCTGTTGGACTTCTGTATTGTCCCACTAGTGCAAAGATATTTGCAGCACGTCTGCCTGCATTGCACACTCAAACTCATTGTTACTAAGCCATTATACTAGCAAACACTGAGTGAACTTAGTGGCATTCTAAACGTGGCTGTTGGACTTCTGTATTGTCCCACTAGTGCAAAGAAATTTGCAGCACGTCTGCCTGCATTGCACACTCAAACTCATTATTACTAAGCCATTTCACTAGCAAACATTGAGTAAACTTAGTGGCATCCTAAACGTGACTGTTGGACTTCTGTATTGTCCCACTAGTACAAAGATATTTGCAGCACGTCTGCCTGCATTGCACACTGAAACTCATTGTTACTAAGCCATTATACTAGAAAACACTGAGTGAACTTAGTGGCATCCTAAACGTGGCTGTTGGACTTCTGTTTTATCCCACTAGAGCAAAGATATTTGCAGCACGTCTGCCTACATTGCACACTCAAACTCATTGTTACTAAGCCATTATACTAGCAAACACTGAGTGAACTTAGTGGCATCCTAAAAGTGGCTGTTGGACTTCTGTATTGTCCCACTAGTGCAAAGATATTTGCAGCACGTCTGCCTGCATTGAACACTCAAACTCATTGTTACTAAGCCATTATACTAGCAAACACTGAGTGAACTTAGTGGCATCCTAAACGTGGCTGATGGACTTCTGTATTGTCCCACTAGTGCAAAGATATTTGCAGCACGTCTGCCTGCATTGCACACTCAAACTCATTGTTACTAAGCCATTATACTAGCAAACACTGAGTGAACTTAGTGGCATCCTAAACGTGGCTGTTGGACTTCTGTATTGTCCCACTAGTGCAAAGATATTTGCAGCACGTCTGCCTGCATTGCACACTCAAACTCATTGTTACTAAGCCATTATACTAGCAAACACTGAGTGAACTTAGTGGCATCCTAAACGTGGCTATTGGACTTCTGTATTGTCCAACTAGAGCAAAGATATTTGCAGCACGTCTGCCTGCATTGCACACTCAAACTCATTGTTACTAAGCCATTAAACTAGCAAACACTGAGTGAACTTAGTGGCATCCTAAACGTGGCTGTTGGACTTCTGTATTGTCCCACTAGTGCAAAGATATTTGCAGCACGTCTGCCTGCATTGCACACTCAAACTCATTGTTACTAAGCCATTATACTAGCAAATACTCAGTGAACTTAGTGGCATCCTAAAAGTGGTTGTTGGACTTCTGTATTGTCCCACTAGTGCAAAGATATTTGCAGCACGTCTGCCTGCATTGCACACTCAAATTCATTGTTACTAAGCCATTATACTAGCAAACACTGAGTGAACTTAGTGGCATCCTAAACGTGGCTGTTGGACTTCTGCATTGTCCCACTAGTGCAAAGATATTTGCAGCACGTCTGCCTGCATTGCGCACTCAAACTCATTGTTACTAAGCCATTATACTAGCAAACACTGAGTGAACTTAGTGGCATCCTAAAAGTGGCTGTTGGACTTCTGTATTGTCCCACTAGTGCAAAGATATTTGCAGCACGTCTGCCTGCATTGCACACTCAAACTCATTGTTACTAAGCCATTATACTAGCAAACACTGAGAGAACTTAGTGGCATTCTAAACGTGGCTGTTGGACTTCTGTATTGTCCCACTAGTGCAAAGAAATTTGCAGCACGTATGCCTGCATTGCACACTCAAACTCATTGTTACTAAGCCATTATACTAGCAAACACTGAGTGAACTTAGTGGCATCCTAAACGTGGCTGTTGGACTTCTGTATTGTCCCACTAGTGCAAAGATATTTGCAGCATGTCTGCCTGCATTGCACACTCAAACTCATTGTTACTAAGCCAATATACTAGCAAACACTGAGTGAACTTAGTGGCATCCTAAACGTGGCTGTTGGACTTCTGTATTGTCCCACTAGTGCAAAGATATTTTCAGCACGTCTGGCTGCATTGCACGCTCAAACTCATTGTTACTAAGCCATTATACTAGCAAACACTGAGTGAACTTAGTGTCATCCTAAACGTGGCTGTTGGACTTCTGTATTGTCCCACTAGTGCAAAGATATTTGCAGCATGTCTGCCTGCATTGCACACTCAAACTCATTGTTACTAAGCCATTATACTAGCAAAACCTGAGTGAACTTAGTGGCATCCTAAACATGGCTATTGGACTTCTGTATTGTCCCACTAGAGCAAAGATATTTGCAGCACGTCTGCCTGCATTGCACACTCAAACTCATTGTTACTAAGCCATTGAACTAGCAAACACTGAGTGAACTTAGTGGCATCCTAAGCGTGGCTGTTGGACTTCTGTATTGTCCCACTAGAGCAAAGATATTTGCAGCACGTCTGCCTGCATTGCACACTCAAACTCATTGTTACTAAGCCATTATACTAGCAAACACTGAGTGAACTTAGTGGCATCCTAAAAGTGGCTGTTAGACTTCTGTATTGTCCCACTAGTGCAAAGATATTTGCAGCACGTTTGCCTGCATTGAACACTCAAACTCATTGTTACTAAGCCATTATACTAGCAAACACTGAGTGAACTTAGTGGCATCCTAAACGTGGCTGATGGACTTCTGTATTGTCCCACTAGTGCAAAGATATTTGCAGCACGTCTGCCTGCATTGCACACTCAAACTCATTGTTACTAAGCCATTATACTAGCAAACACTGAGTGAACTTAGTGGCATCCTAAACGTGGCTGTTGGACTTCTGTATTGTCCCACTAGTGCAAAGATATTTGCAGCACGTCTGCCTGCATTGCACACTCAAACTCATTGTTACTAAGCCATTATACTAGCAAACACTGAGTGAACTTAGTGGCATCCTAAACGTGGCTATTGGACTTCTGTATTGTCCAACTAGAGCAAAGATATTTGCAGCACGTCTGCCTGCATTGCACACTCAAACTCATTGTTACTAAGCCATTAAACTAGCAAACACTGAGTGAACTTAGTGGCATCCTAAACGAGGCTGTTGGACTTCTGTATTGTCCCACTAGTGCAAAGATATTTGCAGCACGTCTGCCTGCATTGCACACTCAAACTCATTGTTCTAAGCCATTATACTAGCAAACACTGAGTGAACTTAGTGGCATCCTAAAAGTGGTTGTTGGACTTCTGTATTGTCCCACTAGTGCAAAGATATTTTCAGCACGTCTGCCTGCATTGCACACTCAAATTCATTGTTACTAAGCCATTATACTAGCAAACACTGAGTGAACTTAGTGGCATCCTAAACGTGGCTGTTGGACTTCTGTATTGTCCCACTAGTGCAAAGATATTTGCAGCACGTCTGCCTGCATTGCGCACTCAAACTCATTGTTACTAAGCCATTATACTAGCAAACACTAAGTGAACTTAGTGGCATCCTAAACGTGGCTGTTGGACTTCTGTATTGTCCCACTAGTGCAAAGATATTTGCAGCACGTCTGCCTGCATTGCACACTCAAACTCATTGTTACTAAGCCATTATACTAGCAAACACTGAGTGAACTTAGTGGCATTCTAAACGTGGCTGTTGGACTTCTGTATTGTCCCACTAGTGCAAAGAAATTTGCAGCACGTCTGCCTGCATTGCACACTCAAACTCATTATTACTAAGCCATGTCACTAGCAAACACTGAGTAAACTTAGTGGCATCCTAAACGTGACTGTTGGACTTCTGTATTGTCCCACTAGTACAAAGATATTTGCAGCACGTCTGCCTGCATTGCACACTGAAACTCATTTTTACTAAGCCATTATACTAGAAAACACTGAGTGAACTTAGTGGCATCCTAAACGTGGCTGTTGGACTTCTGTTTTGTCCCACTAGAGCAAAGATATTTGCAGCACGTCTGCCTACATTGCACACTCAAACTCATTGTTACTAAGCCATTATACTAGCAAACACTGAGTGAACTTAGTGGCATCCTAAAAGTGGCTGTTGGACTTCTGTATTGTCCCACTAGTGCAAAGATATTTGCAGCACGTCTGCCTGCATTGAACACTCAAACTCATTGTTACTAAGCCATTATACTAGCAAACACTGAGTGAACTTAGTGGCATCCTAAACGTGGCTGATGGACATCTATATTGTCCCACTAGTGCAAAGATATTTTCAGCACGTCTGCCTGCATTGCACACTCAAACTCATTGTTACTAAGCCATTATACTAGCAAACACTGAGTGAACTTAGTGGCATCCTAAACGTGGCTGTTGGACTTCTGTATTGTCCCACTAGTGCAAAGATATTTGCAGCACGTCTGCCTGCATTGCACACTCAAACTCATTGTTACTAAGCCATTATACTAGCAAACACTGAGTGAACTTAGTGGCATCCTAAACGTGGCTATTGGACTTCTGTATTGTCCAACTAGAGCAAAGATATTTGCAGCACGTCTGCCTGCATTGCACACTCAAACTCATTGTTACTAAGCCATTAAACTAGCAAACACTGAGTGAACTTAGTGGCATCCTAAACGTGGCTGTTGGACTTCTGTATTGTCCCACTAGTGCAAAGATATTTGCAGCACGTCTGCCTGCATTGCACACTCAAACTCATTGTTACTAAGCCATTATACTAGCAAACACTCAGTGAACTTAGTGGCATCCTAAAAGTGGTTGTTGGACTTCTGTATTGTCCCACTAGTGCAAAGATATTTGCAGCACGTCTGCCTGCATTGCACACTCAAATTCATTGTTACTAAGCCATTATACTATCAAACACTGAGTGAACTTAGTGGCATCCTAAACGTGGCTGTTGGACTTCTGCATTGTCCTACTAGTGCAAAGATATTTGCAGCACGTCTGCCTGCATTGCGCACTCAAACTCATTGTTATTAAGCCATTATACTAGCAAACACTGAGTGAACTTAGTGGCATCCTAAAAGTGGCTGTTGGACTTCTGTATTGTCCCACTAGTGCAAAGATATTTGCAGCACGTCTGCCTGCATTGCACACTCAAACTCATTGTTACTAAGCCATTATACTAGCAAACACTGAGAGAACTTAGTGGCATTCTAAACGTGGCTGTTGGACTTCTGTATTGTCCCACTAGTGCAAAGAAATTTGCAGCACGTCTGCCTGCATTGCACACTCAAACTCATTGTTACTAAGCCAATATACTAGCAAACACTGAGTGAACTTAGTGGCATCCTAAACGTGGCTGTTGGACTTCTGTATTGTCCCACTAGTGCAAAGATATTTTCAGCACGTCTGGCTGCATTGCACGCTCAAACTCATTGTTACTAAGCCATTATACTAGCAAACACTGAGTGAACTTAGTGGCATCCTAAACGTGGCTGTTGGACTTCTGTATTGTCCCACTAGTGCAAAGATATTTGCAGCACGTCTGCCTGCATTGCACACTCAAACTCATTGTTACTAAGCCATTATACTAGCAAACACTGAGTGAACTTAGTGGCATCCTAAACATGGCTATTGGACTTCTGTATTGTCCCACTAGAGCAAAGATATTTGCAGCACGTCTGCCTGCATTGCACACTCAAACTCATTGTTACTAAGCCATTGAACTAGCAAACACTGAGTGAACTTAGTGGCATCCTAAGCGTGGCTGTTGGACTTCTGTATTGTCCCACTAGAGCAAAGATATTTGCAGCACGTCTGCCTGCATTGCACACTCAAACTCATTGTTACTAAGCCATTATACTAGCAAACACTGAGTGAACTTAGTGGCATCCTAAAAGTGGCTGTTGGACTTCTGTATTGTCCCACTAGTGCAAAGATATTTGCAGCACGTCTGCCTGCATTGAACACTCAAACTCATTGTTACTAAGCCATTATACTAGCAAACACTGAGTGAACTTAGTGGCATCCTAAACGTGGCTGAGGGACTTCTGTATTGTCCCACTAGTGCAAAGATATTTGCAGCACGTCTGCCTGCATTGCACACTCAAACTCATTGTTACTAAGCCATTATACTAGCAAACACTGAGTGAACTTAGTGGCATCCTAAACGTGGCTGTTGGACTTCTGTATTGTCCCACTAGTGCAAAGATATTTGCAGCACGTCTGCCTGCATTGCACACTCAAACTCATTGTTACTAAGCCATTATACTAGCAAACACTGAGTGAACTTATTGGCATCCTAAACGTGGCTATTGGACTTCTGTATTGTCCAACTAGAGCAAAGATATTTGCAGCACGTCTGCCTGCATTGCACACTCAAACTCATTGTTACTAAGCCATTATACTAGCAAACACTGAGTGAACTTAGTGGCATCCTAAAAGTGGTTGTTGGACTTCTGTATTGTCCCACTAGTGCAAAGATATTTTCAGCACGTCTGCCTGCATTGCACACTCAAATTCATTGTTACAAAGCCATTATACTAGCAAACACTGAGTGAACTTAGTGGCATCCTAAACGTGGCTGTTGGACTTCTGTATTGTCCCACTAGTGCAAAGATATTTGCAGCACGTCTGCCTGCATTGCGCACTCAAACTCATTGTTACTAAGCCATTATACTAGCAAACACTGAGTGAACTTAGTGGCATTCTAAACGTGGCTGTTGGACTTCTGTATTGTCCCACTAGTGCAAAGATATTTGCAGCACGTCTGCCTGCATTGCACACTCAAACTCATTATTACTAAGCCATTTCACTAGCAAACACTGAGTAAACTTAGTGGCATCCTAAACGTGACTGTTGGACTTCTGTATTGTCCCACTAGTACAAAGATATTTGCAGCACGTCTGCCTGCATTGCACACTCAAACTCATTGTTACTAAGCCATTATACTAGCAAACACTGAGTGAACTTAGTGGCATCCTAAACGTGGCTGTTGAACTTCTGTATTGTCCCACTAGTGCAAAGATATTTGCAGCATTTCTGCCTGCATTGCACACTCAAACTCATTGTTACTAAGCCAATATACTAGCAAACACTGAGTGAACTTAGTGGCATCCTAAACGTGGCTGTTGGACTTCTGCATTGTCTCACTAGTGCAAAGATATTTGCAGCACGTCTGGCTGCATTGCACACTCAAATTCATTGTTATAAAGCCATTATACTAGCAAACACTGAGTGAACTTAGTGGCATCCTAAACGTGGCTGTTGGACTTCTGTATTGTCCCACTAGTGCAAAGATATTTGCAGCACGTCTGCCTGCATTGCGCACTCAAACTCATTGTTACTAAGCCATTATACTAGCAAACACTGAGTGAACTTAGTGGCATCCTAAAAGTGGCTGTTGGACTTCTGTATTGTCCCACTAGTGCAAAGATATTTGCAGCACGTCTGCCTGCATTGCACACTCAAACTCATTGTTACTAAGCCATTATACTAGCAAACACTGAGTGAACTTAGTGGCATTCTAAACGTGGCTGTTGGACTTCTGTATTGTCCCACTAGTGCAAAGAAATTTGCAGCACGTCTGCCTGCATTGCACACTCAAACTCATTATTACTAAGCCATTTCACTAGCAAACACTGAGTAAACTTAGTGGCATCCTAAACGTGACTGTTGGACTTCTGTATTGTCCCACTAGTACAAAGATATTTGCAGCACGTCTGCCTGCATTGCACACTCAAACTCATTGTTACTAAGCCATTATACTAGCAAACACTGAGTGAACTTAGTGGCATCCTAAACGTGGCTATTGGACTTCTGTATTGTCCAACTAGAGCAAAGATATTTGCAGCACGTCTGCCTGCATTGCACACTCAAACTCATTGTTACTAAGCCATTAAACTAGCAAACACTGAGTGAACTTAGTGGCATCCTAAACGTGGCTGTTGGACTTCTGTATTGTCCCACTAGTGCAAAGATATTTGCAGCACGTCTGCCTGCATTGCACACTCAAACTCATTGTTACTAAGCCATTATACTAGCAAACACTCAGTGAACTTAGTGGCATCCTAAAAGTGGTTGTTGGACTTCTGTATTGTCCCACTAGTGCAAAGATATTTGCAGCACGTCTGCCTGCATTGCACACTCAAATTCATTGTTACTAAGCCATTATACTATCAAACACTGAGTGAACTTAGTGGCATCCTAAACGTGGCTGTTGGACTTCTGCATTGTCCTACTAGTGCAAAGATATTTGCAGCACGTCTGCCTGCATTGCGCACTCAAACTCATTGTTATTAAGCCATTATACTAGCAAACACTGAGTGAACTTAGTGGCATCCTAAAAGTGGCTGTTGGACTTCTGTATTGTCCCACTAGTGCAAAGATATTTGCAGCACGTCTGCCTGCATTGCACACTCAAACTCATTGTTACTAAGCCATTATACTAGCAAACACTGAGAGAACTTAGTGGCATTCTAAACGTGGCTGTTGGACTTCTGTATTGTCCCACTAGTGCAAAGAAATTTGCAGCACGTCTGCCTGCATTGCACACTCAAACTCATTGTTACTAAGCCAATATACTAGCAAACACTGAGTGAACTTAGTGGCATCCTAAACGTGGCTGTTGGACTTCTGTATTGTCCCACTAGTGCAAAGATATTTTCAGCACGTCTGGCTGCATTGCACGCTCAAACTCATTGTTACTAAGCCATTATACTAGCAAACACTGAGTGAACTTAGTGGCATCCTAAACGTGGCTGTTGGACTTCTGTATTGTCCCACTAGTGCAAAGATATTTGCAGCACGTCTGCCTGCATTGCACACTCAAACTCATTGTTACTAAGCCATTATACTAGCAAACACTGAGTGAACTTAGTGGCATCCTAAACATGGCTATTGGACTTCTGTATTGTCCCACTAGAGCAAAGATATTTGCAGCACGTCTGCCTGCATTGCACACTCAAACTCATTGTTACTAAGCCATTGAACTAGCAAACACTGAGTGAACTTAGTGGCATCCTAAGCGTGGCTGTTGGACTTCTGTATTGTCCCACTAGAGCAAAGATATTTGCAGCACGTCTGCCTGCATTGCACACTCAAACTCATTGTTACTAAGCCATTATACTAGCAAACACTGAGTGAACTTAGTGGCATCCTAAAAGTGGCTGTTGGACTTCTGTATTGTCCCACTAGTGCAAAGATATTTGCAGCACGTCTGCCTGCATTGAACACTCAAACTCATTGTTACTAAGCCATTATACTAGCAAACACTGAGTGAACTTAGTGGCATCCTAAACGTGGCTGAGGGACTTCTGTATTGTCCCACTAGTGCAAAGATATTTGCAGCACGTCTGCCTGCATTGCACACTCAAACTCATTGTTACTAAGCCATTATACTAGCAAACACTGAGTGAACTTAGTGGCATCCTAAACGTGGCTGTTGGACTTCTGTATTGTCCCACTAGTGCAAAGATATTTGCAGCACGTCTGCCTGCATTGCACACTCAAACTCATTGTTACTAAGCCATTATACTAGCAAACACTGAGTGAACTTATTGGCATCCTAAACGTGGCTATTGGACTTCTGTATTGTCCAACTAGAGCAAAGATATTTGCAGCACGTCTGCCTGCATTGCACACTCAAACTCATTGTTACTAAGCCATTATACTAGCAAACACTGAGTGAACTTAGTGGCATCCTAAAAGTGGTTGTTGGACTTCTGTATTGTCCCACTAGTGCAAAGATATTTTCAGCACGTCTGCCTGCATTGCACACTCAAATTCATTGTTACAAAGCCATTATACTAGCAAACACTGAGTGAACTTAGTGGCATCCTAAACGTGGCTGTTGGACTTCTGTATTGTCCCACTAGTGCAAAGATATTTGCAGCACGTCTGCCTGCATTGCGCACTCAAACTCATTGTTACTAAGCCATTATACTAGCAAACACTGAGTGAACTTAGTGGCATTCTAAACGTGGCTGTTGGACTTCTGTATTGTCCCACTAGTGCAAAGATATTTGCAGCACGTCTGCCTGCATTGCACACTCAAACTCATTATTACTAAGCCATTTCACTAGCAAACACTGAGTAAACTTAGTGGCATCCTAAACGTGACTGTTGGACTTCTGTATTGTCCCACTAGTACAAAGATATTTGCAGCACGTCTGCCTGCATTGCACACTCAAACTCATTGTTACTAAGCCATTATACTAGCAAACACTGAGTGAACTTAGTGGCATCCTAAACGTGGCTGTTGAACTTCTGTATTGTCCCACTAGTGCAAAGATATTTGCAGCATTTCTGCCTGCATTGCACACTCAAACTCATTGTTACTAAGCCAATATACTAGCAAACACTGAGTGAACTTAGTGGCATCCTAAACGTGGCTGTTGGACTTCTGCATTGTCTCACTAGTGCAAAGATATTTGCAGCACGTCTGGCTGCATTGCACACTCAAATTCATTGTTATAAAGCCATTATACTAGCAAACACTGAGTGAACTTAGTGGCATCCTAAACGTGGCTGTTGGACTTCTGTATTGTCCCACTAGTGCAAAGATATTTGCAGCACGTCTGCCTGCATTGCGCACTCAAACTCATTGTTACTAAGCCATTATACTAGCAAACACTGAGTGAACTTAGTGGCATCCTAAAAGTGGCTGTTGGACTTCTGTATTGTCCCACTAGTGCAAAGATATTTGCAGCACGTCTGCCTGCATTGCACACTCAAACTCATTGTTACTAAGCCATTATACTAGCAAACACTGAGTGAACTTAGTGGCATTCTAAACGTGGCTGTTGGACTTCTGTATTGTCCCACTAGTGCAAAGAAATTTGCAGCACGTCTGCCTGCATTGCACACTCAAACTCATTATTACTAAGCCATTTCACTAGCAAACACTGAGTAAACTTAGTGGCATCCTAAACGTGACTGTTGGACTTCTGTATTGTCCCACTAGTACAAAGATATTTGCAGCACATCTGCCTGCATTGCACACTCAAACTCATTGTTACTAAGCAATTATACTAGCAAACACTGAGTAAACTTAGTGGCATCCTAAACGTGGCTGTTGAACTTCTGTATTGTCCCACTAGTGCAAAGATATTTGCAGCATTTCTGCCTGCATTGCACACTCAAACTCATTGTTACTAAGCCAATATACTAGCAAACACTGAGTGAACTTAGTGGCATCCTAAACGTGGCTGTTGGACTTCTGCATTGTTTCACTAGTGCAAAGATATTTGCAGCACGTCTGGCTGCATTGCACACTCAAACGCATTGTTACTAAGCCATTATACTAGCAAACACTGAGTGAACTTAGTGGCATCCTAAACGTGGCTGTTGGACTTCTGTATTGTCCTACTAGTGCAAAGATATTTGCAACACGTCTGTCTGCCTTGCACACTCAAACACATTGTTACTAAACTAAGCCATTATACTAGCAATCACTGAGTGAACTTAGTGGCATCCTAAGCGTGGCTGTTGGACTTCTGCATTGTCCCACTAGAGCAAAGATATTTGCAGCACGTCTGCCTGCATTGCACACTCAAACTCATTGTTACTAAGCCATTATACTAGAAAACACTGAGTGAACTTAGTGGCATCCTAAACGTGGCTGTTGGACTTCTGTATTGTCCCACTAGAGCAAAGATATTTGCAGCACGTCTGCCTACATTGCACACTCAAAGTCATTGTTACTAAGCCATTATACTAGCAAACACTGAGTAAACTTAGTGGTATAATAAAAGTGGCTGTTGGACTTCTGTATTGTCCCACTAGTGCAAAGATATTTGCAGCACGTCTGCCTGCATTGCACACTCAAACTCATTGTTACTAAGCCATTATACTAGCAAACACTGAGTGATCTTAGTGGCATCCTAAACGTGGCTGTTGGACTTCTGTATTGTCCCACTAGTGCAAAGATATTTGCAGCACGTCTGCCTGCATTGCACACTCAAACTCATTGTTACTAAGCCATTATACTAGCAAGCACTGAGTGAACTTAGTGGCATCCTAAGCGTGGCTGTTGGACTTCTGTATTGTCCCACTAGAGCAAAGATATTTGCAGCACGTCTGCCTGCATTGTACACTCAAACTCATGGTTACTAAGCCATTATACTAGCAAACACTGAGTGAACTTAGTGGCATCCTAAACGTGGGTGTTGGACTTCTGTATTGTCCCACTAGTGCAAAGATATTTGCAACACGTCTGCCTGCATTGCACACTCAAACTCATTGTTACTAAGCCATTATACTAGCAAACACTGAGTGAACTTAGTGGCATCCTAAGCGTGGCTGTTGGACTTCTGTATTGTCCCACTAGAGCAAAGATATTTGCAGCACGTCTGCCTGCATTGCACACTCAAACTCATTGTTACTAAGCCATTATACTAGCAAACACTGAGTGAACTTAGTGGCATCCTAAACGTGGCTATTGGACTTCTGTATTGTCCAACTAGAGCAAAGATATTTGCAGCACGTCTGCCTGCATTGCACACTCAAACTCATTGTTACTAAGCCATTAAACTAGCAAACACTGAGTGAACTTAGTGGCATCCTAAACGTGGCTGTTGGACTTCTGTATTGTCCCACTAGTGCAAAGATATTTGCAGCACGTCTGCCTGCATTGCACACTCAAACTCATTGTTACTAAGCCATTATACTAGCAAACACTGAGTGAAATTAGCATCCTAAAAGTGGTTGTTGGACTTCTGTATTGTCCCACTAGTGCAAAGATATTTGCAGCACGTCTGCCTGCATTGCACACTCAAATTCATTGTTACTAAGCCATTATACTAGCAAACACTGAGTGAACTTAGTGGCATCCTAAACGTGGCTGTTGGACTTCTGTATTGTCCCACTAGTGCAAAGATATTTGCAGCATGTCTGCCTGCATTGCGCACTCAAACTCATTGTTACTAAGCCATTATACTAGCAAGTACTGAGTGAACTTAGTGGCATCCTAAAAGTGGCTGTTGGACTTCTGTATTGTCCCACTAGTGCAAAGATATTTGTAGCACGTCTGCCTGCATTGCACACTCAAACTCATTGTTACTAAGCCATTATACTAGCAAACACTGAGTGAACTTAGTGGCATTCTAAACGTGGCTGTTGGACTTCTGTATTGTCCCACTAGTGCAAAGAAATTTGCAGCACGTCTGCCTGCATTGCACACTCAAACTCATTGTTACTAAGCCATTATACTAGAAAACACTGAGTGAACTTAGTGGCATCCTAAACGTGGCTGTTGGACTTCTGTATTGTCCCACTAGTGCAAAGATATTTGCAGCACGTCTGCCTGCATTGCACACTCAAACTCATTGTTACTAAGCCATTATACTAGCAAACACTGAGTGAACTTAGTGGCATCCTAAACGTGGCTGTTGGACTTCTGTATTGTCCCACTAGTGCAAAGATATTTGCAGCATGTCTGCCTGCATTGCACACTTAAACTTATTGTTACTAATCCAATTTACTAGCAAACACTGAGTAAACTTAGTGGCATCCTAAACGTGGCTGTTGGACTTCTGTATTTTCTCACTAGTGCAAAGATATTTGCAGCACGTCTGGCTGCATTGCACACTCAAACTCATTGTTACTAAGCCATTATACTAGCAAACACTGAGTGAACTTAGTGGCATCCTAAACGTGGCTGTTGGACTTCTGTATTGTCCCACTAGAGCAAAGATATTTGCAGCACGTCTGCCTGCATTGCACCTCAAACTCATTGTTACTAAGCCATTAAACTAGCAAACACTGAGTGAACTTAGTGGCATCCTAAACGTGGCTGTTGGACTTCTGTATTGTCCCACTAGTGCAAAGATATTTTCAGCACGTCTGGCTGCATTGCACGCTCAAACTCATTGTTACTAAGCCATTATACTAGCAAACACTGAGTGAACTTAGTGGCATCCTAAACGTGGCTGTTGGACTTCTGTATTGTCCCACTACTGCAAAGATATTTGCAGCACTTCTGCCTGCATTGCACACTCAAACTCATTGTTACTAAGCCATTATACTAGTAAACACTGAGTGAACTTAGTGGCATCCTAACCGTGGCTGTTGGACTTCTATATTGTCCCACTAGTGCAAAGATATTTGCAGCACGTCTGCCTGCATTGCACACTCAAACTCATTGTTACTAAGCCATTATACTAGCAAACACTGAGTGAACTTAGTGGCATCCTAAACGTGGCTGTTGGACTTCTGTTTGGTCCCACTAGTGCAAAGATATTTGCAGCATGTCTGCCTGCATTGCACACTCAAACTCATTGTTACTAAGCCATTATACTAGCAAACACTGAGTGAACTTAATGGCATCCTAAATGTGGCTGTTGGACTTCTGTATTGTCTCACTAGTGCAATGATATTTGCAGCACGTCTGTCTGCATTGCACACTCAAACTCATTGTTACTAAGCCATTATACTAGCAAACACTGAGTGAACTTAGTGGCATTCTAAAAGTGGTTGTTGGACTTCTGTGATGTCCCACTAGTGCAAAGATATTTGCAGCACGTCTGCCTGCATTGCACACTCAAACTCATTGTTACTAAGCCATTATACTAGCAAACACTGAGTGAACTTAGTGGCATACAAAAAGTGGCTGTTGGACTTCTGTATTGTCCCACTAGTGCAAAGATATTTGCAGCACGTCTGCCTGCATTGCACACTCAAACTCATTGTTACTAAGCCATTATACTAGCAAACACTGAGTGAACTTAGTGGCATCCTAAACGTGGCTGTTGGACTTCTGTATTGTCCCACTACTGCAAAGATATTTGCAGCACGTCTGCCTGCATTGCACACTCAAACTGATTGTTACTAAGCCATTATACTAGCAAACACTGAGTGAACTTAGTGGCATCCTAAACGTGGCTGTTGGACTTCTGTATTGTCCCACTAGTGCAAAGATATTTGCAGCACGTCTGCCTGCATTGCACACTCAAACTGATTGTTACTAAGCCATTATACTAGCAAACACTGAGTGAACTTAGTGGCATCCTAAACGTGGCTGTTGGACTTCTGTATTGTCCCACTAGTGCAAAGATATTTGCAGCATGTCTGCCTGCATTGCACACTCAAACTCATTGTTACTAAGCCATTATACTGGCAAACACTGAGTGAACTTAGTGGCATCCTAAATGTGGCTGTTGGACTTCTGTATTGTCTCACTAGTGCAATGATATTTGCAGCACGTCTGTCTGCATTGCACACTCAAACTCATTGTTACTAAGCCATTATACTAGCAAACACTGAGTGAACTTAGTGGCATCCTAAACGTGGCTGTTGGACTTCTGTATTGTCCCACTAGTGCAAAGATATTTGCAGCACGTCTGCCTGCATTGCACACTCAAACTCATTGTTACTAAGCCATTATACTAGCAAACACTGAGTGAACTTAGTGGCATACAAAAAGTGGCTGTTGGACTTCTGTATTGTCCCACTAGTGCAAAGATATTTGCAGCACGTCTGCCTGCATTGCACACTCAAACTCATTGTTACTAAGCCATTATACTAGCAAACACTGAGTGAACTTAGTGGCATCCTAAACGTGGCTGTTGGACTTCTGTATTGTCCCACTACTGCAAAGATATTTGCAGCACGTCTGCCTGCATTGCACACTCAAACTCATTGTTACTAAGCCATTATACTAGCAAACACTGAGTGAACTTAGTGGCATCCTAAACGTGGCTGTTGGACTTCTGTATTGTCCCACTAGTGCAAAGATATTTGCGCATGTCTGCCTGCATTGCACACTCAAACTCATTGTTACTAAGCCATTATACTAGCAAACACTGAGTGAACTTAGTGGCATCCTAAATGTGGCTGTTGGACTTCTGTATTGTCTCACTAGTGCAATGATATTTGCAGCACATCTGTCTGCATTGCACACTCAAACTCATTGTTACTAAGCCATTATACTAGCAAACACTGAGTGAACTTAGTGGCATCCTAAACGTGGCTGTTGGACTTCTGTATTGTCCCACTAGTGCAAAGATATTTGCAGCACGTCTGCCTGCATTGCACACTCAAACTCATTGTTACTAAGCCATTATACTAGCAAACACTGAGTAAACTTAGTGGCATCCTAAACGTGGCTGTTGGACTTCTGTATTGTCCCACTAGTGCAAAGATATTTGCAGCACATCTGCCTGCATTGCACACTCAAACTCATTGTTACTAAGCCATTATACTAGCAAACACTGAGTGAACTTAGTGGCATCCTAAACGTGGCTGTTGGACTTCTGTATTGTCCCACTAGTGCAAAGATATTTGCAGCACGTCTGCCTGCATTGCACACTCAAACTCATTGTTACTAAGCCATTATACTAGCAAACACTGAGTGAACTTAGTGGCATCCTAACCGTGGCTGTTGGACTTCTGTATTGTCCCACTAGTGCAAAGATATTTGCAGCACGTCTGCCTGCATTGCACACTCAAACTCATTGTTACTAAGCCATTATACTAGCAAACACTGAGTGAACTTAGTGGCATCCTAAACGTGGCTGTTGGACTTCTGTATTGTCCCACTAGTGCAAAGATATTTGCAGCACGTCTGCCTGCATTGCACACTCAAACTCATTGTTACTAAGCCATTATACTAGCAAACACTGAGTGAACTTAGTGGCATCCTAAACGTGGCTGTTGGACTTCTGTATTGTCCCACTAGTGCAAAGATATTTGCAGCACGTCTGCCTGCATTGCTCACTCAAACTCATTGTTACTAAGCCATTATACTAGCAAACACTGAGTGAACTTAGTGGCATCCTAAACGTGGCTGTTGGACTTCTGTATTGTCCCACTAGAGCAAAGATATTTGCAGCACGTCTGCCTGCATTGCACACTCAAACTCATTGTTACTAAGCCATTATACTAGCAAACACTGGGTGAACTTAGTGGCATCCTAAACGTGACTGTTGGACTTCTGTATTGTCCCACTAGTGCAAAGATATTTGCAGCACGTCGGCCTGCATTGAACACTCAAACTCATTGTTACTAAGCCATTATACTAGCAAACACTGAGTGAACTTAGTGGCATCCTAAACGTGGCTGTTGGACTTCTGTATTGTCCCACTAGTGCAAAGATATTTGCAGCACATCTGCCTGCATTGCACACTCAAACTCATTGTTACTAAGCCATTATACTAGCAAACACTGAGTGAACTTAGTGGCATCCTAAACGTGGCTGTTGGACTTCTGTATTGTCCCACTAGTGCAAAGATATTTGCAGCATGTCTGCCTGCATTGCTTACTCAAACTCATTGTTACTAAGCCATTATACTAGCAAACACTGAGTGAACTTAGTGGCATCCTAAATGTGGCTGTTGGACTTCTGTATTGTCTCACTAGTGCAATGATATTTGCAGCACGTCTGTCTGCATTGCACACTCAAACTCATTGTTACTAAGCCATTATACTAGCAAACACTGAGTGAACTTAGTGGCATTCTAAAAGTGGTTGTTGGACTTCTGTATTGTCCCACTAGTGCAAAGATATTTGCAGCACGTCTGCCTGCATTGCACACTCAAACTCATTGTTACTAAGCCATTATACTAGCAAACACTGAGTGAACTTAGTGGCATACAAAAAGTGGCTGTTGGACTTCTGTATTGTCCCACTAGTGCAAAGATATTTGCAGCACGTCTGCCTGCATTGCACACTCAAACTCATTGTTACTAAGCCATTATACTAGCAAACACTGAGTGAAATTAGTGGCATCCTAAACGTGGCTGTTGGACTTCTGTATTGTCCCACTACTGCAAAGATATTTGCAGCACGTCTGCCTGCATTGCACACTCAAACTCATTGTTACTAAGCCATTATACTAGCAAACACTGAGTGAACTTAGTGGCATCCTAAAAGTGGCTGTTGGACTTCTGTATTGTCCCACTAGTGCAAAGATATTTGCAGCATGTCTGCCTGCATTGCACACTCAAACTCATTGTTAGTAAGCCATTATACTAGCAAACACTGAGTGAACTTAGTGGCATCCTAAATGTGGCTGTTGGACTTCTGTATTGTCTCACTAGTGCAATGATATTTGCGCATGTCTGCCTGCATTGCACACTCAAACTCATTGTTACTAAGCCATTATACTAGCAAACACTGAGTGAACTTAGTGGCATCCTAAATGTGGCTGTTGGACTTCTGTATTGTCTCACTAGTGCAATGATATTTGCAGCACATCTGTCTGCATTGCACACTCAAACTCATTGTTACTAAGCCATTATACTAGCAAACACTGAGTGAACTTAGTGGCATCCTAAACGTGGCTGTTGGACTTCTGTATTGTCCCACTAGTGCAAAGATATTTGCAGCATGTGTGCCTGCATTGCACACTCAAACTCATTGTTACTAAGCCATTATACTAGCAAACACTGAGTGAACTTAGTGGCATCCTAAATGTGGCTGTTGGACTTCTGTATTGTCTCACTAGTGCAATGATATTTGCAGCACGTCTGTCTGCATTGCACACTCAAACTCATTGTTACTAAGCCATTATACTAGCAAACACTGAGTGAACTTAGTGGCATCCTAAACGTGGCTGTTGGACTTCTGTATTGTCCCACTAGTGCAAAGATATTTGCAGCACGTCTGCCTGCATTGCACACTCAAACTCATTGTTACTAAGCCATTATACTAGCAAACACTGAGTGAACTTAGTGGCATACAAAAAGTGGCTGTTGGACTTCTGTATTGTCCCACTAGTGCAAAGATATTTGCAGCACGTCTGCCTGCATTGCACACTCAAACTCATTGTTACTAAGCCATTATACTAGCAAACACTGAGTGAACTTAGTGGCATCCTAAACGTGGCTGTTGGACTTCTGTATTGTCCCACTACTGCAAAGATATTTGCAGCACGTCTGCCTGCATTGCACACTCAAACTCATTGTTACTAAGCCATTATACTAGCAAACACTGAGTGAACTTAGTGGCATCCTAAACGTGGCTGTTGGACTTCTGTATTGTCCCACTAGTGCAAAGATATTTGCGCATGTCTGCCTGCATTGCACACTCAAACTCATTGTTACTAAGCCATTATACTAGCAAACACTGAGTGAACTTAGTGGCATCCTAAATGTGGCTGTTGGACTTCTGTATTGTCTCACTAGTGCAATGATATTTGCAGCACATCTGTCTGCATTGCACACTCAAACTCATTGTTACTAAGCCATTATACTAGCAAACACTGAGTGAACTTAGTGGCATCCTAAACGTGGCTGTTGGACTTCTGTATTGTCCCACTAGTGCAAAGATATTTGCAGCACGTCTGCCTGCATTGCACACTCAAACTCATTGTTACTAAGCCATTATACTAGCAAACACTGAGTAAACTTAGTGGCATCCTAAACGTGGCTGTTGGACTTTTGTATTGTCCCACTAGTGCAAAGATATTTGCAGCACATCTGCCTGCATTGCACACTCAAACTCATTGTTACTAAGCCATTATACTAGCAAACACTGAGTGAACTTAGTGGCATCCTAAACGTGGCTGTTGGACTTCTGTATTGTCCCACTAGTGCAAAGATATTTGCAGCACGTCTGCCTGCATTGCTCACTCAAACTCATTGTTACTAAGCCATTATACTAGCAAACACTGAGTGAACTTAGTGGCATCCTAAACGTGGCTGTTGGACTTCTGTATTGTCCCACTAGAGCAAAGATATTTGCAGCACGTCTGCCTGCATTGCACACTCAAACTCATTGTTACTAAGCCATTATACTAGCAAACACTGAGTGAACTTAGTGGCATCCTAAACGTGACTGTTGGACTTCTGTATTGTCCCACTAGTGCAAAGATATTTGCAGCACGTCGGCCTGCATTGAACACTCAAACTCATTGTTACTAAGCCATTATACTAGCAAACACTGAGTGAACTTAGTGGCATCCTAAACGTGGCTGTTGGACTTCTGTATTGTCCCACTAGTGCAAAGATATTTGCAGCACATCTGCCTGCATTGCACACTCAAACTCATTGTTACTAAGCCATTATACTAGCAAACACTGAGTGAACTTAGTGGCATCCTAAACGTGGCTGTTGGACTTCTGTATTGTCCCACTAGTGCAAAGATATTTGCAGCATGTCTGCCTGCATTGCTTACTCAAACTCATTGTTACTAAGCCATTATACTAGCAAACACTGAGTGAACTTAGTGGCATCCTAAATGTGGCTGTTGGACTTCTGTATTGTCTCACTAGTGCAATGATATTTGCAGCACGTCTGTCTGCATTGCACACTCAAACTCATTGTTACTAAGCCATTATACTAGCAAACACTGAGTGAACTTAGTGGCATTCTAAAAGTGGTTGTTGGACTTCTGTATTGTCCCACTAGTGCAAAGATATTTGCAGCACGTCTGCCTGCATTGCACACTCAAACTCATTGTTACTAAGCCATTATACTAGCAAACACTGAGTGAACTTAGTGGCATACAAAAAGTGGCTGTTGGACTTCTGTATTGTCCCACTAGTGCAAAGATATTTGCAGCACGTCTGCCTGCATTGCACACTCAAACTCATTGTTACTAAGCCATTATACTAGCAAACACTGAGTGAACTTAGTGGCATACAAAAAGTGGCTGTTGGACTTCTGTATTGTCCCACTAGTGCAAAGATATTTGCAGCACGTCTGCCTGCATTGCACACTCAAACTCATTGTTACTAAGCCATTATACTAGCAAACACTGAGTGAACTTAGTGGCATCCTAAACGTGGCTGTTGGACTTCTGTATTGTCCCACTACTGCAAAGATATTTGCAGCACGTCTGCCTGCATTGCACACTCAAACTCATTGTTACTAAGCCATTATACTAGCAAACACTGAGTGAACTTAGTGGCATCCTAAACGTGGCTGTTGGACTTCTGTATTGTCCCACTAGTGCAAAGATATTTGCGCATGTCTGCCTGCATTGCACACTCAAACTCATTGTTACTAAGCCATTATACTAGCAAACACTGAGTGAACTTAGTGGCATCCTAAATGTGGCTGTTGGACTTCTGTATTGTCTCACTAGTGCAATGATATTTGCAGCACATCTGTCTGCATTGCACACTCAAACTCATTGTTACTAAGCCATTATACTAGCAAACACTGAGTGAACTTAGTGGCATCCTAAACGTGGCTGTTGGACTTCTGTATTGTCCCACTAGTGCAAAGATATTTGCAGCACGTCTGCCTGCATTGCACACTCAAACTCATTGTTACTAAGCCATTATACTAGCAAACACTGAGTAAACTTAGTGGCATCCTAAACGTGGCTGTTGGACTTCTGTATTGTCCCACTAGTGCAAAGATATTTGCAGCACATCTGCCTGCATTGCACACTCAAACTCATTGTTACTAAGCCATTATACTAGCAAACACTGAGTGAACTTAGTGGCATCCTAAACGTGGCTGTTGGACTTCTGTATTGTCCCACTAGTGCAAAGATATTTGCAGCACGTCTGCCTGCATTGCACACTCAAACTCATTGTTACTAAGCCATTATACTAGCAAACACTGAGTGAACTTAGTGGCATCCTAACCGTGGCTGTTGGACTTCTGTATTGTCCCACTAGTGCAAAGATATTTGCAGCACGTCTGCCTGCATTGCACACTCAAACTCATTGTTACTAAGCCATTATACTAGCAAACACTGAGTGAACTTAGTGGCATCCTAACCGTGGCTGTTGGACTTCTGTATTGTCCCACTAGTGCAAAGATATTTGCAGCACGTCTGCCTGCATTGCACACTCAAACTCATTGTTACTAAGCCATTATACTAGCAAACACTGAGTGAACTTAGTGGCATCCTAAACGTGGCTGTTGGACTTCTGTATTGTCCCACTAGTGCAAAGATATTTGCAGCACGTCTGCCTGCATTGCTCACTCAAACTCATTGTTACTAAGCCATTATACTAGCAAACACTGAGTGAACTTAGTGGCATCCTAAACGTGGCTGTTGGACTTCTGTATTGTCCCACTAGTGCAAAGATATTTGCAGCATGTCTGCCTGCATTGCTTACTCAAACTCATTGTTACTAAGCCATTATACTAGCAAACACTGAGTGAACTTAGTGGCATCCTAAATGTGGCTGTTGGACTTCTGTATTGTCTCACTAGTGCAATGATATTTGCAGCACGTCTGTCTGCATTGCACACTCAAACTCATTGTTACTAAGCCATTATACTAGCAAACACTGAGTGAACTTAGTGGCATTCTAAAAGTGGTTGTTGGACTTCTGTATTGTCCCACTAGTGCAAAGATATTTGCAGCACGTCTGCCTGCATTGCACACTCAAACTCATTGTTACTAAGCCATTATACTAGCAAACACTGAGTGAACTTAGTGGCATACAAAAAGTGGCTGTTGGACTTCTGTATTGTCCCACTAGTGCAAAGATATTTGCAGCACGTCTGCCTGCATTGCACACTCAAACTCATTGTTACTAAGCCATTATATTAGCAAACACTGAGTGAAATTAGTGGCATCCTAAACGTGGCTGTTGGACTTCTGTATTGTCCCACTACTGCAAAGATATTTGCAGCACGTCTGCCTGCATTGCACACTCAAACTCATTGTTACTAAGCCATTATACTAGCAAACACTGAGTGAACTTAGTGGCATCCTAAACGTGGCTGTTGGACTTCTGTATTGTCCCACTAGTGCAAAGATATTTGCAGCATGTCTGCCTGCATTGCACACTCAAACTCATTGTTAGTAAGCCATTATACTAGCAAACACTGAGTGAACTTAGTGGCATCCTAAATGTGGCTGTTGGACTTCTGTATTGTCTCACTAGTGCAATGATATTTGCAGCACGTCTGTCTGCATTGCACACTCAAACTCATTGTTACTAAGCCATTATACTAGCAAACACTGAGTGAACTTAGTGGCATCCTAAACGTGGCTGTTGGACTTCTGTATTGTCCCACTAGTGCAAAGATATTTGCAGCACGTCTGCCTGCATTGCACACTCAAACTCATTGTTACTAAGCCATTATACTAGCAAACACTGAGTAAACTTAGTGGCATCCTAAACGTGGCTGTTGGACTTCTGTATTGTCCCACTAGTGCAAAGATATTTGCAGCACGTCTGCCTGCATTGCACACTCAAACTCATTGTTACTAAGCCATTATACTAGCAAACACTGAGTGAACTTAGTGGCATCCTAAACGTGGCTGTTGGACTTCTGTATTGTCCCACTAGTGCAAAGATATTTGCAGCACGTCTGCCTGCATTGCACACTCAAACTCATTGTTACTAAGCCATTATACTAGCAAACACTGAGTGAACTTAGTGGCATCCTAACCGTGGCTGTTGGACTTCTGTATTGTCCCACTAGTGCAAAGATATTTGCAGCACGTCTGCCTGCATTGCACACTCAAACTCATTGTTACTAAGCCAATTATACTAGCAAACACTGAGTGAACTTAGTGGCATCCTAAACGTGGCTGTTGGACTTCTGTATTGTCCCACTAGTGCAAAGATATTTGCAGCACGTCTGCCTGCATTGCACACTCAAACTCATTGTTACTAAGCCATTATACTAGCAAACACTGAGTGAACTTAGTGGCATCCTAAACGTGGCTGTTGGACTTCTGTATTGTCCCACTAGTGCAAAGATATTTGCAGCACGTCTGCCTGCATTGCTCACTCAAACTCATTGTTACTAAGCCATTATACTAGCAAACACTGAGTGAACTTAGTGGCATCCTAAACGTGGCTGTTGGACTTCTGTATTGTCCCACTAGAGCAAAGATATTTGCAGCACGTCTGCCTGCATTGCACACTCAAACTCATTGTTACTAAGCCATTATACTAGCAAACACTGAGTGAACTTAGTGGCATCCTAAACGTGACTGTTGGACTTCTGTATTGTCCCACTAGAGCAAAGATATTTGCAGCAGGTCTGCCTGCATTGCACACTCAAACTCATTGTTACTAAGACATTATAATACCAAAAATTGAGTAAACTTAGTGGCATACAAGAAGTGGCTGTTGTACTCCATTAGTGCCCCACTGGTGCAAGTCTATGTGCAGCACCTGTGCAGGACACCCTCCTGCTCTGTTTTTAATAAGCTCTAAAGATAGCAAAAAATACTGCCATTTAGTGGCATCATAGAACTGGATGTTGTATTTCATTATTGTCCCACTGGCGCCAAGCTATTTCTAGCACCTGTGCAGGACACCCTCCTGCTCTGTTTTTAATAAGCTATAATGATAGCAAAAAATACTGCCATTTAGTGGCATCATAGAACTGGATGTTGTATTTCATTAGTGCCCCACTGGTGCCAAGCTATTTCTAGCACCTCTGCATGACACCCTCATGCACATTTTGCTACGCTAATGTTATAGCAAACTCAGGGAATTCATTGCTGCATTTGATAATTCGGAGGGATAGAAAGTGAGGCTTCCTTTAGCTTTTCCTTCTGTTCATAGACAGCATCTCCAAGTCCACACCCGAAGAGCAATTTCTCCTCCACGTGTAAGTGTGGAGAGGCAGCTAGTGCGCATGCGTGTGCCGATTTACCCCAGCTGCAGCCTAACTACAGTGTTTCGCCTAGTGAGTATGCTCAGCCTGACTGTGGTATTCCTGACGCTAAGTCTTCATTTCGGGATACAGCGCATGGTCCCGCACTTAGTGTGAAAAGCCTCTTTGCACAGGTACTTGCATTCCGTGCCGGGTCTAAGTCCTGTTTTGTGCCTAGACACCATGCTAAAGCTGATAGTCTTTTTTCATAGACTCTATTTCATGCAACTGACCATGCTCAGGCACTTACTGCATCAGAGACTAGGTCCGGTAATGAACTCTTTGGCCCTGCCCCTGATGTGGGGGGGCCCATATAGACCACAGGGCATCAGGTGTCCTGACGATGTGGCCAGGCCACTCCCAAATGGCTTGCAGAGGCCCGCCCCTATGACTTGTCACCTCATTATTGATGGTCAGACGATGACTGGTGAGGTGTTTGTGTCGTGGCAGCCATGAGGTCATTATTGAAGTTGCGGTTCCAAATAGGACACTAGTTATGCCACTCATGACGTGTCACTCTGCTTTTGTCTCCAGGAGGTGCATTGTGGTCCACCCTGGTTTGGGGCGGACCCAGGTTATAAAACGAGCTGGAGCCAACAAGGAGGTGTGCAGTCTTCTATTATGCTCCGAAAGAGCACACCTCCATGTGTTGAACCCATAGCGGCTTTAGGCCAGAGGTAGGCAGGGATAGGGCGTCGATGCAGGCCGCCACCACAGTTGGTAACGCAGAACGGTTAAGACCAGCTCCTGTCCTACAAGTCCTGCTTGTGCAGCCCAGTGGCATTAACAGGCCTGCTGCTGCTGATGCGCCTGCTGTCCACAGGTGTGGCCCCAATGCACACGGTCAGCGTACTGAATGGCCCCTGTGAAGTAAATAGGGAGTTCCTGGGCTGGGTGGGCGTGTGGACCCTGTGACGCTAACATTGCTCCCAGTCTCCAGATCCGAGTGGCGTCTAACTCGGTTCAGGCAACTATTAGTTTCATAGCCACACAGATCTGTATCCTCCACCTAACCTTCCAGTTGCCAACCTCTCCTTTTCCATCTGGGAGCACGGTGGACATTGACTGCTGATGGGGATATATACCTTTCTCTTTCTTTTCTTATTAATTTTCGTTATATAGCAGTAACATAGTATATACCACCTTATCCAAATCTGCCAGTCCCACCGTAACAGATGGTGTTTCTTCATCAAATGTTACTTTTGCTTAACCAACAAACCCACGGACAATTTCCCCTTTCCAACACACCTGTTCCCCTTTCCACCAGCATTTGTCTTTTTTCAACTCATTTGGTATATGACCAAAAGTGCAACTCTGCAGGGACACCGTACTCAATGCCATCTCAGCACAGCAGCCAGCCCTCGGTCCCTCAGATGTGGACAAGTAAAAGAGCATTTCCTCCTATCCATGAGAAAGCGTTGAGATTCACTCTGTACAGCACTGGTGCTTACTGGAAAAGCAGATCTAAGAATCCGTACCACCTTCTGCAGATACTCCTGTATACGTGCGTCTTTTTCTATGGCAGGAATTATTTTGCCAAATTTTGTCTTGTACCGGGGATCTAACAGTGTGGCAACCCAGTAGTTAGCATTACTTCGAATTCGTACAATCCGAGGGTCATGTTGTAGGTAGTGCAGCAAGAAGGCGCTCATGTGTCTTGTGCATCCAGGAGGACCAAGTCCTTGGTGTGTTGGTGGCAGAGAGGTGAGAATCGTGCCTCCTTCCTCTGCCCTCTCCCCCCAACCTCGCACAACCGAAATGTGAGCAAGCTCTCACTCATCTGCTGAGTCTTCAATGCCCATCGCAAGTTCGTCTTCCATTTCTTCATGGGCTTCTGCACCTTCCTCAACAATTTTTGCTGATACTATGCGCCCTTGTTAATCCCTATCCCCCACCATAACTGCCGCCTAGGTGCCGCTCACCGTATGGACCTTGTAGATCTTATTATCCCTTCTGCATATGACTCCTCCTGTACTTCCTCCCCTTCCTCTTGGACCAACACCTGACTCCGAATAATGCTTACAGTGTGCTCCATCTTGTAGATGACCAGAATTGTCACGCTGAGAATGGCATCGCCAGTGCTAAACATCTTCGTCGACATTTGTAAACTGTGTAGAAAGGTGCATAGGTCCTTGATCTTACACCACTCCAGCAGAGTGATCTGCACCACCTCTGGATCAAGTTAGCCCAGGGTATACGTCATACCGTATTTCAGCAGGGCTCTGCGGAGCTGCCACACACGCTGCAACATGTGCAGATTCCAATTCCTGCGTGTCGGAACATCGCATTTCCGGCATTTAACCGCCAGACCCTAAGACTTCCGGAGCGATGAAAGTTGTTGAGCTGCTGGGTGCAAAGGATGAAAGTGAGCACATAGCAGCGTGCCCGCTGCACAAGGCCATGTAGGCCGGGATGGTATTTTAAAAATTGCTGGAGAATCAGATTCAACACGTGAGCCATACAAGGCACGTGTGTCACATTGCCCTGACGAAGGGCTGCAGACAGGTTTGCATCATTGCCGCACACGGCTGTTAAGTCACCAACGTAGTCCACTCAATCAATTTGTACTCCGGTCGCCAGGTGACAACGTGTTCCTTTCGTGCATAGTGCTGATGATGGGAAAGGAGTCGATGCCTGCGGCGCAGGTGGACGCAGGTTATGGTCACCCACTGGGTTGCGTTACCTTGACAGATACAGAACCACAGGCTGAATGTAGGTGGTGGGTATCTCACAGATGAAGTACCATCATTCAGCTACAACCAATGGGAAGACACCACACCCTTTTTAGGCCCCTCCTGTCTGCAGACCACTGCCAGACAAAGCTATGAACCTCTTGTTACTGTTACCCCCAGTTCAGTTTTATGAGTTTGTGTGCTTGTTACCTGACTACTTTTCCTGCTTGCTGTTTATGTACCTCGTTGGCCAATCCGCATTTCACCTCTGCTTGTTTTCTGATTAAGTCCTGGCCGTCCCATTCTGTTCCTCTTCCTCAATTAATGTTTTTGACCCTGCATGACTACTATTCTCTGGAACTGCAGCCTTCCACAGGCATTGATCAACTTGGGCCCTGAGTAATTCCAAATCACTGTATAGGGGTTAAAGGGTTTCAGGGTTCTGGCTATCCAGCTTGGTGAGTGGCTTGCCTCTAGCTTATCCTTTACAGCCCATCTGAGTGTGTCGATCCAGGCAGGCGTTACACCGTGCCCTCTGCAGAAGGCCATGTAGGCCGGGATAGTGTTTTAAAAATTGCTGGATAACCAGGTTCAACACGTGAGCCATACAAGGCACGTGTGTCACATTGCCCTGAAGAAGGGTCGCAGACTGGTTTGCATCATTGTCGCACCCGACCTTCCCTGACTGCTGGTTGAGTGGAGACAACCATTGATGAAACTCGGTCTCAGTCTCCAGAGCTAACCGTCCACAATTCCTCAGCGGTGTCTCACATTTCCCCTACATTTCAAAGTAAACATTTGACCGCCTGATGGCCTTGAGCTCTGCTGCCAGCATAGTAAGGAGGTGTGTGGGATTCCTTGGGCACAGTTACAAGGAAGGGTGGCCTGACCACACAGGGTTTGGGCCGAGGTGGAGGACCCACACGAGGTTGAGGAGGCAGAAGCAGTGGAGGATCTTGTACATACAGAGGAAGGATTGACACACAAGTCGTGGGGACGGCAAGACTTGTACAGCAAACCCTTCTGCATCTCTCACCATAGTTACCCAGTGCCCAGTCAGTAACATGTAACTCCCCTGTCCATGCTTACTGGTCCAAGTATCTGTGGTGAAATGCACCCTGTCACACACAGAGTTTCTCAAGGAATCGGTGAGGTTGTGTGCGACCTGCTGTGGTAGCGCGGGCACGCCTTTCTTGGAGAAGGAGTGACGACTGGCCATCGGCTCTTGGGGCACTGCAATGGGCATAAAGTCTCAAAAATCCTCGGTCTCAAAAGGGTGTAAAGGCAGCCTTTCTGTTGCCAACAAGTTGCAGATGATGAAACTCAACCTCTTAGGCATGTCATGCCCTTCGAAAATCATGTAAAACACAGCGAGGGGACTCCAACCACAGTCTCTCTTGTTTCCACTAATTGGGCCACACACACCCCACTTGACTGGCATCACTTGATCCCCCTTTTCAAAATGAAACAGATGCTTTGCATGAAGCACTCTCAAAAATATGTGTGCCTTTCGCCTCCCCTGGATGACCCAGGGGAAGAAAAGTCCTCTGAGAGCCATGACTTGTTCATCTTGGTTCTTTTTTCAAAAGCGAGGGGACTCCAACCACAGTCTCCCTCGTTTCCACTAATTGGGCCACACACACCCCACTTGACTGGCATCACTTGATCCCCCTTTTCAAAATGAAACAGATGCTTTGCATGAAGCACTCTCAAAAATACGCGTGCCTTTCGCCTCCCCTGGATGACCAAGGGGAAGAAAAGTCCTCTGAGAGCCATGACTTGTTCATCTTGGTTCTTTTTTCAAAAGTGAGGGGACTCCAACCACAGTCTCCCTCGTTTCCACTAATTGGGCCACACACACCCCACTTGACTGGCATCACTTGATCCCCCTTTTCAAAATGAAATAGATGCTTTGCATGAAGCACTCTCAAAAATACGCGTGCCTTTCGCCTCCCCTGGATGACCCAGGGGAAGAAAAGTCCTCTGAGAGCCATGACTTGTTCATCTTGCTTCTTTTTTCAAAAGCGAGGGGACTCCAACCACAGTCTCCCTCGTTTCCACTAATTGGGCCACACACACCCCACTTGACTGGCATCACTTGATCCCCCTTTTCAAAATGAAACAGATGCTTTGCATGAAGCACTCTCAAAAATACGCGTGCCTTTCGCCTCCCCTGGATGACCCAGGGGAAGAAAAGTCCTCTGAGAGCCATGTCCACATTGTCAGTGGACAGACACGTGTGCTTATCTGCCAGCAAACCCCCAGCAGCACTGAAGACAGGTTCCGAGAGAACGCTGGCTGCAGGACACGACAAGATCCCCAAAGCGTACGTGGCAAGCTCAGGCAATTTATCCAGATTGGGAGCCTAAAATGAGCAGGGCTCAAGTTGCACAATAATGGCATCGACGTTTCCTTGCATATACTCATATATCTGTGTGTCCTCCTCTTTTTCCTTGTCCAGCTCTTTTGTTTTCGCATGAGTATATGACCTTGTCACTTTCCCATGTGTTTGTGTTGTGTTGTGAGTTGTTTGTCACCTTTTGGACACATTTGAGGGTGTTTTCTAGGTGTTTTTATGTGTTTGTGATTGCCTGCCATTGTTTCCTATGCGGTTCGAGTTCGGTTCGTCGAACGTTCGACGAACCGAACTCGAACGAGACCTCCGTTCGACGAACCGAACTCGAGCCGAACCATGACCGGTTCGCTCATCTCTAGTGAGGAACGCTGCTCAAGTCCCTGGGTCCGGCCCACCGCTCGAGCCACCGAGCAGCAGCAGCAGAAGCCCCGGACCCGAGGGTGGCGAGCGCGTCCCTTCCGTCTGCGACAACTTGGCGTCACGATCAGGATAGAACTGATCTACTTACCTGCAAAAGTGCGCCTTGCAGTCCCCGCCGGCGGTGTCCGGCCGAAAAATTTGAAGCGCCGCCATCTTTGGCGCGAAGATTTCCTGCTCGAGCGTCTTCCCTGAGCAGGGAAGGCGCGAAAAGCGAAGTCCCGCCCCCAAAGAGAAAGTCCTAGAAAGAACCAAGGGGGGGCGGGTGAAGGCCTGCCTAATGTAGCCGAGGGCATAAAAAGCAGGGACGCCAGGACTCTGCAACACATCCGGTTCCGGGGAGCACAAGCGCTGACATGTCCGTCCTGTCCGGCCACGCAGAGATCCCGGAGCCTACGCCAGGAACAGCAGCGTGGGTAGAGGCCTGGACCACGCAAATGTGCTGCCGCCTGCAAGCCCAGGTCCGATATTTGATGGAGCGGTGGGTGGCCGAAATGGAGGAGGTGGCGGCGGCCGTGTGGAGATGCGAGGTGGAGACAGTGCTGGGGGAGCGGGTAAGCGACCCACGCCCCTGTGTCCCTGAAGGACTGGCCGCTTCGGCTTAGGGGCCCGGTCTGAGCCCGCTCACCCTGCTGCCTCACCTGCCACCCGCACCGGCTGTTGCCGCCTCGCCACTAGGCTTGCTGTCCCCGACACCGACAGCAGAACCCAGTCCGTCCGCCCTGGAGGACCAACCTGCAGGCGTTGTCTGTGAGCGGCCCACATCCCTCCCGCTGCCATGGAAAATCCCGCGGGAGGTGCCTGTTCGCGACAAGAAGCCATCGGCCCCGGAAGCAGCCGCACCCGAGACTGTCCTGGCCCCAGCAGTCCGTCCGGCTACCGGAAAGGTGGAAGCCGAGAACCGGAAGGCTCAGCAGGTGAGGCCTGCTGTCCCTGCACCCCACGCCTCGGCTGAGGCTGCGCCAGGTCGTCACTGCAAAGCAGCAGCCCAGGCCATGTCACCGCAGGACCCCTACAAGAGAGTACCGGTCGTGGCCGGTGTGGGCGCAGTCCAGCGGGGCCTGACCCGTGCGCAGGGACATGCAAACGCCCCTTACTGGGACAGGGAGCCAAGCCAGCTGGGCCGTGAAATTGCCGCCAGAGAGCAGCAGAGGGCCGAAGTGCTGGCGCGAGTCATAAAAGAAAAGGACAGTCTCCGCAATGCCACCTTTCGGGTGCGGGGCCCGGTGTATGAAGGCCAGGTGAGGAGGTTTGATCCTCAGCGGGGGTACGGCTTCGTGTACGAACCAGGCCTGGAGGCCGAGATATTCGTGGCCCGCCGAGATGTGAACTCTCACCTGCCCACCGGTCATCCTGGTCGCAACCTATAACCGGGCGACTTAGTGACTTACACCGGACATTGCGGAGAGAGGGGCTGGTTTGCCCTGCATGTCAAGCAGAGGGTAGACCGCAGTGCCCAGAGGCGGTCCCAGTCCCCTCCTCCCCCGTCCCGTCCAGATGTTGAGTTATAGGAAGCCTATGAAGAGGGTGACCTCAAGTAATGGCAGCGGTCCACCGTTGCAACCAAGTTGTCCCCATTGGGACCCTCAGCACTTTGTTTTTTCATTGAATGAATGTAAATCAATCCGAAGCCTCACCTGATCAGCAACCAGTTGATTATCCCGGCCATTGCTGGCAAGTTGTCCCCGGAGGGACTCTATGTGTTTTACCGCCCACATGAGAAACTGCTCATGAACATGGCCGAGAACTAGCAGGCCTCCCACAAACTTGTGGGTTTGTAAATAAATTGTGGGCCGGTTTTCCATTCCGTGTCGACTCCAGAGAGGCAGATTGGAGGAAGGACCCGCAGCAGAGGAGGCTGGGGCCCGGCCACCACCAGGACCGGTGGCCATCACCAGGGGTCAGGGGTCCCCCTGGACATGGGGTCCCCTGAAGTGACAGTCGGGTGCGAGACACCGTACCCGTTCCCGCTCGGGTAACCTGGACCAGGACTGGGGAAGAGGGGTGCTGCCCGTTTCTTAGGGGCAGCATCAGGGGCTAGGTTGCTTGGGTGGGAGAGCGGATGACCATGAACCCGTCCGTTTTAATAAAAAAGTTTACCATTTGCAACGTTAAAGTACTGAGCCTCCCGTAAGGGAAGAACTAAAATATACTTATGTTGAATGTTTACATGTTAATTTATCTTTTGCAGAAACAAAAAAAATAAAACCGGTGATGGACGGGCAGCCGGCGGACGGTCTGCATTTTACCAAGGGGGAGTGTGATGCCCTGGACTAGCCAGGCAGTCACATACATACCAACATACACACCCCCCACCCTAGACAGCTACAAACGTCAACCAAAAACCCTTATTGCCTCCCTCCAGGGTCTGATGTCCACACCAGGTGGGGCGAAGCCAGGCGGTTTGCCCCACCCACCGAGGAGTTCAAAGGCCTGGAGGCGGGAAAAGCAGTAGATGAGTTTAGGAGTTGAAAGTGAGAGGACATGAACTGCGAGTGTCTGGGTAGGAGCCCAGGCACTGACAGCAAGGTTGGCAGACGGTGGTGGCCGTCTGCAGGAGTTGGTGGAACTCTGCAGAGCCGTAGGGACCGGGGTCGGGCGTTGGCCCGCTGGTACCAAACCGGGGAGCGGAGTGAAGCTAAGCACACAGGCAGGGCCATCGGACCCCGACCAGGCTTGGAGCCGCCGACAATAGTCAAATCCGAGTGTGACAGGAACCCCAGGGGTTTCCCAACAACCAAGACCCAACAGAAGGCAACAGTCCACACCGAGAGGATATACAGCCACCGCCACAGGCTAGAGATCCAAGGGCCAGCGCCTGCAGGCAAAACAGGCTTCTGCGGTACCTGTACGCCGAGGAGCGGACTGCCAGTGGGCAGCCACGAGAGTCGGAACATTGTAACAGGTGCAGGGAAAGACAGCCACCATCAGCCGTCCGGGGAGAGCACAACAACACTGCAGCTGGCTGCGGAACCCGTCCATCCGGCCATTTGGTTTACCAGAGACTTTGTCATTGATTGTCTGAGTGAGTACACCAGTGCCATCCGGCACCGCGCCGCGCTGCCCCTGCAGCCTTGCACCCCAGCCATCCAGCCTCCCCGTTACACCACCAGGCCCCGGGATCACCAACCCCTACCCACGGAGGGGACAACATCCTAGCTGCTCCCTACCATCTCTCCCGGGATCCCCGTCACCAGCAGCGGTGGTGCCATCATCACCACGTCCCGTGGGTGGCGTCACGAACTCTCTCCCTAAACAAAGCATCCCTTTTCACTCACGGGTGAGGAGCGCTGCTCGAGTCCCCGGGTCCGGCCCACTGCTCGAGCCACCGAGCAGCAGCAACAGAAGACCCGGACCCGAGCGTGGCGAGCGCGTCCCCTCCGCCCGCGACATTTGCACTGCCTTTGTCTGGTTGACATGAAGTACCAAAGCTGACATTGAACCAGGATTTTTATTTCCCTATATGCCTAATAGAAAAATCCCAGACTTGTTTCCTGATGATGGAGTTGTGATTCTGAAAGACGTAAAAATAAAGATCACATTCTGCAGATACTTCAGTTTCTTCTTCACAGAAGTGCAGATTTTAACCCTTTCCCTTCCAGCATTGATTTGATATCTTTCTACAGGGACTGCTGCAGCTGTGACTTTTCAAAACTGCTCAAGATGAGCTACAGTACCTCCCTATGTTTAACATCCCCCTCCTACTTGGATAAAATCCTATTTGCATGTATTTTTCTTTTCAGTTCCTTCAATAAATCAAATGTACACATGAAAAAAATAAACTTTGTATCATCTTTTCAGACAAATCTGCTTCTATCTCTGCCAAGACTGAACAATCATTCTCAAAAGTCTCAATTCATGGGTAAAATCTGTATTCAAGGAAGACAAATTTTTACATTACTGAGATAGGAGATGGCAGTTGCTACTGATAAGATTCTATACAGAGGGTAATCAGGAGGAGGAAGAAGGAGCTTTGAGTCTAGAGTCCTCCTCCTCTTCCCCTCCACATAGAATCTTATCAGTAGCAACTATCATCTCCTATCTCAGTAATGTAAAAAAAAATTGTCTTAACTGAACAAAGGCTGCAAGCATCCTGAAGGATGAAAGTGAGATGCCCTCAAGCACACCCAGGTGGCACAGGCAGACACATAGGTTACCTCATCCCTCCAGATCCTAGGCCAAAAGCGATATAATATGAGATCAAGAGTACCTTTAACCTCAGGGTCATTAGTCAGAACAGAATCACAATGTTCTCCCAGAACCTAAAGATGAAAATTCAGAGGAACAAATGCCTTGTTCATAGGAAACCCAGACGGCGCATCACCTCGAGTCTTAGCTATCGCAGACTCAAAATCTGTAATGAGTGCCGACACCATAACTCCCTTCTGAAGAATGGGGACAGGCTCCTCAGAGGTTTTTCCCCTGGAAAACTAATGAACAACTTTAATGTTTTTAAATCCAGGATGATAAGTTACGAAATAATTAAACCTATTGTAAAAATGACCACTGAGCTTGTCTCAGTGTAAAGGGTGCTTTACACGCTACGACATCGCTAGCGATAGCTAGCGATGTCGTGCGCAATAGCACTCACCCCCGTCATTCGTGCGACATTTGGTGATCTGGTGATAATGTTCGCTACGGCAGCGTCACACGCACATACCTTTTCAGCGACGTCGCTGTGACCGCTGAACAATCCCTCCTTCAAGGGGGAGGTGCATTCGGCGTCATAAAAACGTCACTGCGACATCACTAAGCGGCCGCCCAATAGCAGAGGAGGGGCGGAGATGAGCGGCCGGAATATCCCGCCCACCTCCTTCCTTCCTCATTCCCGGTGGACGCAGGTAAGGAGATGTCCGTCGTTCCTGCGGTATCACACATAGCGATGTGTGACACCGCAGGAACGACGAACAACCAGCGGCATGCCCCACCAACGATATTATGAAAAGGAGCGACGTGTCAGCGATCAACGATTTTTGATGTTTTTGCGATCGTTGATCATTGCTCCTTGGTGTCACATGCTGTGATGTCGCTAACGGCGCCGGATGTGCGTCACTAATGACGTAACCCCGACTATATATCATTAGCGATGTTGCAGCGTGTAAAGCACCCTTAAGACCCTTAGCAGACTCAAGGTGGAGAAGATTTTTATGGTCAGTAATTACTGTAACAGGATGGATAGCTCTCTCCAGAAAGTGTAGCCATTCTTCAAATGCTAATTTGATCACCAGTAATTCCCTGTTTCCAATAATGTAAGTACGTTCAGCCAAACATAGTTTCTTTCAAAATTTCAAATAGAAGTAGACTCCTGCTCTGTCATAAGAAGATGTACATGTGTGATTTATCTGAGGAAGGAGATGTGATCTCTGAAACGCGTAATAAAATCACGTTTAACCATTACTGCTGACCATCTTCTTACGACAGCGCGGGAATCTACTTTTATTTGAAATTTTGCAGCTAACTCCTCGTGGTGCCTGCTGCAGCTATAACCTATACGCTTTCAATAGCAGTTGTGACTATTTTCACAACTGTGTCAGGTGAGCACATCTGATATTTATTCTATAAATGTTTGTAATGTTAGTACCCTATTAGCGCCTTTTGTCTTTTCAGTCTCCTTCACATAAACATAGTTTCTTAGAAAAGAAGGCGCATGGATGCAGTTTACAAAGAGATGAACTCTGAGAGAATACAGCTCCCACTTCTGATGCATCAACCTCTGTTGTAAAAGGTTGAGATACATTAGGCTGTATTAATACAGGTGTCAATGAGAAGCATTTTTTAATACAGTCAAACATGTACAAAGCACCCTCAAACCATTTTGAGATGTCTGTACCTTTTTAGTCAAGTCAGTGAGAGGTCTTGCAATGGCAGAGAAAATCTTAATAAACTTCCTGTAATAATTCCCAAAACCTAAGAAACTTTGCAGAGCTTTAAGGTTCTTATGACGGTCCTATTTCAGTATGTAATTTAGTGTGTTTCATCCTAAAACCAAAAGCAGAAATTAAGTAACCCAAAAAGAGAAGTTCTTGAACTGCGAAAACACATTTTTCCAGTTTAGCATACAACTTATTTTCTCTGACAATTTGCAATATCTGTCTGACATGTTCGATATGAGACTCATAATCCCATGAATATATGAGAATACCATCTAAGTACATTATTACAGATTTCCCGAAAAGATGACAAAACACATAATTAATAAAGTGTTGGAATACAGAAGGTGCATTGGTAAGACCGAATTGTATCACCAGATTTTCTAAGTGCCCCTCTAGGGTATTAAAAGCTGTTTTCCACTCTTTTCCATTTGTCCCAGAACAGATTATAGTCCCCTCCCTAAAATCCAGTTTAGAGAACCATTTACCACTGGCAATCTGATTAAATAGGTCAGGAATGAGTGGCAGAAGATATGGTTCTCAAGCCCTTTTTTTAGTTGAGATCCCATACTTACTTTTGAGAAAGCAGTATCCTGCAGCCATCATCATCAAAGATGGCCTAACGTGTCTTTTAGCTAATCTCTCTGTTATGTACTCTTTGAGAGCTGATCTCTCCTGACCTGACAAGGCCTATGTGGTGGCAATTCCTGAAATCTCCCCTCTGAGAACACATCACTAAAATCAGGGAGAGGACCAGGAAGACTTGTGGTAACTGCCAAAATATAAGTTCCTAGACAGTGGTCTTTATAATATGTACGACACTTTATTATTTTTTGGGTTTGCCAGTCAACAGTGGGATTATATAAAGCCAACCAAGGTCACCCCAATACAATTTGTGCAGTAAGGTACTTTAGAACATAACATGATATGAGCTCCAAATGAAGTACCTCTACATGGAGTTCCAGCCTCTGCACATGTTGCAGGCGGGGAGGGCGCCGCCGCTGCTGGTCGCTCGCCAACGCTCGGGTCCGGCGCTGCTGCGGCTGCTCGGTGGCTTGAGCGGTGGGCCGGATCCGGGAACTCGAGCGGCGCTCCTCGCCCGTGAGTGAAAGGGGTGGTTGGTTTGGGGGATTTAGTCCGTGACGCCACCCACGGGTTGTGGTGAAGATGGGCACCACCTCTGCTGGTGACGGGGATCCCGGAAGCGATGGTAGGGAGCAGCTGGGATGTTGTTTTCCCCCTCCGTGGGTAGGGGTCTGTGGTCCCGGGGCCCGGTGGAGTGACGGGGAGGCAGGGTTGGTGAGGTGCAGGGTTGCAGGGACAGCGCGGCGCAGTGCCGGATGGCACGGGTGTACTCAGTCAGTAAGAGATGCACAAATTCCTCGGTAAACCAAACGGCTGGATGGACGGGTCCCGCAGCAGGCTGCAGTGTCTCTCCCTGGACAGGTGATGGCGGCTGTCTTTCCCTGCACCTTAATGTACTTGTTTGACTACTATGGATCTCCAACGGTAGTCCGCTCCTCGGTGTATGGATGCCGGAGGAGCCCGTTTGCCCGCAGGCGCTGGCCCTTGGGTCTCTAGCCTTTGGCGGTAGCTGTATACCCTCACGGTGTGGGCGGTTGCCTTCTATCGGGTCTTTGGTTGTTAGGAAACCCCTGGGGTTCCGGACACACTCGGATTTGACTATTGTCGGCGGCTCCAAACCTGGTCAGGGTCCGATGGCCCTGCCTGTGTGTGCTGGCTTCACTTCGCTCCCCGGTCGGTACCGGCGGGCCAACGCCCGACCCCGGTCCTACGATTCCGCGTTGCTTCACCACTCCTGCAGACAGCCACCACCGTCTGCCAACCTTGCTGTCAGTGCCTGGGCCACAAACCCAGACACCCAATTGTTTACTCCTCACTCTTCAAACTCCAACACTCAACTGTCACTTTTCCCGCCTCCAGGCCTGTGAACTCCTCGGTGGGTGGGGCTAACCGCTTGGCTCCGCCCCACCTGGTGTGGACATCAAACCCTGGAGGGAGGCAACAAGGGTTTTGTGTTTGGCTATTGTTACTGTCTAATGGGGGTGGGGGTGTTTGTGTGTTATCTGTGATGACCTGGCTAGTCCAGGGCGCCACACACACACAGAAAAAAAGCCCACCGGAGTAAGAGGTGACTAATCAAAGGAATAAATCTGTACCAGATTTGATAGCATCCACTCCTGAGGAGCAAGCAAACTGTTCATCAATCATGTTTTCCCCTGAACCACTATTAAGAAAGAATGTAATAGAGACTTCTAGGCCCCCAAGCTTAATCCTTGTGGGAATAAAACATTGAGACACCATAGTGGAGGATATTAGGCTCAGGATGGCATCCCCCAAACAACATGGGACTAGGGGTTTTCCCGATTGCCATCTTTCGTTGGGTACAGAGGGACAGGCACTGATAAAGCGTCCCTTTTTACCAGAGAAAAAACAAACTCTGCCCCTTTTTGGAGAAGTGGAGGTTTTCCCCCCAGGCAACATCCCTCCGAGCTGCATGGGCAAGACCTTCAGAGGTAATGCTGGTTCAGAAACACCTTGTCATAAAGTTTTAATGGAACTTCTGCCAAAATTGGGGCTCAATACATATTACCAGGGATATGGCACATGCTAAAGAAGGAGGAGTCTCATACATCACCAACGCCTCCTTTACCCTCTCAGAGAAACCCTGGAAAAACTGACTTTTACACACAGGGTCGTTCCATTGTGTGTCTGTGGACCAGCACCAGAATTCAGCACAATAATCCTCTGCAGGCCAATCCCTTGTTGCAGTGAATGAATCATAGACTCGACTAAAGATGTTTTATCCATATCATCATAGAGGAGAACGAGTGCAGAGAAAAACTTGTCCACTGACAAAAAAACTGGTGAATCAAAGGGCAAGGAAAAGTCCCCACTCAAGAGCGAGACAATAATTCCCATCTGCTGGCCCTCACTACCAGAGGAGTTGGGACATAAACGAAAGTGTAACTTACACCCTTCTCTAAAAGTAATAAACCGGCTGCACTTCCCCAAAATTCTTTCTGGGAGAGGTAGTTTGGGTTCAGATGATCCAGCGACCAGGGCAGATTGCGCTAGTGTAGCGGACTGAGCTTACCGCTGTACTGCCCTCTTTAATTCAGCCACCCGAAGAAACAAGGTCTGCAATTGTCTCACCAGTGCAGCAACCGGGTCCATGCTGGAATGTGAAAAGTTGGTCCAGCTATAATGTCATGAGGTTAGTTTAAGGATAGCGGGATACAGTGGCTTCTATGCTGTCCCTCATGCTATGGGTACCTAGCGGCACAGGGCATGCGAAACACGCGCGGCCATCTTGGATGCTGGCAAAACCCTATAGGTAAGTACTGGATTGCCCATAACACAAAGTCCAACGCACCGGGACCAATGAAAAACAGCGCGGCCATCTTAGATACTGGCAAATCCGATCATTGAATATAGAACTGCCCATAATAGAGAATCCAATATATAAAGATGAAAGGAAAAGTCCCCAAAATGAATCACCAATCCTGAAACAATATAGAGATCAAAAGGATCGCCAAATAGGTGGTGTGTATTCATCATGGCCACAAACATCAATTTTAAAGAGATGGCCAATCAGTATAGATTTTACACCATAAAGGCAATTGGACCTAAAATCGCCCCTATATGGATTACATAGGACAATAAATAGTCCATAGCCATAAGACAAATGCCCATGGTCCCATGTTTAGACCAGGAGGAAGGCAGACCACCAAAAGGCCCACACGATCCCCTCATATATAGCAGAGATAGATACATAAACAACCATACAAAAATGTCATGACGCCATGACAGTCAGCGACATTTGTAAAAATCTTCGTGTGACACTGACCTGCTACCCATACATTGTGCAAGCATAAAATGGTGCTCCCCGGCTGGCCCCTATCTTTTATAATGGCTGTGGCTACCCCTCTAATTGGCTGCGCTAGACTATGTGATGTGTTTGTGGTTAGGGATTAGACATCAGCAATGTATAAAATGGCACTGGGCATTTTTGTTGCAATACTTGCAAACTGATTCTCAAAGTGCTTGAATTTGTGGTCTTCTGTTTATCTCCAGTAGCAATTATTATTACTTTTCATCCCAAATCTTTTCTTTGTACTATTGTTATTCAAGATACACAGATCTAGCTACATTGGCAAGAGTGAAGACCACTTAGGAGCCTCTTTTACAGCTGTCAATCTATTCCCTGGCTTCTCACATACAACTGCTGATGGGGAAAGTTTATTTGCATAACAGCACTTATGGGGTAAGTTTCAGGAAATATGGCTGACATAGTTCCCGTCACACATACTGTACTTACCTTCCTAACGACGTCGCTGTGGCCGGCAAACAAACTCTTTTGTAAGGGGGAGGTTCGTGCGGCATCACAGCGACGTCACACACCAGGCCACCAATAGCAGCGGAGGGGCGGAGGGCAGCCGTATTAATGTCACTCCCACCTCGTTGCCGGCAGGACGCAGGTACGGTGTTGTTCGTCGTTCCCGGGGTGTCACACGTAGCAATGTGTGCTGCCTCAGGAACGATGAACAACCTGCGTCCAGAACGAGCAACAATATTTGGAAAATGAATGACGTGCCAACAATCAACGATTAGGTGAGTATTTGGGATCGTTAGCGGTCGCTTGTGTCACACGCAACGACGTCGCTAACGAGGCCGGTTGTACGTCAAAAATTCTGTGACCCAAGCGATATCTTGTTAGCGATGTTGTTGCGTGTAATGGGGCCTTAAGCCAAACAATAGTACTCAATATCTGGCAGCAGCTGCAAAAGTGGATTAGATTTGAGGGTGCTTAGAAAAAAAAGATAAATTCCAGTGCCCAAGCTCTTTCTATATTATCAGCTATTTATTATTCTGAAATCTAGGATTGGATTTTGAAAAAGGAATATATGAGAACTTTAGAAGGTTCAAAGGTAAGCAACTATTTTTTTAACCCCTTTACTCCATAGTCCGGTTTTCACTTTCATGACCAGACTATTTTTTTTCCAATACTGACCAGTTTCACTTTGACAGGATATAACTCTTCAACGAATCCTGGTGATTCTTAGATTGTTTTTTCATGAATTTGAATTTTTATACCCTTAAACCACATAGTTCTATCACACAAAATAGTTAATAAATAAATTTAACACATGTCTACTTTACATCAGCAACATTTTTTAAACATATTTTTTTTTGTCAGGAAGTTACAAGGGTTCAAAGTTCATCAGCACTTAGGGACATCCCATTTTTTAGGGACATCACATTTGAAGTGACTTTGAGATGCCCAGATGACAGTAAATGACTAAAAGTGACAACATTCTAAAAACTGCACCCCTCAAACTGCTCGAAACCACATTCAAGAAGTTTATTAACCCTTCAGGTGCTTCACAAAAACTAAAGATATGTGGAAGGAAAAAATGAAAATTAAACTTTTTCCCACAAAAATGTTATTTTACCCCCAAATTTTGCATTTTCACAAATGTACCAAGAGAAAATGCACAATACAATTTGTTGTGCAATTTCTCCAGAGTATGCTGATATCTCAAGTGTAGTGGAATTCTATTGTTTGGACATCCGGCAGGGCCCAGAAGAGAAGGAGTGCCATTTGAATTTTAGAGCGCAAAATTGAGTGGAATAGATAGTGGATGTCACATTTGTACAGCCTCTGAGGTACTTAAACAGTCGAGTTTCCCCACAAGTTACCCATTTTGGGAACTAGACCCTTCAAGGAATGTATCTAGATGTTTGGTGAGCATATGTATATAAAGCACAGTGGAAAAATGGAAATAGCAAAATAAAACCTAACTTTTAATAATCTACTAAATAATGTTCAAGTGCTAAGGTGTTAATATAAATCTAAGATGGGCTCAAATATCTTTAAGTTTGTTTTATGACCGATCACGCTTCATAGCAACAACATCTAACTCCAGTCAAATAGCTAGATAAACCATTCAGTCACTGAAGTATAGACAAAAATGATACGTTGTTCCCCTTACCCTCATGAAGAACCTGGGAAAAACAATAAGTGCAAATACACATATATAGAGATATAATAGTAATGTCCCATGTCAGTGGTCCCAGGGTTCCAGGGTGATTTTAACACAAATCGTTTTAAATGTCAGAAATAAGCATCCACAAAATTTCTGTGTGTATGATGCCTAACCCCTTAACAACCGCGGGCAGTAAAGTTACGTCCTAGCGGTCATAGTGTTAATCCCCACCGGCTTCTGCGGGCTGTCGGCTGGGATCTGTGCACATGTCAGCTGCTTTGTACAGCTGACATGTGTGTCTTGTAGGCATGAGTGAAATTGCTATCCACCCGTACCTGTTAACCCCTTAAATGTCGCTGTCAGAATGTGACAGTGCCATTTTAATGGCGATCGCAGTAAAGGTTTACTCATTGCCTGCCACCGGAAGTCACGTGATGTGATCACGTGAATCCGATGGTTGTCATGGTAGCAGAGGGTCATGTGATGACTCCCTTAGCTCACATGACTCAGGTCCTGTAACAAGCAGCCGAGTACTGCAGGTTACAAGAGGGAAGCATTTCCCCAATGCTCCAAACAATGCTGCTCTGATGGGGAGAAAAGAATGAGCGATCAGACAGCTGATCCTTATTGACCCCTAGGGGAACTAGTAAAATAAAAAAAAAGTTTTGAAAAATTAAAAAAAAATTAAAAACCTACTGTAAAAGTTCAAATCACACCCATTTGCCCAATTGAACGTTAAAGGGTTAAAAAAATAAAAAATATCCACACATTTGGTATCACCACGTTCAGAAATGCCTGATCTATCAAAATATAAAATCAATTAAACTGATCGGTATACGTCGTAGCGGCAAAACAATTCCAAACACCAAAATTACGTTTTTTGGTTGCCGCAAAGTTTGCGCAATATGCAATAACAGGCTATCAAAATGTAGCATCGGAGTAAAAATTGTACCATTAAAAATGTCAGCTCGAGATGTAAGAAATAAACATGTGACACTTTTATTGGGCAAACTTCTGATTTTTTTTAACACCTTAGATAAAAGTAAACCTATAAATGTTTGGAGTCTACAATTTTGCACCGACCTGTGGCATCACACCAACGCATCAGTTTTACCATAAAGGAAACACAGTGAATAAAATATCTGAAAAACAATAGTGCAGTCGCACTTTTTTTTGCAATTTCTCTGCATTTGTAATTTTTTTTTGCCATTTTACAGTACACTATATGGTAGAACTCATGATTTCTTTAAAAGTACAGCTCAGTCCACAAAAAACAATCTCTCACATTTCAAGATTGACTGAAAAAATAAAAAAGTTATAGCTCTTGGAAGGGAGTGGAAAAAAAAATGGAAAGCGAAAAACAGGCTGGGGTGAAGGAGCATAGGAAAGGTTCTGAGCAGCACTTGGCAGTGATCTTAGAAGACTACTTATATGAAACAATCCCCATACATAATATCGTTGTGGACAAATCATATAAAGCAAATAAAGAATAGTCTCACTCTATCAGGATGTAGCTATTTCCAGTCCAGGTAGGTGTAGGATGTATCTTTCTTCTTATCATACTGTCATCCATCTACAGACCTAAAGTCCCTTTTGTCCCATTTTGCCTCCACCCTGACAAGGGTAGTCCACAACTGACACTAAAGGGTACCCTGCTCTGTATTTTATGTTTGGTTAGCACCTTCAACCCCCAAGTGCTTTATAGAATTTTATGATGTTGAGCAGTAAAAAAAAAAAAAAAATTTACTACAACCCCAAATTTTTTATTTTCACAAGAAACAGAAAAAATGTATCATAACATTTGTTGTGCAATTTTTCTTGAGTACGCTAATACCTCATATGTAATGGAAATCAACTGTTTGGGCACAGAACAGAGCTTGGAAGGGAAGGAGAGCCATTTGAATATTAGAGCGCAAAATTGTCTGGAATGGATAGCGGACGCCATGTCACATTTGGAGAGCCGCTGGTGTGCCAAAACCATTGAGTTCCCCAACAAGTGACCCTATTTTGGAAACTAGACCCCACATGGAGTTTATCCAGATGTTTGGTGAGCACGTTGAACCCCCAGGTGCTTTACAGAATTGTATGACATTTAGACGTGAAAATAAAACAATATTTTTTTTACCATAAAATTGTTGCTTCCACCCCAAATATTTTATTTTCACAAGGGTAATAGGAGAAAATTCACAATGCAATTTGTTGTGCAATTTCTCCTGAGTATACTGATACCTCATATGTGGTGGATATTTACTGTTTGGGCACACAGCAGGGCTTAGAAGGGAAGAACTGCCATATGAATTTTAAAGAGTAAAATTGTCTGAAATGGATATCGGATGCCATGTCGCATTTGGTGAGCCCCTGATGTGCCTAAACAGTGAAGCTACCCAACAATTGACCCCATTTTGGAATCCAGACCTTTCACAGATTTTTTTCTAGATGTTTGGTGAGCACCTTGAGCCCCCAGGTCCTTCACAGAATTTTAGGGGGTTTTTTACCACAAAATTGTTGCTTCATGATGACAGCCCTGCGTTACCAGCATTTAGATCCCAGTGAATGCATTGCATGGACACGATAGTATAGGAAAAGAGCGTGGTCTTCTCCCTGCCACCTGAATGCTGCAATCAGCCGGAGACCAGGCAGCAATCGCGGTTGTACAGCTAATGTCCCCCCACATTTCGCTGAATTGCCGGATCCAGCACACTCCAGTACAGTGTAATACTGTACATTGGCATCACGGCAACCTCCGGTCACATGCTGTCATGTGACTGGAGCATGTGACCGGAGCTTGCCGCGATGCTATTGTACAGTATTACACTGTACTGGAGTGTGCCGGATCTGGCAATCTGGTGAAATGCCGGATGTGTGAAACGGCCCTTAGATAGTGAGCAATCTAGAGCAGAGGAGGGGTTTTAGGGTCAGTGTGCATTGTACAATTCTAGTGCCCCCTCCATCTTTGGTTCTCCAGTTGATCCTTTTCTCATCATCTCATCATCTGTTTAGCTTGAGGTCTCTTTTTCTTTTAATAGATTTTTATTAATTTTCAAAGAAAACATATAACACTCGACAATACAGCATATGGAGTGCCAATAGAAACATGGGAACTTAAGTAATCACTCTGCACTTTTTGAGTATTGTTTTTGTCATAGCAAATTGTCTTTGCAAACTTTTAATAATGTTTAATAAAATTAAGTATTTTTAATATTAGGGCCTTTCTATACTTTCCTACTTAATTTAATGCTTTTTGAATTTTTTGTTTCTGCTTTCTTTATAGCAACAGTTGTCAAATTATAGCATGCTATACTCCCAAGAGGTAATACATGACAGATTATATGTCTGCAATTAAAAAAGGGTTACTTGCTTACATAATACAATATCCGCTAAGGTTTTACCTTTTACTCAAACCATAAACTGTAGATTTAAAAAATATATACTGTACTTTTTCAGGATTGATATTGTGAGGGTTAGAAATTATCGTAGTTAAGATAATCCATAAATAAACTTGGCTTTATTTTAGTAATAGCACAGCCATAAGTGGTCTGGGATTCGGACAGCAGACTCTTTGGTTTACTCAGGTTTAATTTTACTCACTTATATAGCACCATTAATTCCAAAGCACTTTACAGATGTGATCATCACTGTCCCCAATGGGGCTCACAATTTACATTCCCTATCAGTTTGTCTTTGTAGTGTCAGAGGAAACTGGAGTACCAGGAGAAATTCCACACAAACACGGGAAGAACATACAAACTTTGTGCAGATGTTGTTCTTAGTGGGATATGAACACAGGACTCCAGTGCTGGAAGACTGCAGTGCTAACCACTGAGCCACCATTCTAACTCTGGCTATACAAATCATCATAAATCCTGTACTGGAGGGAGAGGAAATGTCAGGCCCACTAGAACCTACCGACTGTTCTTTAAAAAATTCCAGACACAGACACTTACTAAGGTCTTAGAAAATTATGGTAACTCTTATGAGAAAATTCTTTTCTTAGCTTTTCATCTCATCTTGGAAGTAATAAAACGTTTTCAGTTATCACTAAATCCATGAGTTATTAAAGAAACTGGAATCTTGCTAGAGGAATCGCAAGGCATGTGACCCAGGGTGCCAGGAAAAAGTGAAGGGGGTCAACCACCCCCTTGTCTTGGCAAGGTATTTAAATACAGGGCTATAGCCGCAAATTTAGTCTAACCATGATGAAGGAGAAAGACAACTGTGAGAGAGGCTTGATGGACGAAGAAGAGCGTGTTTCTCTGCGCTGCTCACAGTACCAATGGTGGTCCAGATGAAGAGATAAAGTGTTTCTTTATTATCTACATATTTCGAGTTCCTTCTGACTTCTTCCTCAGGACAAACCACATATACCAGCTCTTCTCCTTTCCATCAAGCTTTAACTGTGGGTCTGCAGCAGCTGACTATCGAGGCAAATACAGTGGTTGTTTTCCAGGTGAGTTAATTCGTTTGTGGGATAAGACTCTATCGCATCTTACATTTCTTCTTAAGGCAACTGTCGCGGGCGGGGAGGAGGGTGTCAGCACACTACGCTCGCCCCCTTCTGCTCGGGTCCGGCGGCCGCTGCTCAGTGGTGGCTCGAGCCGTAGGCCGGATCCCGGGGGTTTCTCGAGCGGCACTCCTCGCCCGTGAGTGAAAGGGGTTTGTTGGGTGCGGGGATTGTTATAGTTCGTGACGCCACCCACGGTTGTGGTGATTTCACCACCGCTGCTCAATGCGGGGATCCCGGGGATGGTGATGCGGAGCAGCCAGGTGTTGTGTTGCCCCTCCGTGGGCAGGGGTTGGTGATCCCGGGGCCCGGTGATGGTTTGTGAGGTGCGGGGCCTGGTGGGCGCAGGGACGCGGGGGCAGTGCTGTGCCTTGCGGCACTGTGGTACTCACTCAGCCTGAGACACGGACACAGTTTGTACGGTAAACCAAACGGCTGGTAGGACGGTCCCACAGACGGCTGCACCTGCACTCCCGGTAGGTGACGGTGATGTCCCTCTTCCTTGCACCTATGGTTGACTTGTGGTAGCGGTGGATTCCCTCCGGTTACCCGCTCCCCGACTACAATCTGGGCCGGAGGAGCTCTACACTTTGCCCGCAGGCGCTGGCCCTGAGAAACTGGTGCCTTGGCGGTGGCGGTGTCTCTCTGCTTCAGGTTGGGCTGTTGCCTTCAATCGGGACTTGGTTGCTGGGGGATCTACGTCCCCTTCACTGACGGATTCGGCAAATTTGGCGACTCCTAGCCTTGCCGGGGTCCGAGAGGCCCCTGCCCTGGTGCTGACTGTCCTTCGGAACACTGCTCCAGACCACCGGGCACACAGCCAACGGGGTCCTTCCAGGAACTTCCAAACGGTCCCCCTCCAGACAGTCACCGCCGTCGCTGACCTTGCTGATCTGGCCCTACACAAAGCTGGACCCTTCAGGCTTTCCTTCCTTCTTGTCACCTCACTTGCTTTCCTCCTTTACCACTTTTCTACTTTCACTACTTGTTTACTCCTTCACTTAGCTCCTCACTCAAGCTCCCCCTGAGCTAATCTGCCTGGTTTCTCCCGCCTCCAGAACTGTGACCTCCTCGGTGGGCGGAGCCAACCGCCTGGCCCACCCCCTGGTGTGGATCATCAGCCTCTGGAGGAAGGCAACAAGGATTTGTAGTTTAGCTGTGATGTGCCTACCTGGAGTGTGGGGTGTGGTGGTGTTGTGACCTGTGACCCCTGGCTTGCCCAGGGCGTCACATTCCCCCTTAGCAAAATGCAGACCGTCCGCGGGCTGCCGTCCTACACCGGTTTTATTTTTCTGAAAAAGATAACATTTGGAAAATCAACATATATACATTTTTAATAACTCTTCCCAAGACGGGAGGCACATTTCTTAAACGTTGCAACGGTTTACGGTTACGGTTTCCGCTCTCTCCCACCCAAGCAACCTGGCCCTGATGCTGCCCCTAAAGCCCAGGCAGCACCCCTTGACCCACAGTCCAGCACAAGTTACCCGAGCGGGATCTGTCCTTCCCCTCCAGAGGGTAGTCACCGGTTCCTTTGGTGGCTGGGCCCCAGCCTGCTCTGCTCAGGGCCCTCCCTCCAACCTGCCTCTCCGGAGGCGGCATTGCGGAAAACGGTAACGGTAACCAACATATTTACAAGCCACTAATGTCTGTGGTTGCCCTGCAAGTTCACGGGCTTGTCCATGGATAGTCCTCCATGCAAAACTTTAAACGGTCCCCACAGGGACAACGGTGCCGGCTCCGGCCGGTTCAATCACTAAGCAAATCAGGTAACTGTTCGGTAATTATCATTTTCATCATCAGCAGAACTTTCAACTCTTCAATAAACAAACAACTCAGTGGTGGTCCCAACGGGGACGGTGCAACGGGCATCCGCTGCCCTACTCAGATTCTTCGGCTGCGGCGGACCCATCCTCTGCCACCAGCATATCCAACATGCACTGACATGCCCGCGGTGACAGGGGCACCCGGTACCCATTTCCACTGGTACACGGAGTATGAACAACCACAGGGTCTCCTACACAGCAGGTACGCTCACCTGCCTCTTCGAACTCAACAGCAGACCCGAGGCTGGGGCAGGAGTCGTCATCTCTTGTTCCTGCGTCAGGCGGGTTGCCGCCAGCTGTCGCAGCTTCCTGACCTCCAGCATCCAGCATTTCAGACCCTTCCGCAGTAGCACGGAGCAGCATATTAGGCGAGCTTACACTGAGGCGCCTCATCAGTAACGGTAAGGGCGATGCATAGGCCGAGACTAGGCCGGGCCCCTCAGCCGCAGCGGCCGGTCCTGGTAGGACATAGGGACGTGGGTCACCAGTCGACTCTGCTACATCCATTTCCCCTCCGCACATCGGGGCAGTTGTAATCAGCTCTTCCACCTCGTTGGTCCACTGCTCCATCATCCTGAAGATCTGTTCCTGCTGGCGCTGGTGGAACTGAATCACCCGGGCCCTCATCCAGGCCACGGTCCCGGACTCGGGGCCTGGCACCATCACTGCCGGGGCTTCTGGCACAATGCTGTTAAGGGGCCGCGGCTCTAGCGGTTCCCCCTGGTGTACTTCAGGGACGTCCCGATCGTCGGCAGCCGGCTGGTCCGCCGGAGCGGCTGGGCAGGGTATCGCTACCGGTTGGGCAGGTAGCGGGCCTAATGGCGGGGCGGCAGCAACTATCAGGGGTAGCGGGGAGAGAGGCAGGGTGAGCGGAAGCCGGCCGGGCCCCTCAGCTCCAACGGCCGATCCCTCAGGAATACAGGGGCGTGGGTCGCTTACCCGCTCCTCCAAATCCTCTTCTGCCTCGCGTCGCCACATAGCAGCCACCACGTCCGCCATGTCGGTCTCCTACTCCTCCAGGAGGAGTTGCATATGAGCCTGCAGACGGCTACTCAGCGGGACGGTCCGGTCCCTCAACCACGTCGCCGTGCCGGGCGCGGGGGCTTCCTCGTTGGGAGTTGGATCGTACATCTTGGCAATCGTGCCTTCCAGGAATCCAATATTGCTGCAGAGTCCTGGCGTCCCTGCTTGTATAGCTGCAGCTACATGCGTCCAGCCGCCATCGCGTCCCCCTTAGCTCTTTCCGGCCCCTCCTCTCTCGGGGCGGGGTCTTGGCCTTCGCGCCTCTACTGCTCGAGAAGACGCTCGAGCGGGAACTTTTCGCGCCAAAGATGGCGGCTTCTGAAATTTTTCTGCCGGATACCTCCGGCGGTAACAAGGCACACCTCTACCAGACGGCAGAGCGGTAAGATCCTGTTCGTGACGCCAAGTTGTCGCGGGCGGGGAGGAGGGTGTCAGCACACTACGCTCGCCCCCTTCTGCTCGGGTCCGGCAGCCGCTGCTCAGTGGTGGCTCAAGCCGTAGGCCGGATCCCGGGGGTTTCTCGAGCGGCACTCCTCGCCCGTGAGTGAAAGGGGTTTGTTGGGTGCGGGGATTGTTATAGTTCGTGACGCCACCCACGGTTGTGGTGATTTCACCACCGCTGCTCAATGCGGGGATCCCGGGGATGGTGATGCGGAGCAGCCAGGTGTTGTGTTGCCCCTCCGTGGGCAGGGGTTGGTGATCCCGGGGCCCGGTGATGGTTTGTGAGGTGCGGGGCCTGGTGGGCGCAGGGACGTGGGGGCAGCGCTGTGCCTTGCGGCACTGTGGTACTCACTCAGCCTGAGACACGGACACAGTTTGTACGGTAAACCAAACGGCTGGTAGGACGGTCCCACAGACGGCTGCACCTGCACTCCCGGTAGGTGACGGTGATGTCCCTCTTCCTTGCACCTATGGTTGACTTGTGGTAGCGGTGGATTCCCTCCGGTTACCCGCTCCCCGACTACAATCTGGGCCGGAGGAGCTCTACACTTTGCCCGCAGGCGCTGGCCCTGAGAAACTGGTGCCTTGGCGGTGGCGGTGTCTCTCTGCTTCAGGTTGGGCTGTTGCCTTCAATCGGGACTTGGTTGCTGGGGGATCTACGTCCCCTTCACTGACGGATTCGGCAAATTTGGCGACTCCTAGCCTTGCCGGGGTCCGAGAGGCCCCTGCCCTGGTGCTGACTGTCCTTTGGAACACTGCTCCAGACCACCGGGCACACAGCCAACGGGTCCTTCCAGGAACTTCCAAACGGTCCCCCTCCAGACAGTCACCGCCGTCGCTGACCTTGCTGATCTGGCCCTACACAAAGCTGGACCCTTCAGGCTTTCCTTCCTTCTTGTCACCTCACTTGCTTTCCTCCTTTACCACTTTTCTACTTTCACTACTTGTTTACTCCTTCACTTAGCTCCTCACTCAAGCTCCCCCTGAGCTAATCTGCCTGGTTTCTCCCGCCTCCAGAACTGTGACCTCCTCGGTGGGCGGAGCCAACCGCCTGGCCCACCCCCTGGTATGGATCATCAGCCTCTGGAGGAAGGCAACAAGGATTTGTAGTTTAGCTGTGATGTGCCTACCTGGAGTGTGGGGTGTGGTGGTGTTGTGACCTGTGACCCCTGGCTTGCCCAGGGCGTCACATTACTCTTAGAGAAGAACACTCTTATGAAGCCATTATATTGATATGAAACATATATGATAACATATATTTACCTTAATAGCTTTGGGAAACTTTCTGTTGCAAAAAAAGTAAAATCTTTATTGTAGTTGCTCACAAATGAGACATTGATCAGATGTCTAAATGTGAAATGTACTAGCGTTCTCATGTCCTCAGTGGCATGGGAACTTAGAACAAAAGTGATTTCAATAATGAAGGTCACTTACTGTCTGGCTAATAACGAAAGCAGAGATGCACATTATTATTGCATAATCGATTTAAAATTCAGCAAGGTTGACATTTCAAAAGTCATTGGTGACTGCTGTCATAGTGTTTTTGCTTAATCCAGGTAGGGGTGTATTATCTGAGAAATCCCAAATGTGCTCCCGTCGTGAACCAACATCTTAAAATGGATAGGCAGGGCAGCACATTGTGGCAGCTGGGTGACAAGAGCTTTAGTGGATTACATGTAACAAGATCTTAGACATCTTCCACTGATCGTACTGCATCAAGCTTTTAATAATTCGGCTCACATTGCTGCATGGCTTTTAATGTGTGCTAAATAGAGCATGAAATCCTAGATCCCATTCACCTGTACTTGTATATATAGACTCCTATTCTGTATCTACGGTATGTATCTGTCTAGGACAGTATATGTGTAGAACAACAAGCCTCCACCTATGGGAGCATGTATCAGCGGCCAGGTTTTGTGGTGATAATTCAACTACTGATAGTGAAATAAGTATTCACACCCCAGGAGACAGTAGTACTCTACTGATAGGGATTGTTACTTCATTGTACTGCATGCTGATGAATTATGATGTTAGGTTCTCTTGGTTTAGAGTTGGGCGGGGGATGAATTTACTGTTAAAGTTGGATGAAATCTAATGTAAAAATTAGGTAAGATTCTATTTTCTGTCCTATTGAAAAATAGGATCACCCGTTAAATCTGTTTTTATTTTTGCACAATAACCATCAATGGCAATTCGATAGAGAAGAACAAGTGTTCTTTTCCATTCTGATTTACAGGTGCCTTTTTGTAATCTTGATAAAAAAACAACAGAATTTGCATTCAGTTTTTGAAGCCAGAGCAAGGAAAGATTTAGTCTCTTTTTACAATCTACTCATAGTTTTGGCTTCCAAAATTACATAAAAAAAGGCACATGTGAAAGCTTTAAAGATGTATTCCCAGAGTGAAAAGTTTCCTATTATGAGCGGATTTTGGAATCTAGAGCCTTTTTCTTGGGATCACTTGGAGGCTTGATCAGTAAGCTATTCCCTATCAATAAATCTTGATTCCTGATATATCTGAATAACATAATAAATAACTTATATCAACTAAAAATCAACTTTTTTCAGTATGGCATTTTTTTGTTTTTAAAAAAAATTGGTACCTTTAGAGAAAGCAAAATTGTGACCTCTTGGTTAGTCACAATATATTATAAGTGTTCCAAAACAGTATTTCTTTCCAATGATCTAGTGACAGGCACTCTATTATATATAAGTGTGCCGCCCCAGCAGCGGATCGAACCACTCGGATCCGGGGGTAGTGTTCGCTCGAGGGTCTCTCAACACTCTCTACACTCAAATGTAAAAGGGAGTATTTACAGGGGATCTGGTATAGTTCATGACGCCACCCATTGTGTGGTAATTGGGAGTACCGCCGCTGCCGTTGGGAGTACTCAGGGGGGATGGAATGGGGCAGCTAGGTCACGTTGACCTCCACGGGTAGGGGTAGGCCCCGAGACTCTAGATGGTGATGCAGGGACGCAGTGCAGGGGTCCATCGGGTACTCACTCAGCAATGAAGCAGACGCTGACAACAGGGTAAACCAAGTCTCTGAACGCCACTGCCTCTCAAGGGGAGCTCGTCCGCGTCCCATCCCCTGCAGTGCTGCTGGTGGTCTGTAACCTGTGTCCTGGCACTAAGTTTTAGAGAGTTCATTGTGGTCCATTAGCTTGGAGCTATCCGGGCCCTGCTCCCCACCGTGGCTAAGTGGAGGAGCCTGCTCTCAGGGCTCATGCTTGGGATTTCAGTGGGCCACTTGCTAGGAAAGCCCTATCCCCCTCACTGCGCTAGTGTCCTGATTCTGGAGCTGGTGGGAACTAATAAAGGCCCTGTTCTTCTCAGGTTAATTTACGGGTTGCCTGAAGCTTCTCCCCGACCTAGGGTCCGTGTACCCCATCGTTCCTTCAGTCCCGAACCGGTGACAGGGCCAGGCTGCTGGCCGTCCTCCTCAACGGGTTCCATGCACCTAGCCTCAATCCCCTGCGATTGGGGGTCCAACTCATCTAGATCCAGACCACCGTTTGCGACCTAGGTTTCCTCTCCCCTGGGAGCTCCAACTCCCAACTTCCTCAGAGCTCCTCACAGCTTGAGGGTCACTACTCAACTCTGGGGAGCTGCTACTCTTAGCTCCTCACACACTGGATGCTACTTCTGTTCTGCCTGTCAGCTCTGCTCTTCTCTACCTCCCTCGATGACTTCCCCCCTCCCACCACTCTGTCTGACCCCTAAGGTGAACTGCCCTATTCCTGCTTAAACAGCCCACTGGTGTGCCTGACAGGTGAGGTGCGAGGTGTTACTAGGATTTATGAATGCTGATGGAGGCAGCACTGTAGGATAGAGACCCAGAACCATGGGGGGTTGAATACTGCATGAGGAGGGCAGTTTGTGCAGTACCCTGTGACGACCTGAATAGTACAGGTGTGTCACATAAGTCTTTGGGTATACAGCTGTAGACATGTGGCACTAATAGGAAATTTAGTAAATGCCATTTATTGGAAAAATCAGTGGCAGGCTTTCTGGAGGCAACTGAGGTGTTCTGTTGCAAATAAAACAATGTCTGTGGCTGAGGCTTTCATGGAGACTTCCCATGTTGAAGAACTATTTAGGTATCTGTGAATGAGGGGCTAATAGAAATATCAGAGGACTTTTTAATTATACTTAACTTTTTTATCGACATCTTCCACATTTTACATGGCCACAGAATGCTATTAGCCAACTACAGGGCTATCGGTTAATGCAAAAGGTAATAACAAACCGAAAATATGAATATTTAAGAAAGTAAAAATAAGGTGTTGTCTTTCTTACAAGAATATCTATGTTTGCAGAATTATTATGAGACTAAATTAAAATTTTCCCATCTCAATTGCTTAAGTTCATCTGTTAAAATGAGAATAATGACTAGAATGAGCGAATCTGATCTGTAAAGTCCTGGATTCGTACCAATCACCAGATGTTCGGGTCCCTGAACTCAGCACAGACTTTTACCTGTATGTCCAGTTCTTGTTCGGGTTTATCATCTGAATAAAGCTTGTTAAAAGGTTGCAGAGCAGACAATCAACAAGCTTTTCCGGTGTGAGTATTTCCATCAAGTAGTGGTATGGCGATGATTGGCCAGGAAAATCACAGCAAAAAAATAACAAAAATGACGTCTGTGTAGGACCCAGGGATATGGGGTACTCGGTTCCGGGCAGTGTACGTCTGAGGAATGTCACAGTGGTGGCTGTTACCCGGTTCTGTGCCCTCGGCAATTTTTGTAATGGGAATATTTACAGGGGATTGTTGAATAAAGTTTATACGTCACGCCACTTGCGGTGTTGCGGCTAAGTGTAGGGAGCCGCCACTGCAGAATGTCTCTACTGGGGCTGGTGGTATTGGCAGCTAGTATGGTAGTCCCTCTGCAAGTAGGGTTTTGTCCCAGTGTTTGTATGGTGCAGTGGGCGTCGGAAGAAGGGAGTCCACACGGGTATTCAGTGCAACTGGTTTACTCAATTTCTTGAGATGGTAACTGGGGGCCCGAGGCCGGCTGGTTTTGCCTCCAGGTTCCCTTCGTCCCAGTGCCAGTCTAGTTTCTCTGGTACCTTCCTCCTCTGCGCCTGTCTCTGGTAAGTGGGTCCCCATGGTATAGAACACTGGGGGACTCCATTTTGTGGTTTTTCCACTTCTGTCCAGCCGAACCCTGTGGGGTTGGAGTCTCTGGTCCTGTCCCCGTTTCTTCCGTTGCTACTGAGTCTTCAGATTCTTTAGGGTCAGCAAGGTCCTTGATGGTCCCCTTTGCTGTGCAGGTGTTAACAGGTCGGCCTGAAGCTCTTTCCTGTCCTAGGGTCCTGTACCCCGTCGGTACGTAGTTCCGGGAGTACTCCACCGTACTCCATCGTCAACCACTTCTCCTGGGTACCAGGTCACCGTTAACCCGAGTCAAGACGTCTCCTCTGTCAACTCTCTCTCCTAGACCGACTACTGACTTTTCTGTCCACAGTCTGCCCCTCCCACCTGGTCAACTAGTGGACTGGATTGGCTCCACCTCTAGTCGGCTATCCATGGTCCCACCCTAGCTGGGTACAATTGTATGGGGGATTGTTGGGGAAAACTGAGACTACCTGGGTTTTTGTTGGTACCGGCACTGGGGCTCTGGGTCCCTAAGGGGGTAGGCCCTACATCCTTGTGGGGATGCAGAACCTTGTAGCACCCTGATGGTCCCAGGGGTGCTACATTCCCCTTTGGTTAATTCCAGCATGTCCTCGGGCTGCAAGGTAAAACTGGTTACACTTTTTTTTTCTTCTTTATTTACATGTAAACCTAACTGATCATCCCATGCTGGGGAGGTTCACCACTTAAAACGTTACAACCTGGGTATCCCTCTCTGCATCCACCACCCAAAGGTTCTGGTCCCAGAACCCTTCTAAGAAGGCAGGTCACCAGTTCCGCTGGTGACCAGATCCGGACCATTTCTGTCCCGGACCTTTCCTGCACTCGGCCTCTCCTGGTGGCGGTGCTCACAGCAATGTCCGCTGGATGGGTGTACCCTGGTGGGGCACAACTGTTGCAACTTTGTACAAAAACACAAGTATGTGTTGGCTGCTGCCAGTCCTGCAGCCTGGGTCCATTTTTATATCAACACATATCAACTGGTAACTTTTCAACTTTTCAGCAATTGTTCATTGTTTAAGCGGAAGAAGGCAGTAACCTGACCTGGAAGTTGCAGAGGTGCTTCAGTCCTGCGAGAGTGGTAAAGAAAAACCAAGGGGGACTGGAAAAATGCAGTTGCCTGACAGCGGATATACAGCGGGATCTGCCCCGATGGATCAAGCGGCAGCACACGGAGCCGGTGCCGGAGCGATAGTACCAATCATGCGGTTCACCCTGCAGTACGTCGCCGGAGCGGCATGGCTGCCCCAATATGATGGCAAACTGGACTGATCTACGTAAACCTGGGTTGTCAACTTGTCTCTGTAGTGCTCTGGTATCTGGTGTCTGTGTCACTCTAGTGTTTCTAAGTGAACTGAGTGTTTTTCTGTCTCTTCTCAATCTTCTAGGTTGAGTGTCTTGAAGTGTACTTTCTGTAGGCTCCTCTGGTTTTACTACAGCAGGCACTTCTTCTGGAGCTGGAGTTACTTCTCTTTGATGGACGACTTCTTTCACTGGTTGCGGGAATGTAATTACTGGTACAAGGATTGCTCCATTATATTGAGGCCAGTTCTCAGGAAAATCTCCAAGTATTGTGTGTATCACCTTTTCTTGTGTTTTTTGCACTTCAGGTATACTGGGAATCTCTTCTTGAGGTTTTAGCTGTTCTGGACATTTCTTTAAATGGTCTCTAGACACTGTGGAGGTAGTTTTCCCTTGATCCTTGGTAATTACACAAGTTTTCTTGTTGTCCCTGTTAGAAGGTAACACTGTGTAAGGTTCTGCTTCCCATTGATCGTCGAGTTTGTGAACTCTTCTCTTTCTTTTCAGTACTATTTCTCCTGGTTTGAAGGGAGAAGCTTTTGCATTCTTGTTAAAGTCCTTTTCCTGTTTCTCTTAACTCTGGTTCAAGCTGCTCTCAACGCATTCTTGTATCTTCTTATACTGCGCTTGATGAGTAGTATTCCAGTCACTTTCAGATGAATCCAGTTCAGGCATGATGACTTACATTTCTAGATCAACTGGTAGTCTTCCAGGTCTTGCTCTCATGAGATAAGCTGGTGTACAGTGTGTTGAACTTACTGGGATTTTATTGTAGATATCCAGTAAGTCTGGTAGCTTCTCAGGCCACAAGTTTCTTTGCGAGAGTCTTCAGCAATTCACTGACAATCTGATTCATGCGTTCGCACATGCCATTGGTTTGTGCTTGGTATGAAGTGGTGCGAATCTTCTTGCATCCGTACAGGTTGCAGAACTCGTGAAAGATCTCAGCTTCAAATGCAGGTCCTTGGTCTGTTAATACCTGTTCAGGGTATCCATGTGGTGTACAGAAATGTGCTTGAAATGCTTTTGCTGCTGTCGTCGCTGTCAAGTCTTTAACAGGGATGACCACTAACAACCTAGAGTAATGATCCACTATTGTTAGGGCATAGGTGTAGCCTGATCTACTGGGTGTCAGCTACACATGGTCCAGAGCTACAAGCTCTAAAGGCTGTTTGGTAACAATGGGCTGCAGTGGTGCCTTTTGACTGTCATGGTCCTTTCTTCTCAATGCACAAGGGCCACAGTTTCTGCACCAGTTTTCTATGGAGTTTCTCATTCCAATCCAATAGAATCTGTCTAGCAGCAATGCTTCCAATTTCTTCCAGCCAAAGTGTCCTGGTCGAGCTTCTAACACCATTTGGATGTGGCTTCTGGGTATTACCACTTGACACACTCTGTCATGAGTTTTTGGGTTGGTAACACTTCTGCATAGTTTACTTCGGTTCTTGCTTCTTTCTTTCCACAATTGTTGAGCTTCTGGTGGAGCATCAGGTCCTAGGTGTGCATCTGGTTGAGTGATCAGCTCCTTGACCAGCTTCACAGCAGGGTCACCTTCCTGCGTTTCTTTCCAATCATGATGAGGTAACGGGTTTAACGCAGCCTCTTGATGCTTGTTATAGACTTGTTGGTATTGGGAGGCATTAGGGCGGTGGAAAGCTGGTAATTTAATTTCTTCCAACTCATCCACATCTTCTCCCTCTCCTGACAATTGAGGCATCCTGGATAATGCATATGCGCTGGCATTCTTGCGACCGGCACGATATTTGATGGTGAACTCGTAATTGGCCAGTCGGGCCACCCACCGCCGTTCCAATGTACCCAATTTTGTTGTATTCAGGTGGGTCAGAGGGTTGTTATCCATGTATACGATAAACTTCACGGCTGCCAGGTAATGTTTGAACAACTTTGTGACAGCCCAGACCAACGCCAGGAACTGCAACTTGAAGGAACTGTAATTCTCAGGGTTCCTTTCTGTAGGGCGAAGCTTCCTGCTTGCGAAGGCAATCACTCTCTCTTTACCGTTCTGAACCTGGGACAACACAGCTCCTACTCCCACATTGCTGGCATCTGTGTACAGCACAAAGGGTAGATTGCAGTCAGGGTACGCCAGAATTTCATCACGAGTCAGGGCTAACTTCATCTGTATAAAGGAATTTTCTTCTTCTTCACCCCATTCAAATGAAGGACCAGAAGTTTTCTCCTTTTTAGTTTGTCTACCAGGAGTTCCTGTAAAGGCACTGCCATCTTCGTGTAGCCTTTGATGAATCTCCGGTAGTATGCAACCAGGGCCAGGAACTGACGGACTTCCTTGACAGTAGTTGGTCGTGGCCAGTTCTTGATGGCTGTTACTTTTTCTGGGTCTGGTGCCACTCCTTCTGCACTGAAAATGTGTCCAAGGTATTGGACCCTGGATTTCAACAGGTGACACTTTGATGGCTTCAACTTCATTACATACCTGGATAGTGCCTCTAATATCTTAGCCAGGTGTTCCAGATGATCTTCATAGGTCTTCGAGTAGACGATCATGTCATCAAGGTAGAGCAGTACTCTCTCGAAGTTGTAGTGTCCAAGACAACATTACATCAACCTTTGAAACGTTCCAGGTGCATTGCAGAGTCCAAAGGGCATGCTGTTAAACTCACACAATCCCATTGGGGTGGCAAATGCAGTTTTCTCCCAGTCCTCTTCTGCGACGGAGACTTGCCAATAGCCACTGGTGAGATCTAAGGTGGAAAAGTAGTTAGCAGCCTTCAATGCAGCCAGGGATTCTTCTATACGGGGTAGTGGATAGGCATCTTTGTGAGTTAACTGGTTGATCTGCCCATAGTCCATGCACATCCTCATGGTGCCATCCTTCTTTTTCACCAGAACCAATGGAGCTCCCCAGGGTCTACAACTGTCTCTGATAACCCCAGCCTCCTTCATGTTCCTTAGCATTTCTTTGGCACACTGGTAATGTTTAGATGGTATAGGTCTGTACCTTTCTTTAATGGAAGGGTGATTTCCTGGGGGTATGTGATGGTGTACCCCTTTAATCCTCCCAAAGTCTAGTGGGTGTTTACTAAAGACTTGCTCGTATTTTTGCACTACCCTGTAAACCCCGTGTTTCTGGTGTGTAGGTGTGGAATTAGTTCCTACATGTAACTCTTGACACCAAACCTCTAACTGTTTTTGGGGGTTGTCAACCTCTGCTGGCTCTGGTGGGACCAGGGATTCTGCTACTGTGAACAATTTGGCAATGGTGGCATACCTGGGCAATTTGGTTTTCTCTTCCCCACAATTTAATACTCGCAAGGCTACTCTTCCCCGGCGGACATCAACCACTTCCCTAGCTGTCAGGACCGTGGCCCAATTTTATGAATAGATGGGCTCCACTACCGCCTAATAGTTCTGCGCCCTTAAGCCAATGGCCGCCCGATACCAGATCATCATTTCACTTCTGGGTGGTATCACTATGGGACCAGGGTCTATTACCCATACATTACCAATTTCTCCACCAGATAGAGTTACCTGTTTTCTTTGCAGGAGGGCTTGGATTTCTCTCTGCAGGAACCTCTGGTGCCCAGCACCTGCAATTTCAGCAATCTGTTGGAGTAAAAGCAACACTTCTCCTAAACAGTTTTCAATCACATCGGTACTTGAGATCACCTGTGGATTTCTGTCATTTACATCACTTTCAACTATAATTAGGCCCTGGCCTTTCAGCTCTAACCTAGCCACTTTTATGGTTACTTCCTTAAACCCAACTTGAGTTACTGGTAGTCCATTCACAGCATAAATAGTGACGCCCGCATCCGGGCGAGTAAGTTCAGTGTCTGACCAAAACCTTTCGTACAGTACATATGGTATAGTGGTTACCTGGGAACCAGTATCCAGCAATGCTGAAGTGGGGATCCCGTCCAAGGTGATAGACAGAATCGGGTGTCCTCCTACATACCGGTCTCGCCAGTTAGCTGGGCCTTGTCTCCTTAATCCTGGGGGTTGGCCCTTGGCATTAGGGTTTGCCAGTTTAAAGGACACCTGCTTGGAAAATGGCCGGCCTTGTGGCAACGACAGCAGATGGGTTGCCCAGATGACTCATAGTGGTCGCTACTTCTTCCTCTGGATGATGGGATCTGCCTACCTCGCATCCAGGGGACGTCCTCAGGGCAGTCAGCTAACTGGATCTTTTCCAACGGCTTGGATTCCGTCTGGATCTGCATCACTTGCAGGATCCTAGCAACGTCCTTGCTCAGCTGCTGCACCTGGAAACACAAGTCAGTTGGAGTACCAGGGGGTGCAGCCTGCTCATTAGCTGCTTTCACGGTTGAGGAAGGGGGTTCCATCCTCACAAGCAAGGTACTGGTTTGCCAGGACTGGGAAACAGAGTCTGTGGTTGCAGGGGACTGCAGGACTTTTATAGTTTGGTCTTTTAAAACATCAAAGTCCAAGTTTGGGTGTTCTAGGGCCCACAGGCACAGTTGTTTGTAGTCCTCTATGGATTGTAACCCCTGCAGGAATTGTTCAACCATCATTTTGTTTCCTGCCTGGTTATCAATGGGATCTATGTGTTTCAGAGGCCGTAGAGCAGCTTGCAATCTTAGCGCATAGTCTCTCATGTTACCCTGGGGCTGCTACCTGCAATTATAAAAGTCCATCTGCAGCTCTGCTCCGGTCCAGGTTTCAAAAGCAGCCTTTAATTTTTCAAAGATGGTGGGTACAGATTCCCAATCTATATTGGACCAGGTTTCCACTTCCAGTTCTGCTGCACTGTCAACTGTCCCAGCACAACAGATGCCCACTGCTTACCGGTTATTGCATACATGTCCATCACGGTGTATATTTTCTTTTTAAACCCGGTTTGCCATCATATTGGGGCAGCCATGCCACTCTGGGGACGTATGGCAGGGTGATCCGCATGATTGGTACTATCGCTCCGGCACCGGCTCCGGGTGCTGCTGCTTGGTCCATCGGGGCAGATCCCGCTGTATATCCGAAGTCAGGCAACTGCATTTTTCCAGTCCCCCTTGGTTTTTCTTTACCACTCTTGCAGGACTGGAGCACCTCTGGGACTTCCAGGTCAGGTTACTGCCTTCTTCCGCCCGCGCTTACAGGAGTCGTGGGCAGGGTTTCTTTTTCGTGCCTTTTCGTCTGCTGTGGCGCAATTATTTTTCACAGCAAAATGCTGGCGGTTTTTCAAATAATATAGTGCAGTCTATAAAACACAGTGTTTAAGGCACATGTCATCCGGTTTGACCGGGTCCAGTAATCCTGTTCGTGACGCCAGGAAAAAGGGTTGTAGCTTCCAGGGATATGGGGTACTTGGTTCCGGCCAGTGTACGTCTGAGGGATGTCACAGTGATGGCCGTTACCCAATTCCATGCCCTGGGCCCTTTTTGTAATGGGAATATTTACAGGGGATTGTTGAATAAAATTTATAATGATGCCACTTGCGGTGTGGCGAGCTGCTGCCACAGAATGTCTCCACTGGGGCTGGTGGTATTGGCAGCTAGTATGGTAGTCCCTCCGCAAGTAGGGTTTTGTCCCAGTGGGTGTATGGTGCAGTGGGCGTCGGAAGAAGGAAGTCCACACAGGTATTCAGTGCAACTGCTTTACTCAATTTCTTGAGATGGTAACTGTGGACCCGAGGCTGGCTGGTTTCGCCTCCAGGTTTCCTTCATTCCAGTGCCAGTATGGTTTGTCTGGCACCTTCTTCCCCTGCACCTGTCTCTGGTAAGTGTGTCCTCGTGGTATAAAACACTGGGGTCCCCATTCTGTGGTTTGTCCACTTTTGTCCGCCTGACGGTAGTCTGAACTCTGTGGAGTTGAAGTCTCTGGTCCTGTCCCTGATTCTCCCGTTGCTACTGAGTCTTCGGATTCTTTAGGGTCAGCAAGGTCCTTGATGGTCCCCTTTGCTGTGCAGGTGTTAACAGGTCAGCCTGAAGCTCTTTCCTGTCCTAGGGTCCTGTACCCTGTCGGTACGTAGTTCTGGGAGTACTCCACCGTATTCCACCGGCAATCACTTTTCCTGGGTACCAGGTCACCTTTAACCCGAGTCAGGACGTCTCCTCCGTCAACTCTCTCTCCTAGACCGACTACTGACTTTTCTGTTTACAGTCTGCCCCTCCCACCTGGTCAACTATTGGACTGGATTGGCTCCACCTCTAGGCAACCATCCTTGGTCCCACCCTAGCTGGGTACCATTGTATGGGGGATTGTTGGTGAAAACTGGGATTACCTGGGTTTTTGTTGGTACCGGCACTGGGGTTCTGGGTCCCTAAGGGGGTAGGCCCTACATCCTTGTGGGGATGCAGAACCTTATAGCACCCTGATGATCTCAGGGGCGCTACATCTGCTCCCGCCCTATTTTGATATCCAGCATGGGTAAAACACCAGCTACAGGCTGCAGCCTCAACCTGTGAGCTTTACCGTCGCTGGATATCAAAATAGAAGGGATCCTACAGCTTTTTGTTTTTAATTATTTAAATAAATTATTTAAAAAAAAAAGACCTAGAGTCTCTGCCATTTTTAATAACCAAACACAGTAAAGCCAACAGGTAGTGGCTTGTATTATTGGCATGGGAGAAGCCATAGATATTGCCCCCCCAGCCTAAAAATACCAGCCTGTAGCTGCCAAGAATTGGCACATCACATTAGATGTGCCAATCCTAGTGCTTTACCTAGCTCATCGTGATTGCCCTGGTGTGGTGGCAATTGGGGTAATAGAAGGAGTTAATGACAGCTCTGATTTGTCAAAAAATGGCTGCTACCATCAAGCCCTTGATTAGTTATAGGACGCATCTATGAGACAGCCAAATTGCTGTAAAGTCAGAGTTTCTCAACTCCAGTCCTCAAGGCCCACCAACAGATCATGTTTCAGTGTTTTCCACAGCATTCCACAGTGAATAATTCCATCACCTGTGCAATATTAAGGAAATCCTGAAAGCCTGATCTGTTAGTGGGCCTTGAGGACTGGAGTTGAGAAACACTGCTGTAAATGAAAAGAAATAAAACACAAACACTGAAAAAATCCTTTATTTGAAATAAAATACACTGATCCTCTTTGACCCCTTTATTAACCCGCAAAACACCCTTGCAGATCCGACGTCCCACAATGATCCCAGCTCTGCTACATCCAGAGGCTGCAGAGAGGGAAAACATGTCCGCTATCAGCAGGCTCCAGGAATCACTGACAGCTGAAGTGGACCCTGCCATGAGCTGGTGACCTGCCTCTTTTCAGTGCGTGCATGCAGTCTGACAGGCAGGAGTTCAGAAAAAGATACATAAACCCGCAGCCACTTTTGTCTGAAATCAGCTTTGTTTTTGGGCTACTAGAGGTGGTCTACAATGGCCAGCAGGCAGTAGGCCATAAGTTAGACAAATAATGAGACTCTTTGTGGCTTGCGCTTTGGAGAGATTTCAGGCTTGAAAACATTATTTTGGGTAAAGTACTTTGCAAGGTTGAGGTCTAGATTTGTTAACAAATAAAATGGTAAGTTTGGCTATAAGGTGACAGCTAAGGGTACCTTCACACTTTAGGGATGCAGCAGCGATCCGACCAGCGATCTGACCTGGTCAGGATCGCTGCTGCGTCGCTACATGGTCGCTGGTGAGCTGTCAAACAGGCAGATCTCACCAGCGACCACTGACCAGCCCCCAGCCAGCAGCGACGTGCAAGCGACGCTGCGCTTTCACGGAGCCGGCGTCTGGAAGCTGCGGACACTGGTAACTAAGGTAAACATCGGGTATTGTTACCCGATGTTTACCTTAGTTACCAGCTCACACCGCTTAACTTAGCGTGTGCAGGGAGCAGGAGCCGGCACTGGCAGCGTGAGAGCTGCGGAGGCTGGTAACGAAGGTAAATATCGGGTAACCACCTTGGTTACCCGATGTTTACCTTAGTTACAGCTTACCGCAGGCTGTCAGACGCCGGCTCCCTGAACATTCAGGATTGTTGCTCTCTCGCTGTCACACACAGCGATGTGTGCTTATCAGCGGGAGAGCAACAATAAAAAAACGAACCAGGGCTGTGTGTAACGAGCAGCGATCTCACAGCAGGGGCCAGATCGCTGCTCAGTGTCACACACAGCGAGATCGCTAATGAGGTCACTGGTGCGTCACAAAAAACGTGTCATCTCAGTAGCGATCTCGCTGTGTGTGAAGTACCCCTAAGTCCTCACCTCATCAATCACTATCTGCACAGTCAAATAGACAAGAACCAAGAAAAGCTGAGGAAATGTAAAGGATTTTGAACCTGTTTAAAGTTTAAGGCGGCTTTATGTCGGAATTTAATTTATCGCTTTGAACTTTTAGCACTACGCTTCTTATTGATACTAATTTAAAAATATTAAGATATTACAGAAGTTGAATTAAAATATATCTACATAGAAAGTAATTGATGGCATAATAGTCTTGTGAGCGCAGGGGCATAATGATCTCCTCTATTTAATTACATTTTCTTTTGGAAAGCAGGGTTAATTGCAAAACCAGTGTCGGAGTGTCTAGTATACTATGATTAATTCTCTTATTAAATGACATATCATTAGGTTGCAATAACTAATATCTAGAAAATGTGTCCATTTATATGAGTGATGTTGCAAACATAGGTGATACTGTTGTCTCCACAGTACTCTGAGTGTTTATTACTAAATAACAAACAGGGACGGTATACTGTCAATTTCTTTTTCATCAACCCTCCCTACCTTTTGTATCCGAGTATTCACATAAACTAAATGTGTCTGAGTCATAATTAATATCTTGTACATATTTAATGAAAAAAAGAGAAAAATTACTATATTAAGAGCGCTAAGGAAAAACTGACAAGTGGAAGACAACCTGATTCTTTAATGCTGTAATATTGAAGAGGCTGTCATGTAGGGTCTTGCATACTAATTGATCTGTGTGGACTAAAAATAATGAATTAGTGACTTTGCATCAAGTAAAAACTAGTTCACAAACACAAACACACTTTTATTTTTACTTTCTAACCACAATTTTATAGGTAAAAAAATAGGTTTTTGTTATGTAATTTGAGAGTAGAGATCCTGATTACAGGATGTATCACTTACTGGTCTGTGTGGAACTCTTTCCATACAATCATTCTTTTAACAGAAAGAGATAATCATTGCTGGACTAGGTGCCTGCATAACTCCCTGTCCAACCATGCCCTCAGCACTGATTAGCAGCTTTCTGCCAATATTTGGTCTACATAAAAAGCTGCTAATCAGTGGCATTGGCGGGGTTACAAAAATCAGCATTCCGAGTATTGCTAAATATGGCAGAGAAAACAGGACTTGCATCAAAATGACAGCACATACACCAGCAAGAGACATATCTCTGGAATCAGCGTCTAGGTCCCCTAAATTCATGCTGCCTTTACATAGCAAAAACCTGGTGACAGAGTCCCTTTTATCCTATCATTCCCGGGTGATTTTTCATTTGTTGTTTTCCTTTTTTGCTCCCTTTCTTCCAAGAGCCATAACCTTTTTATTTTTCAGTCAATATAGTCATATAAGGGCTCATTTTTTGCAAGACAAGTTGTGCTTCATTCTGCCCCATATTGTACAAGAAAACTAGAAAAAAATTCCAAGTGCGGAGATATTGCAAAAAAAAGTGCAAGTCCACAATAGTTTTTTGTTTTTTTTCATAAACCATGTTCACTATTTAGTAAATCTGGTCTAGCAGTATGGTTCCCCAGGTCAGTATGAGTTTGCAGATGCCCAGGGCCGTATTTGGGGTTTATGCTGCCCTAGACACTGTCAGTGGTGGCGCCTTCTTCTGATCAGTCATATTAAGGGCATATGCACACAGCATTTTGTTTTCAGACAGATCCACCCTGTAACCCGCCCAAAAAACCCAAACTATGAATTCTAAAAGGAATGAACTCATATACAGCAATGTAAAAACCACTTGCTGTTCATATGTTCAGTCTTTGGAGTTTTTTTAAGCGCGGCAGGTTTCCTCAGACATGAAGTAGCTAAAAGTGACAGGTCCATTATACGGACGGCTGCTGCTGCTTGGATGCCGCTTACTAGTTTATTTAAAAAACTAGATGGTGGCCCGATTCTAACGCATCGGGTATTCTGGAATTTATTGTGTAGTTAATGTATGATTTTTGTTATATATATATAGATGTTGTTGTGTGTAGTTGCCAAGTGTTTGTGTAGGGCGCTGTAAATGTTTGGGTGTTGTCTGGGTGGGGGGGTGAGAGCGGTGTTGTTTGTGTGTTATGTTGTGTGTGTTGCGTTGTTTGTGGAGCGCTGTGTGTCTGCAGCGTTGTGTGTGTGGTGCTGTGTGTGTTGCACAGTTTGTGTGGGTGTGTGTGTGTGGGGTGCGTGTGTGTGTTTTGGGGGAGGTATGTTTTGTGCAGTGTATTTGTGTTGCGTGGTTTGTGCGTATATTTGTGTGTGCCGCGGTGTTTGTGTGTTGGGTGTTGTGTGTGAGCAGGCGTTGTCTGTGTGTGTGGGTGTCTGTGTAGGGCGGTGTTTGTGGTTCTCAGTGTGTGTGTGGTATGTTGTGCGGTGCGTGTGTGGCGGGGTGTGTGTGTTTTGGGGGGAGGTGTGCACCCCCATTGTGCTCCATCCCCCATGCTGCGCACCCCCATCGTGCTCCATCCAGATGTTGTGCACCCCCATTGTGCTCCATCCTCCATGCTGCGCACCCCCATCATGCTTTATCCCCCATGCTGCATACCGCTATCATGCTTCATCCCCCCATGCTGCGCCCCCCAATCGTGCTTCATCCCCCCATGCTGCGCACCCCCCATTGTGCTTCATCCCCCCATGCTGCGCACCCCCCATCATGCTTTATCCCTCCATGCTGCACACCCCCCATCGAGGACTATAATAAGAGGAGTATAATAGAAGGAGTAGTCCTGGGGAGAGAGGAGTATAATAGGAGGAGTAGTCCTGGGGGGAGAGGAGTATAATAGGAGGAGTAGTCCTTGGGGGAGAGGAGTATAATAGGAGGAGTAGTCCTTGGGGGAGAGGAGTATAATAGGAGAAGTAGTCCTGGGGAGAGAGGAGTATAACAGGAGGAGTAGTCCTGTGGGGAGAGGAGTATAATATGAGGAGTAGTCCAGAAGGTGAGGAGTATAATAGGAGGAGTAGTCCTGGAGGTGAGGAGTATAATAGGAGGAGTAGTCCTGGGAAGAGAGGAGTATAATAGTCCTGGGGGGAGAGAAGTATAATAGGAGGAGTAGTCATGGGGAGAGAGGAGTATAATAGGAGGAGTAGTCCTGGGGGGAGAGGAGGATAATAGGGGGAGTAGTCCTTGGGGGAGAAGAGGATAATAGGGGGAGTAGTCCTGGGGCAGAGGAGTATAATAGGAGGAGTAATCCTGGGGGAGAGGAGTATAATAGTAGGAGTAGTTGTGGGGGAGAGGAGTAATAGGAGGAGTAGTCCTGGGGAGAGGAGTATAGTAGGAGGAGTTGTCCTGGGGGGAGAGGAATATAATGGGAGGAGTAGTCCTGGGGGGAGAGGAGGATAATAGGAGGAGTAGTCCTGGGGGGAGAGGAGTATAATAGGAGGAGTAGTCCTGGGGGAGGTGTCTAATAGCTGGAGTAGTCCTTGGGGGGAGGTGTATAGGTGCCCAATGTGTGTGGTTGGCGGGGCAGAGCGGCCAATGTGTGCGGGGGCGGAGCCGAGCGGGCAATGTGTGCGGTTGGAGGGGCCGAGCAGCCAATGTGTGCAGGGGGCAGGGCCGAGCGGGCAATGTGTGCGAGGCTGAGCTGAGCGGCCAATGCGTGCGGGGGACGAGGCCGGGACGAGCCGAACGGCAAATGCGACGGTTGTCACTGTAATGACGTCATTTTGGAGCAAGACAGACAGACAGACAGAATAAGGCAATTATATATATATAGATAAGTAAAATCCAGTAGCTAAAAGATGTTGGAAAAACAACCAAGAAGCAACAGCAAAAAAAATAAAATATTTGCTTCAGGATAAAAATGATGACTGTCCTGAAGCGTCTTCTGTCTGAATAACTCCGGAGGTTCACAGACATCTACAAAAGGTGTGCACAAACCCTGAGCGTGCCCAGAGCCTTCAGATTATAGTTATAACCTTCATACACATTAACCTAAAGTTGTTTATACCCACCAATATCAACAGGTTCTGCTGAAAGTACAATGGGTATGGGGGCTCTAACTTCTGATTGTCAGGGCAAAAAAGGATCCAGAATGTCTGATTACGGAGTGTAGATCCTATTATCCTCATAATGATAAGCTGCTGCCAGAGACGTCTAGCAGTGACTCTAATAGAGAACACAGGAACACTTAGCAGAATGAGTACTCCTGTATATAGGAGCGCCGAGCAAGATAGCTGCCGGCCGAAAGATCAGACTATAATGTATGGGGCCTTTAGTCTCTTACTTATTAGGTTGACAGAAATGCAGATAGCTGTATTTTTAGTCCAGCACACTGCCCTATGTTTTAGGATCAAGACTGATAAGGTAAAGATTACAACATCCACATGTACTATCACCAGAACCACAATCAGTACAATAATACATCAATAGAACCACACTAAATACAAGAATACATCATCAAAACCACCCTTAGTACAGTAATACATCACCAAAACTACTGTCAATACAGTAATACATCACCAAAACCACCCTAAATACAATAATACATCAACAAAAACACCCTAAAAACAATAATACATCACCACAAGCACGGTCAGTACATGAATACATTGCAAACTTGGTACAGCAATCAAGTGCAGTGTCAGGTTAGACCCATATACATATATGTATTACATTAACGTACAACTCCCAGTATGTCCTTAACAATGGTAAGGAGATGCTGGTAGTTGTTACCAGCCATCATTAGACTGCAAACCATATAGGAACCACAATACTGATTAGTCGCAGGCAGTAGACTTAACTTTTGGAGGATATCTTATATGTTAAGGTCCATTAATTCTGAGGAGATTAGTAGGGGCAGAGGTGGGCTCAGTAGGGAGAAGGGGCATCATGGGGTGGGACTTGAGACCCCCACCAATTGCTCAAAATACTCTTAAGTGAACAGCTCAGGAGACAGGACTATGAAATTCTACTCCCGGCATTCATTCTGTCTGCATGTTCTGGTTCTTGGAAACACTGGAGGACACGGTGGTCGGACCTCCCAGCAATTGGAAAGTTATTCCCCATCCTGAGGAAAGGGGATAAGTTTCCAATGTGAGAAAACCCCTTTAAAGCAGCATTAACACTGCAGCCAAAGCTGGGGAACTAATTTATATAAACAGTGTCAATTATCCAATGCATGAGCAAAAACTTTCATTCGTGATTATTAAGCTGACTAAAAGGAGATTTGTCACCCCAAAATAACACCTAGACTGCAGAAATATTTATATGTGGGACGTGGTCCATGGAGAAATAATACCACAAATATAGAGTTTAGTTTAAAAGGGACCCGGTCACATCATATTTTAATATTCAAGTACCCAAATATATTATTAGTGAGAAAATCACTTACGGTGCGTCACTAACAAGACATTGGGGGCAGTTTAATATTGAAAAACGGTGTGACAGGTTCCCTTTAATATTTACTGAAAAAGCCACATATATTTGTGCTGCCCCCGTGTCAGCAGCCGGGCTGCTCGGATCCGGATCCGCGGTGGCTCGAGGGGTCTCCGGACCCGGGGGTCGTGCGGCCACTCAAATGAAGGGGGTATTAACAGGGAATTGTTTTAGAGTTTGTGACGCCACCCGTGGTATGTGGTAATTAGGAGTACCACCGCTGCAGTTGGGAGTACCCGGGGGGTGATGGAATGGGGCAGCCAGGTGTTGTGACCATCCACAGGTAGGGGGGATGCCCCGGGACTCGGTGATGGTGGCAAGGGAGTGCCGTGGGGAGTGAAGGGGGTCACTTGTGTACTCATTCAGTCCATTAAGCTGACACCGACAACTGGATAAACCAAAGTTCTGGATACCGCTACCGGTGAGGGGAGCTAGTTTGGGTCCCGTCCCCAATGGTGCTGCCTGGTGATCCGTGACCTGCCTCCTGGCACTAAGTTTACTTCTCTGTTGGTCCCGGTAGTATGGAACTTGCCGGGTCCCGCTCCCCACTATGGCTAAGTGTGGGAGCTTGCTCTCAGGGTTCACGCTTGGGATTTCTTGGACCGTTGTAGTGGAAATTCCTATCCCCCTCGTTGAGCTAGTACCCCGATTTTGGAGTGGGTGGAAAGCGGATCTTAAAGGCTACATTCTCGTCAGGTGAATTGTCAGGTTGCCTGAAGCTACTCCCAGACCTAGGGTCCACGTACCCCGTCATGCCCTGATCCCAGACCGGTGATGATGCAAGGCCGCCAGCTGTCCTCCTCGACAGTTCTGTGCCCCTTGCCATGATCCCCTGCGACCGGGGGTCCAGCTCCTCTAGGCCCAGACCATCGTCTGCCACCTAGATAGCTTTCTAGGAGGCCTGCTCCTGACCTCCTCTCTCCTTCACTTCCAACACACTTCTCGCTTCTCCTGACACTCCTAACCTCCCCTAACCAACCCCCCAAGTGGACGACCCTATTCCACTCAGGCCGTCCACTTGTGTGTTTGGTGGGTGTGGTGCAGAGTGTACCTAGGATTTAATTAGCTGATGTAGGCAACACCATGTAGTTGGGGACCCATGACCAAGAAGGAGGTGGATATTGCACGGAAGGGCAGATTATACAATACCCTGTGACGACCTGATAGTCCAGGGGCGTCACATATTTAATATGAAAATGAGGACATTTCTGCACACCATTGGAGTGGCCTAAGCCTGTGTGCACTGATACCACCGAATATAGGAAAATAGTAGCCAGTCCTTTGTCTTAATTGATAGTGATCCATTGGTAAGAGTGAGCACTGTAACATCTGATCTCCTGCCTGCACTGCACCCAACACAGGAGGATCACAGCGGCACACTCCAAGTGTCAGTGCAGGTGTGCACACAACATAGGAGGAACACAGTGGCACACTCTAAGTGTCAGTGTGGGAGTGAACACAACACGGGAGGAGCACAGTGGCACACTCCAAATGTCAGTGCGGGTGTGCACACAACACAAGAGGAGCACAGCTGTACACTCCAAGCGTCACAGCGGGTGTGCACAGGATGTGGCAGAGCACAGCAGCACACTCCACGCATCAGTGCAGGTGTGCACCCAAAACTGGAGAAGCACAGCAGCACAGTTAGTGCGGGTGTGCACACTTCACTGGAGGAGCAGAGCGGCTCATTCTAAATGTCACAGCGGGTGTGCATACAACACTGGAGGACACAGCGGCACACTCTAAGCGTCACAGCGGGTGTGCACACAACAGTGGAGGAGCATAGCGGCACACTCCAAGTGTCAGTGCGGGTGTGCACCCAACAGAGGAGGAGCACAGCAGCACATTCCAAGCGTCACAGCAGGTGTGCACACAATGTGGCAGAGCACAGCAGCACACTCCATGAGTCAGTGCAGGTGTGCACCCAACACTGGAAAAGCACAGCAGCACACTCCATGCGTCACTGCAGGTGTGCACACAACACAGGAGGAGAACAGCGGCACACTCCAAGCATCAGTGCGGGTGTGCACCCAACACAGGAGGAGCACAGTGGCACACTCCAAGTGTCACAGCGGGTGTGCACACAATGAGGTGGAGCACAGCGGCACACTCCAAGCGTCAGTGCTGCGTTCTGATGCCTAGATACTGTGTCTGTAGCTGCCACTTGATGCACCTGGAAATATAGCAAGTGAGCGGCTCCAGTGGGGAGGGGGACACGGCGCTGTGATGTGCTGTCTGCTCACTTCAACAGTCTTCCTCCTCATTGAATCTGCAATCAAATACAGGCAGCAACCAGGTGTCAGAATGTACCTGCAGTCACACTGCGTGCGCACCCACACTGACACTGCAGTCACATTGTGCACGCCCACGCCGACACTGCAGTCACATTGTGCAGACACCCACACTGACACTGCAGTTACATTGCATGTGCACCCACGCCGACACTACAGTCACATTGTGTGCACACCCACACTCACAGTGCAGTCACATTGCGTGCGTGCGCACCCACACTGACGTCACATTGTGTGCTCACCCACACTGACACCACAGTCACATTGTGTGCGCACCCCTGCTAACACTTCAGTCACATTGCGTGTGCACCCACGCTGTCACTGCAGTCACATTGTGTGTGTGCCGCCCCTGCAGCGGTCAAACCGTTCGGATCCGGGGGTGATTACTCATGGCTCAAGGGTCTCCGGACCTGGGGCTTGGGGCCACTCTTAAATGTAAAAAGGGGGGTTATTTATAGGGGGAGTTAGATAGTTTGTGACGCCACCCGTGGTGTGCGGTAATAGGGAGTACCGCCGCTGCTGTTGGGAGTACCCGGGGTGATGGAATGGGGCAGCCAGATGACGTTACCCTCCATGGGTAGGGGGAAAGCCCCGGGACTCTGGATGGTGGGATGGGGTGCAGGGGGGGTGCAGGCTTGCTGGTTGCAAGGGTTAATCAGGTATTCACTCAGCACGGAAGCAGATGCTGACAACCTGGTAAACCACGTCTCTAGATGCCGCTGCCCTCTTGTGGGAGCTCGTCTGGGTCCCGTCCCCTGCAGCACTGCCTGGTGGTCTGTGGCCTGCCTCCTGGCACAGTGTTTTTAGAGTGTGTATGTGCCCCGTCAGCTTGGAGCTTTCTGGGCCCTGCTCCCTACTAGGAGTAGCAGAGGAGCTTGCTCTCAGGAGCTCACGCTTGGGATTTCAGTGGGCTGCTTTGCTTGGAAAGCCCTATCCCCCTCATTGCGCTAGTGCCCCCGATCTCTGAGCTTCGTCGGAACAGTCTATGTTGGCCCTGTCCTCTGCAGATTAATTGTCGGGTTGCTTGAAGCTTCTCCCCGACCTAGGGTCTATGTACCTCGATGTGCCTTGGTCCCAGCCTGGCTATTGAAGTGCAGTTGCTGGCTATCCTCCAAGACTAGCCAAGCACCCAGTCCCAATCTCCCGCGACCGGGTCTCCGACTCCTCCGGGTCCAGACCACCGTCTGCGACCTAGTCTGTTTCTCCCCTGTGAGCTCCAACTCCCCGCTTTCTCTCACTTTGTTCCCCTGGAGCCGACTCCCTTGTCACCTCCCACCTCCCTGCCTGACCCCTAGGTGGGCAGCACTATTTCAGCTTAGCAGCCCACAGGTGTGCATAACAGGGTGTGGTGCGAGGTGTCACTAGGATTTGTAGATGCTGGTGGAGGCAGTACTGCAGATGGGAACCCAGAACCATAGGGGGTTGAGTCCTGCACTAAGAGTAAAGAGCGTGCAGTACCCTCTGACGACCTGACTAGTCCAGGGGTGTCACATGTGCACCCACATTAACACTGCAGTCACATTGCGTGTGCACCCACACTGACACTGCAGTCACATTGTGTGCACACCCACACTGACACTTGGAGTGCTACTCTGCTCCTCCAGTGTCAGGAGACATGCAGAAATGCTAAGTCATTTCAGACAGCACTGACTCTCACCAATGGACGTCTGTCAGTTAAGACGAGGGACTGTCTTTAATATAGCAAATAGAAGAGGGCAACACTGCATCAAGACATCGGCTGCACCAGGGGTGCACAAAACCGTCTGCATATAAAAAATAAAAAATTGTTTAAAAGAACTGAAGTCCTCAGTGGTTGATACCTTTTAAATAAAATATTAAGTTAAAACTGTATATGCATATGTGGATGCCATGTCACATTTGAAGAGCCCCTTATATGCCATAACAGCAGAAACTCTCCGCAAGTGAACCCATTCTGGAAAATACACCTTTTAAGGAATTCATCATGTTGCTTTAGCCCCAAAGTGTTACATTTCAGAAAGGGTAACAGGGGAAAATGGACCTTACAATTTGTTACACAATTTTTCCTACATTTGCCAAAACCCCATGTGTTGTCAAAAACTACTCTTGAGGCACAGTGCACAGCTCTAAAGGGAAGGAGAGTCATATAGGATTTAGTTGGAATGGTTTGGGGAGCGTCAAGTCACATTGGCAGAGCTACTGATATGGCAAAATGGCAAAAATGAGACCACCCATAAGTGACCCCATTTACAAAACACCCCTCAATTAATTAATCTAGGTGTGCAGTGAGCATATTGACACCACAGATGTCCCACACAATTTTATACCATTGATCAATGAAGAAGGAATAATTATATTTCTTTCTGAAAATTTTTCTTTTGGCCCCAAGTTTTTCTAATTTTTAGAAGAGCTAAGAAGAAAAAATGGACCACAGAGTTTTTGTGTCATTTTCCTGAGTGCGCCATAAGCCTCCATGTAATAAGGAACTACTTTTGAGATACAGTGCACAGGTAAAAATGGTAGGCACACCATATTGGGCTTCAGAATTTGCTGGAATGGTTTGCAGGTGCCATGTCACATTGGCAGAGCGCCTGAGCTGCCTGAATAGCAGAAGTCCCCCACAAGTGAACTCATCTTACAAACTGTACCAGACAATTAATTAATCTTGGGGTGCAGTGGGCATATTGACCCCACAGGTGTGTCACAAAATTCTATACCAATGGGGAGTAAAGAAAAAAAATGTTATCACTAAATTGTTGTTTTAAGATCAGATTTACAATTTTCATATTGGTAAAATAAGTAAAAATGGCCACTTAATTTTTTACACAATTTCTCGTGAATGTGGCACTACACCACAGTGCTGTTTGGCCACATTGCAGAGTTTGGGAGGTAAGGAGCACCATTTGACTTTGGAGCACAGATTTTCAGACAATAGTTTGCAGACTCCCTTAAAATAACCATATATTGGCAATTTAATCACCCTAGGAATTCATCTATGGGTGTAGTGACATTTTTTGTCTCTGGAAAAGGCAAATGCATTAAATGTGGTAGATTTAAAATTTGCAAAAGAATCCTTTGTAGTGCCCAGTACATTGTAATGCCCATACATTGTGTCAGCCCATGCTTCTGGCATTATGTCCCCAGTAATATAAGCATCTCCTCACTACAACAATGGCAAACATGTATACGTTAATTGTGGTTTAGACACGTTGTGAGGCTCAAAAGGGAGGAGGCATTTGGTTTGAGAGTGCAGATTTTGCTGCATTTCTTTTTTGGGGAGAGCCATAGAACTTTCCAGAGTCTTTGTGCTATCAGTAATGTTGAAGCCCCCTATATTTCCGTTAACTAATGGTGGACCTGAGTGGGGACTTGTTTTTTTGTTGTTGTTTTTTGTAGGTTGAGTTGAATGCTATTTAGTTGCAATTTGGGGTACAGAATATTTTGGATCAGTTCACATGTACCCTGTGCTTTTTACTGAGCACTTCGATCAAGTTTTCCATCTACATCTCCAAAATACTTACGTAGTTCAGGTGAAACCTCCAATGGATCCATTCACTAATGAGACAACAGAGTTAATGGGGCTTTACATGCTACGATATCGTTAATGTTTTATCGTCGGGGTCAAGTCGTTAGTGACGCACATACGGCGTCATTAACGATATCGCAGCGTGTGACACCTATGTTCGATCTACTGTACCGCCCCGGGGCTCGGCCGGCTGCTGAGCCGCTTGGATCTGTGCTCATCGGTGGGTGGCTCGAGCTCCTCACGGACCCGGGGGTCACATCGCTCTGAAAGGGGGGTTGGCGCTACACGTAGGGACTTTGGTGGGGAGGTCCACGGCCGGAGCCACGGTTGTTTGTAGGGGATTTGAGTTTGTGACGCCACCCACAGGTTGTGGTGAATGGATGGACACCACCGCTGCCGTTGACTAGGCTCCCGGGGACGGTGTTGCGCAGCTTGGTGTTGACCCCTCCGTGGGTAGGAGGATGATGGGGGCCCGAGGGAGGTGCTGAGGCGGGGGATTGGATGCGTGCTGGCGTGTCGGTGCGGCGCGGTGCGCGGCCCACAGGCACTGTTGTACTCACTATGACAGACACACTGGAGTCTCTGGTAAACCAAACAAGATGGTGGACGGTGCCCACAGCCGGCTGCGGTTTTCCCCTTTTTAGGTTGGTGGTTTCCGCCTTTCTCCTGCACCTCGCTTGTGTAGAAATGATGACTCCTATGCCTAAGCAACGGTAGTCCGCTCCCCAGCTTGATGTGTGCTGGGGAACCCCTTTTGCCTGCAGACGCTGGCCCTTTGGATCTCTATGCCTTGGCGGTGGCTCACTATCCCTCTGAGGGGGCTGTTGTCTTCAGTCAGGCCTTGGATGGGAAGGGACCTCAAGTCCAGTCCTCAATCAGTTGATTCGACTTGGTCCAGTGGCTTCTGGGCCTCGTACTGGGTCTGAGTATCCCTCCTGGTGCTCTGGTTTCCAATCGGTTCCCCGGTTCGGTACCGGCGAGCCACCACCCGTCCCTGGTCCCTATGGTTCCACCGGCTGTAATCCCAGCTCCTGCAGGCTGGAGGCTCTGCCTCCTTGCCAGAGGTGACTAGGCTCCAACCCAGACACCTGGTGTAGACTATGACAGACCTGAGCACAGGTCTGCCCTTGAACTTTACTCCACTGTCAAAGCTCATCTACTGTTTTTCCCGCCTTTGAACTCCTCGGTCTGCGGAGCCAACCGCCTGGCTCCGCCCCTTGGTGTGAACATCAAACCCTGAGGGAGGTGACAAGGTTTTGTAGGTTGGCTGCTGTCACCTTATTAAGGGGGGTGTTTGTGTAAGGGCCTACCTGTGACTACCTGGCTAGTCCAGGGCGTCATACTACAATGATCACAAAATCGTTTGCCAGGGAGAGGTCGTCCTAAAACAAAAAATCGTTTACCTCTCATTCGCGATGTTGTTCCTCGTTCCTGCGGCAGCACACATCGCTGTGTGTGACACCGCAGGAGCGACGAACAACTCCTTACCTGCCTCCACCGGCTATGCGGAAGGAAGGAAGTGGGCGGGATGTTACGTCCCGCTCATGTCCACCCCTCCGCTTCTATTGGACGCCTGCCGTGTGACATCGCTGTGACGCCGCACGACCAGCCCCATTAGAAAGGAGGCAGATCGCTGGCCAGAGCAACGTCGCAGGGCAGGTACACCATGTGATGGGGTTGCGCGATTTTGTGCGCGACAGGCAGCGATATGCCCGTGTCGCACAAATGATGGGGGCGGGTACGCACGCTAGCGATATCGGTACCGATATCGCTATCGTGCAAAGCCCCCTTTACTCCGGACTCCATTTGGCCATTGTTCAGTGGTGTTGTTCTTTTCAAAGGTGCACAATACTTTTGTACATGCCTTAAAAGACACATAAAAAATGGACACCACTGGTTCACAAGCCAGACGGGATTTCAAAGTGTCTCCCTCCCCCTTACTACAGTGAATTTTCAGTTGGTAATTTTTTCCTGAATCACGTTTTTCAGGAATTTTAAGTAATTCGCAGTGTAAGTGTGCAACTTAAAGAACAGGATAGATGGGAGCTGAGCCTTAGGCTACTTTCACACATCCGGTTTTTGCTCTGCGGCACAATACGGCGTTCTGCAGAAAAACCGCAACTGGTTTTTTTGACGCCGGTTGCGGTTTTTTTTTGCATAGACTTACATTAGTGCCGTATTGTGCAGCAGGGGCTTGCATTCGGTCCGGTTTTTGCCGCATGCGGCAGATTTAGCCGATGCCGTGGCCGGATAGAACGTTCCCTGCAACGTTTTTTGCTCCGGCAAAAAAAAAACGCATCGTGCCGCATCCGGCCGCTGCGGCGCATTTTTCAATGCATGCCTATGGACGCCGGATGCGGCGCGATGCGGAAAAAACGCATCCGGTCGCCGCATGCGGTTTTTTCCACTGCGCATGCTCAGTAGCGTGCCGCAACCGGAAAAAAACAGACGGGCCGCATGTAAAAACTTATGCAAAGGATGCGGTGTTTTCGCCGCATCCGTTGCATAGGTTTCACAGCCGGATTGAGCCGCAGTGCTCAAACCGGATGTGTGAAAGTAGCCTTACTGCAATCTTTGGGAATCAGAGTAAACAAATCAACAGCAGTTGAAGAATTGGCTTTACCACTATTTTTTTACGCCATTCACCTTGCAGTATAAGTGATAAGGCGGCTTTATTTCTCAGATCAATATGATTACAGTGATACCAGATTTACAAAAAATTTTTGACGTTTCTTTTTACAAAATAGAGGTTTTTTGAGCCACATAATTTTGCTATAGTTTTGTTTTTGTCTGCCGACAGTAATATGAGGGTTATTGTTTTGTGTGATGAGATGGAGTTTTTATTGCTACCATTTTGGACCACATAATTTTTTTGATCGTTTTTAGGCCCTGTGCGCACTTACCATTTTTTCCCGCGGATTTCCTGCGGTTTTGCTGCATGTTTCACTGCAGAAAATGTTCATAACATCTCTGCAGTGAATCACCAGCAAAACCTATGGGGAAAAAAAAATGCTGTGCGCACTATGTGGAATTTGACAGCTGCATGTTTTGCTGCGGGATTCCCACAGCAAAAACAATTGCATGTCTCTTCTTTTCCGCAGGTCCCTGCGGGATTTCACTCCATTGACTGCAATGTTATCGTGAAATCCCACAGGGAAGTGATGTCATTACAGGAAGAGAAAGCAGAGCAGACACAAACACATCACAGACACAGACATAGAACACCCACACATCACTCACACACAGACATATAGACTGCACATACAAATCAAACGGAAATATAGAAAATAAAACACGTGGGCTCCGCCGTATTTTTACCTTCCAGCCGAGGTAAGCAGCACACAGCGGCGGCCCGGTATTCTCAGGCTGGGGAGGACGGGGGGCAGGGTTAATGTCACCCCTCCTCCTGCAGCCAAGAATATCAGCCGCAGCTGCCCCGTGACTGTCACATGCATTATGCGACAGTCCCGGAGTGTCACCGGGTCTTCCAGATGCCGTGATGCGGTGGCAGTCAGGGTAATAAGGAGTTAATGGCAGCGGATCGCCGCCATTAACTCCAGGCTTGATCATGGCAGCGTCTATGAGACAGCTGACATGATCAACCCGTAAGTAAAGTGAATAAACACACACACCGAAAAATCCTTTATTTTAAATAAAACACAAATAAGCCTCCTTGTTCACCCGTTTATTAACACCCCCCCCCCCCCGAAACACAGCTCCGGCATAATCCACAGCTCCGGCGTAATCCACGTCTTGCGCTGCTTGCATCCAGAAGCGAGTGACACAGACATAGACTGAATGCAGCCTCGCAACGAGCCTACAGAGGTAACCACAGGGCATTTCCCACGGTCGGTAATGTGAACTCACATTACCGCTCGGGAGAAATGCAGCGTGTGCTCACAGGGACTCTATCTATCTATCCTTCTATCTGTCTATCTATCTATTCCTCTATCTGTCTATTTATTTATCTACTCTCTATCTCAGAAGGAAATTACCTTTTTTTTTTCAATGTGCTTTATTGCATGGAATGCATTAAAGCACATGTACCAACCCGCACGCGCCAAAACCGCGGCAATACCGCAAAATCGTGGCAAACCACATGCAGTTTTCAGGTGCGGTTTGCCGCGTTTTTTTACTGCGGGTGCGGTAATCTTTCAGACCCTGTGGAATTTTCTTAAGAAAATTCCGTTTTCCAGTGCGCACAGTGCCTTAGGGATGATCGAATACCCTATTATCCGCTCCGCCGAATATCCGTCGAATATTTCGCAGCTATTCGAGTATTCGCGAATATCCGATGCCCAATGCAAGTCTATGGGAAACCCGAATAATTTCATGTTGGACTCGTCGGTGACCTGTGGTGACTGAGGAAAAGGCTGAAATGGATGGGAAAAGGCAGAAACACTATGGGCACAGCCTGTAGAAGGTGTCTCACTGCATTTCTGCCCCCTCCTGATTCATCCAAGGTGACAGGAGGCACACAAACGCGCCGCCAGCATTCACCCTTTTCCTCTGATTTCTGTCGCATGTGCCATGACACATGCGACAGAAAACTACTCCCCGGGTCCAACTAAGTCCCCCCCCATAACTCCCTGGTGTCTCCCAGAGATCCTGCGCTGTTTTTACCTTTTTGCAGAGCTGCTTTCCCGCATCCCTCCTCCTTCACAATGAACGTTATGCACATGCGCAGAGCATTGCTGTCAGACTCAGCTCAGCTTCCTGTGTTCCCTGAGAATGGCTGTGGAGCTGCGCTGGCTGCACGCACACCGCTGCTGTGACCTGGAGAGGGTAGGTGCAGATTCTTTGCACCCACACTCCTCATATGGAGGGTCTGCACTCCTAGAAAATGGGGGACACGTTCCGTGAGCATGCCCCCATATTCTAGAAGGTCCAGAGTCGTTGTGGGACTTCCAAAATGGATTACAGGGATTTTTTTTTTCTTTACAATAAATTGGTGAAAGAGAAAATGTTTTGGGAGTGTTTTTTCAAATATTTTTTTTTTGTCGTCTATTTTTTTTCTACCTTTATTACTGACAGTTGGTGATGTCGGGTATTTGATAGACGCCATGACATCACCAACTGCTGGGCTTGATGTCAGGTGACATTACACATCTGGTATCAACCCCATTTATTACCCCATTTGCCAGCGCATTAGGGCAACGGGATGAGCTGGGGCGAAGCGCCAGATTTGGCGCATCTAATTGATGCGCCACTTCTGGGGCGGCTGCGGCCTGCTATTTTTAGGCTGGGAAGGGCCAATAACTATGAACCTTCCCACCCTGAGAATACCAGACCACAGCTGTCCGCTTTATCTTGGCTGTTGAACCAATTTGGGGGGAACCCCATTTTTTTTTTTATTATTTATTTATTAATAATTATAAAAAAAGAGCCTGGGGGCCCTCCAAATTGGATCCCCAACCAAGTTAAATCTGCCAGCTATGGTCTACAGGCTGCAGCCATCTGCTTTACCCTAGCTGGCTATCAAAAATGGGGGGGACTCCACGTCGCTTTTTTTTAATTTTTTTTTTTTTTGCTAAATAATACAAGGCTAGGCACCCTTTAGTGCCACATGAAAGTCACTAAAGAGTGCCAGCTTAGAATTATCTATCAATCCATTATCTATCTATCTATCCCTCTATCCATCTGTCTATCCATCTATCCCTCAATCTATCCATCCATCTATCTATCCATCCATCTATCCATCTATCTATCCCTCTATCTATCTATCTATCTATCCCACTCTCATCTCTCTCTTTCATCTCTCTCATCTCTCTCTCATCTCTCTCATCTCTCATCTCTCTCATCTCTCTCTCACATCTCTCTCATCTCTCTCATCTCTCTCTCATATCTCTCTCTCATCTCTCTCTCATCTCTCTCATCTCTCTCTCATTTCTCTCTCTCTTATCTCTCTCATCTCTCTCTCAACTCTCTCTCTCTCATCTCTCTCATCTCTCTCTCTCATCTTTTTCTCTCTCTCATCTCTCTCTCATCTCTCTCATCTCTCTCATCTCTCATCTCTCTCTCATCTCTCTCTCACATCTCTCTCATTTCTCTCATCTCTCTCTCATTTCTCTCTCTCTTATCTCTCTCATCTCTCTCAACTCTCTCTCTCTCATCTCTCTCATCTCTCTCTCATCTTTTTCTCTCTCTCTCATCTCTCTCTCATCTCTCTCCCTCTCTCTCATCTCTCCCTCTTTCTCATCTATCCCTCTCTCTCTCATCTCTCTCATCTCTCTCTCATCTTTCTCTCATCTCTCTCTCTCTCATCTCTCTCTCTCATCTCTCATCTCTCTTTCTCATCTCTCTCTCATCTCTCTCATCTCTCTCTCATCTCTCTCTCTCTCTAATCTCTCTCTCATCTCTCTTTCATCTCTCTTTCATCTCTATCTCTCTCTCTCATCTCTCTCTCATCTCTCTCTCATCTCTCTCTCTCTCTAATCTCTCTCTCTCTTATCTCTCTCTCATATCTCTCTCATCTTTGCAGCTGAATAATCTGCTTCTGGTTTCTCTACTGCAATACAGAGGTCAAGATTACCAAATCTTCCCATTCTTTTCCTTACAGGCAGTGGCTCAATGGGTAGAGCTGCTGCCTAAGGAGAATTAGTTCACGAGTTCGAGTTTGGCCATCCCGGTAAAGAATTTAATTTATTTATAATTATTATTTATCTATAATTATAATTTAATTATGCACTGAGGGGAGGAGGCAGACTTCAGCTGTGAGCCGCGGGACACACCTCTAAAATCGGAGCAGTTCACGGAATGAGGCTGCATTGAGCACTGGCTCACAGACGTCGCTGAGTGTGGATTACGCCGGACCTGGATATTTGGGGGCTTAATAAAGTGGTGAATGAGGGGCTTTTTGGTGTTTAATTTCAAATAAAGGATTTTTCGGTGTTGTGTTTATTTACTTTAATTACAGATTAGTGATGGTGTGTCATAGACGCTGTCATTATTAATCTTGAATTTTGTGACAGCGATGCGCTGCCATTAACTCCTTATTTTACCCTGATGGCCACCGCATCATGGCAATCAGGAAGGCCCGGTGACACACCGGGACTGTCGCATCTAATGGATGCGATAATAAACTGTGGAGGAAAGAGGCGCAATAGGGTCTTACCCAAGTAACAATGGAAGAAAATGGAGGGAGATACTACTCACCTATAGGGGTTGTGAAAGTCACAACTCCTATAACAGCATGTATGTAGAAGGTCCAGAGTCACAGCAGCGATCCCTCGGTTTTGGCAGATAACAGAGAGTAATAGGACCAGTATAACCAGTAATAATCTGGTCCTGAAGAAGGAAGGGGTGCCTTCCGAAACGCGTAGACCTGTAATTGGAATAAAAAGCAACATTAATCTAGCAGTTTAATGTGATCGTCATTAGCATCTAATGGATGCGACATTCTCGGGGCAGCAGCGGGTTGATATTCTCGACTGAGAGAGGGGCGGCTGTAACCATGGCCCTCGCTCTCCCCAGCCTGAGAATACTGTTACGTCCGGGTGGTGGAAGCACTGGACCGTACACCAATGTCCCCTGAGGAGGCAGCCAGGCTGGTCACCCCGCCAGAGGGTCCTGATGCACGGCAGCCGGAGCACTATAGGTAGCTGGACAGTCTGTAGAGAAGCAGGAAAGGTGGATGATGCTGAACCCACGGAGTTCTGGACAGTAGTCCGGGTGACGAGGCTCAGGGTCCGAGGCCGGGTTATAGGGTCAGGCGGGATCCGGAACCTGCTGAGCGATGGAACGGGTCACCGAACGGAGCCAGAGACTGGAGACTGGCGGAGCTGCCGAGGTGGTGGGACATCCGCCGAAGTCACCGTCAGGGTCCAGGGATGGACTTGGTTCGGAGCGACTGGCGTGGCAGGATAGGCTCTACGAGACAGGACAGGGTTAATGCAAGGCAAAGCACAAGGCAAAGCAATACGGGGACCTGAACACTAGCTTGCTAAATACGTAGAACAGGCCCCGCCCACCAGGAAAGAGAAACCTTATATACCCTGTACCTGTCTATGCAATATCCTGTTTCTGGGTGCTGGCCCTTTAAGAAAGGGTCAATGACCGCGCGCGCCCTAATGCGCATGCGCGAGGCCCGTGTGCCAGAAGCCAGTCCAGGAAGCGGTGAGGAGGAAGCAGGAGCGCCCGGCTGGGAGTCCCACGTCGCAGAGGAGCGCCGGGAGCGGGGAGCTGGACACATGGAGGCCGCAGGCGGGGTAGAGGAGGCCGGGACCGGAGTAGTAAGCAGGGGACGCCACCGGGGAGCGGGGAGCGGACCACGGGGACCGGAGGACGGGACCAGGGGACCGGGAAGCGTGACAGTACCCCCTCCCCCACCCCCCGCAAGCGGGACAGAAAGGCACGAATCAGAGGAGTGCCAACATTCTCCCGGGGCTCCCAGGACCGATACTCGGGACCATAACCCGCCCAGTCTACCAGGAAGTACTGCCGACCTCGCACGGTCTTCATGGCCACGATATCCCTTACCGCATAGATGTCATCGTCAGCGATGGGAGGAGGAGCAGTACCGGCATCAGCGGAGAAGGGACCAAGGACAACAGGCTTGAGCAGGGAGACATGGAAGGAGTTGGGTATCCGCATTGTGGCCGAGAGCTGCAGCTTGTAGAAGACTGCATTGATCTTGCTGATGACCTTAAATGGCCCGATGTAGCGAGGACCCAACTTGTACGAGGGTAACTTCAATCGGACATATCTGGATGCAAGCCAGACCAGATCACCTGAGGAGAAACACGGGGGATCCAGGCGCCTCTTGTCCGCATGTCTCTTCATCCGCAATGAAGCACGTTCTAGGGACGACTTGACAGAGTTCCATATAGCTGAGAAGTCCCGAACCAGAGCATCTGCTGCGGGGACGTCGGAAGCCGAGGATACTGGCAACGGGACAGAAGGCTGCAGTCCATACACGATCTGAAAGGGAGAGCTGGAGGTGGACTCACTGATGTGCTGGTTATGGGAGAACTCAGCCCAAGGTAGGAGCGTGGACCAGTCGTCATGATGGATGTTGACGTAGTGGCGCAGGAAGGAGGTCAGGATCTGATTGACCCGTTCCACTTGGCTATTCGACTGAGGATGGTAGGCCGAAGAAAAGTCCAAGGACACTCCCAGATGTTTGCAGAGAGCCCTCCAGAAGCGCGAGGTAAACTGAGTTCCTCTGTCAGACACTATGTGTGCGGGAAAGCCATGCAATCGGAATATGTGCTGTATGAAGGAGTCAGCTAGCTCCTGGGCAGAGGGCAGTCCAGCCATGGGAACGAAGTGGGCCATCTTTGAGAAGCGATCCACCACAACCCATATGACCGTATGTCCGGAGGATAAGGGTAAGTCCGTGATAAAGTCCATTGCGATATGTTGCCACGGAACGGAAGGAATTGGCAGAGGCAGAAGACGTCCATAGGGTAGGTGCTTGGGTGTCTTGTTCCGGGCACAGGATGGACAGGCTGAGACGAAAGTTGCGACGTCTTTACGGAGGGACGGCCACCAGTAGTGACGGACAATCGTGCTCCAAGTTTTCTTCTGACCAGCATGGCCGGCGATCTTAGAGGCATGGCCCCAGTGCAGGACTCTCTGTCTGTCAGTATCTGAGACAAAGGTTTTCCCAGGGGGTATCTGAGTTAGAGCGACAGGAGTCACCGGAATGATTTTACTGGGGTTGATGATGGGCTGGTATGTCTACTCCTCCAACTCCACGGGCACGAAGGATCTGGACAGAGCGTCTGCCCGCACGTTCTTATCCGCAGGCCGAAAATGGAGTTGGAAATCAAATCGAGCAAAGAACAAGGACCAGCGGGCTTGTCGTGGATTTAGTCTTTGGGCAGACCGCAGGTACTCCAGATTCTTGTGGTCCGTGTATATGATCACAGGTTATACAGCTCCTTCCAGGAGGTAGCGCCAAGGCCAGCTTCACGGCCAGTAGCTCCCGATCCCCGATGGTGTAGTTGCGTTCGGGTGCCGAGAAGCTCTTGGAGAAGAATCCACATGTGACCATCTTTCCGGAGGGGGAGTTCTGCATCAACACTGCCCCGGCTCCTGAGGAGGAGGCATCCACCTCTAGGGTGAACTGTCGGTTCAATTCAGGGCGATGGAGAACCGAGGAAGAAGCAAACGCCTGTTTCAAGGAGCAGAACGCGGCATCGGCCGCCGGAGACCAGTCCTTAGGATTAGCTCCTTTTTTAGTCAAGGCAGAGAGAGGTGCAGTCAAGGCAGAGAAATGCGTGATGAACTGATGTGACGGTAGTAGTTCGCAAAGCCGAGAAAGCGTTGGATAGCCTTCAGTCCGGAAGGAGGAGGCCAGTTGATGATGGCAGATACTTTCTCTGGGTCCATCTGCAGGCCAGTGTCCGAGATTACATAACCCAGGAAGGGAAGAGACGACTTTTCGAAGATGCATTTCTCGTACTTGGCGTACAGACGATTCTCTCTAAGCCTCTGGAGGACTAGCTGCACGTTCTCTCGGTGGGTTTGTAGATCCGGAGAGAAGACCAGGATGTCGTCTAGATACACCACGACACAGACATAGAGGAGATCTCTGAACACGTCGTTCACCAGTTCTTGGAAGACGGCCGGAGCGTTACACAGACCAAAGGGCATGACACAATACTCATAGTGCCCATCCCGAGTGTTGAATGCAGTTTTCCATTCGTCTCCAGAGCGAATGCGAACCAGATTATAGGCCCCACGAAGGTCCAACTTGGTGAATACACGGGCTCCTCGGAGCCGATCGAATAGTTCGGGGATCAGCGGCAGAGGGTATTTGTTCTTTACGGTGATCTGGTTTAATCCCCGGTAGTCTATGCAAGGGCACAGATCACCTTCCTTCTTCTTGACGAAGAAAAACCCCGCTCCGGCAGGGGACGAGGACCTCCGAATGAACCCCTTAGCTAGGCTCTCGGTGATATAGGCCGACATAGCTCGTGTTTCAGCAGGGGACAAGGGGTATATCCGTCCTCGAGGAGGCGTAGTTCCTGGCAGTAACTCGATAGCACAGTCATAAGGACGATGAGGTGGTAACACCTCTGACTCCTTTTTATCAAACACGTCCGTGAAGGACCAGTAGGCAGAAGGCAGTCCTAGTAGAGACTCTGCAACCGGAGGGCGTCGGATGGGCTGGATGGATGTCAGACATCTCTCGTGACACGAGGAGCCCCATCGGGTGATTTCACCTGTACTCCAGCTGACCGATGGTTCGTGTGTCCGTAACCATGGAAGTCCCAGCAGGATCTGATGAGACATGCGCGGGAGGACGTAGAAGGTGATCTTCTCGGTGTGCAGAGCACCGATCCGTACTTCCACAGGCTTGGTGATCAGGGAGACGGTGTCAGAGAGGGGTTTCCCATCAACAGAGGCGATCACCAGCAGTTTCTCTAGTGGGAGGACAGGCACCTGGTACTTATCCACTGTGGCCTGCTGGATGAAGTTGCCTGCTGCTCCGGAATCGAGATACGCCTCTGCCGTGAACCGGGTCTCTTCTGTAGTGACTTGAATAGTCCAGGTAACGGAGTCTGAGAGAGTCCCAGAACCTAGGGTGGCCTCTCCTACCAAGCCTAGGCTTTGGAGTTTCCCGGCTTCTCGGGACAAGAGCGTAGCAGGTGTGTACCATCACCGCAGTAGAAGCAGAGACCCTTTGCTAGTCGTTCAGCTCGGCGTTGTTCCGACTGCTTCAGGCGGTCAATCTGCATGGGCTCGGAGGTAGACACGCCAGGTGACGCCAACTGGGGAGCGATGGACTTCTGTGGTGGGGAGTAGAGTTGAGCGCGGTTCGTGGTTCGTGGTTCTCCAGTTCGCGGCTCGAGTGATTTTGGGGCATGTTCTAGATCGAACTAGAACTCGAGCTTTTTGCAAAAGCTCGATAGTTCTAGAAACGTTCGAGAACGGTTCTAGCAGCCAAAAAACAGCTAAATCCTAGCTTGGTTTCTGCTGTAATAGTGTAAGTCACTCTGTGAATCAAACTATTATCACATTTCAGTGTATAGTGTGCGTGAACAGCGCCTTCAGATCACTGCTGTTTCTATAATGGCGATCGCCATTTTTTTTTTTTTTTTTTCTTGTCTTCCTTCCCTAAGCGCGCGCGTCTTGTGGGGCGGGCCAGCATGTCAGCCAATCACAGACACACACACACACCTAAGTGGACTTTGAGCCAGAGAAGCAACGGCATGTGTGATAGGATCTGCATGTCACATGTCCCTGCATTATAAAACCGGACATTTTCTTCACGAACGCCATTATCTGCCTTCTGCGTCTTTGGTGTCAGACATCAGTGTCGCAGCTCCGTCCTCCTGAGTCCTATAGCCGATACAGCTGTATGCGCTGCATACACAGCGTTAGACAGCTTAGGGAGAGCACATTCTAGCAGTCCTTTTAAGGGCTCAAAGCGGCAGGGTCAGAGAGCCATAAGTGACAGGTCCTGCAAACAGCAACAGCGTCTGTGTAGCCCAGGTCAGGGATTTCCTCCCTGCATTTCACCATTAGGAGGGAATAGAAAGGCAGGCTTCCATTCCTCTACCCAGAGCACCACAATCCTGCCACTGTACCCTCTTGTCCTCTGCACACTCCAACTCATTCTAAGTAAGCCATTATACTAGCAAACATTCAGTGTACCTAGTGGCATCCTATACGTGGCTATTGGACTTTGCTATAGTCCCACTAGTGCAAAGACATTTGCAGAGCACGTCTGCCTGCATTGCACACTACAACTTTTTTAAACTAAGCAATTTTACTAGCAAACACTCAGTGTACCTAGTGGCATCCTATACGTGGCTATTGGACTTTGCTATAGTCCCACTAGTGCCAAGACATTTGCAGAGCGCATCTGCCTGCGTTGCACACTCCAACGAATTATAACTAAGCCATTATACTAGCACACACTCAGTGTACCTAGTGGCATCCTATACGTGGCTATTGGACTTTGCTATAGTCCCACTAGTGCAAAGACATTAGCAGAGCACATCTGCCTGCATTGCATACTCCAAGTTTTTTAAACTAAGCAATTTTACTAGCAAACACTCAGTGTACCTAGTGGCATCCTATACGTGGCTATTGGACTTTGCTATAGTCCCACTAGTGCCAAGACATTTGCAGAGCGCATCTGCCTGCGTTGCACACTCCAACTAATTATAACTAAGCCATTATACTTGCACACACTAAGTGTTTTTTAGTGGCATCCTATACGTGGCTATTGGACTTTGCTATAGTCCTACTAGTGCCAAGACATTTGCAGAGCGCATCTGCCTGCGTTGCACACTCCAACTAATTATAACTAAGCCATTATACTAGCACACACTCAGTGAACCTAGTGGCATCCTATACGTGGATATTGGACTTTGCTATAGTCCCACTAGTGCCAAGACATTTGCAGCACGTCTGCCTGCGTTGCACACTCCAACTAATTATAACTAAGCCATTATACTAGCACACACTCAGTGTACCTAGTGGCATCCTATACGTGGCTATTGGACTTTGCTATAGTCCCACTAGTGCCAAGACATTTGCAGAGCGCATCTGCCTGCGTTGCACACTCCAACTAATTATAACTAAGCCATTATACTAGCACACACTCAGTGAACCTAGTGGCATCCTATACGTGGATATTGGACTTTGCTATAGTCCCACTAGTGCCAAGACATTTGCAGCACGTCTGCCTGCGTTGCACACTCCAACTAATTATAACTAAGCCATTATACTAGCACACACTCAGTGTACCTAGTGGCATCCTATACGTGGCTATTGGACTTTGCTATAGTCCCACTAGTGCCAAGACATTTGCAGCACGTCTGCCTGCGTTGCACACTCCAACTAATTATAACTAAGCCATTATACTAGCACACACTCAGTGTACCTAGTGGCATCCTATACGTGGCTATTGGACTTTGCTATAGTCCCACTAGTGCCAAGACATTTGCAGCACGTCTGCCTGCGTTGCACACTCCAACTAATTATAACTAAGCCATTATACTAGCACACACTCAGTGTACCTAGTGGCATCCTATACGTGGCTATTGGACTTTGCTATAGTCCCACTAGTGCCAAGACATTTGCAGCACGTCTGCCTGCGTTGCACACTCCAACTAATTATAACTAAGCCATTATACTAGCACACACTCAGTGTACCTAGTGGCATCCTATACGTGGCTATTGGACTTTGCTATAGTCCCACTAGTGCAAAGACATTTGCAGAGCACGTCTGCCTGCATTGCACACTACAACTTTTTTAAACTAAGCAATTTTACTAGCAAACACTCAGTGTACCTAGTGGCATCCTATACGTGGCTATTGGACTTTGCTATAGTCCCACTAGTGCCAAGACATTTGCAGAGCGCATCTGCCTGCGTTGCACACTCCAACGAATTATAACTAAGCCATTATACTAGCACACACTCAGTGTACCTAGTGGCATCCTATACGTGGCTATTGGACTTTGCTATAGTCCCACTAGTGCAAAGACATTAGCAGAGCACATCTGCCTGCATTGCACACTCCAAGTTTTTTAAACTAAGCAATTTTACTAGCAAACACTCAGTGTACCTAGTGGCATCCTATACGTGGCTATTGGACTTTGCTATAGTCCCACTAGTGCCAAGACATTTGCAGAGCGCATCTGCCTGCGTTGCACACTCCAACTAATTATAACTAAGCCATTATACTTGCACACACTAAGTGTTTTTTAGTGGCATCCTATACGTGGCTATTGGACTTTGCTATAGTCCTACTAGTGCCAAGACATTTGCAGAGCGCATCTGCCTGCGTTGCACACTCCAACTAATTATAACTAAGCCATTATACTAGCACACACTCAGTGAACCTAGTGGCATCCTATACGTGGATATTGGACTTTGCTATAGTCCCACTAGTGCCAAGACATTTGCAGCACGTCTGCCTGCGTTGCACACTCCAACTAATTATAACTAAGCCATTATACTAGCACACACTCAGTGTACCTAGTGGCATCCTATACGTGGCTATTGGACTTTGCTATAGTCCTACTAGTGCCAAGACATTTGCAGAGCGCATCTGCCTGCGTTGCACACTCCAACTAATTATAACTAAGCCATTATACTAGCACACACTCAGTGAACCTAGTGGCATCCTATACGTGGATATTGGACTTTGCTATAGTCCCACTAGTGCCAAGACATTTGCAGCACGTCTGCCTGCGTTGCACACTCCAACTAATTATAACTAAGCCATTATACTAGCACACACTCAATGTACCTAGTGGCATCCTATACGTGGCTATTGGACTTTGCTATAGTCCCACTAGTGCCAAGACATTTGCAGCACGTCTGCCTGCGTTGCACACTCCAACTAATTATAACTAAGCCATTATACTAGCACACACTCAGTGTACCTAGTGGCATCCTATACGTGGCTATTGGACTTTGCTATAGTCCTACTAGTGCCAAGACATTTGCAGAGCGCATCTGCCTGCGTTGCACACTCCAACTAATTATAACTAAGCCATTATACTAGCACACACTCAGTGAACCTAGTGGCATCCTATACGTGGATATTGGACTTTGCTATAGTCCCACTAGTGCCAAGACATTTGCAGCACGTCTGCCTGCGTTGCACACTCCAACTAATTATAACTAAGCCATTATACTAGCACACACTCAGTGTACCTAGTGGCATCCTATACGTGGCTATTGGACTTTGCTATAGTCCCACTAGTGCCAAGACATTTGCAGCACGTCTGCCTGCGTTGCACACTCCAACTAATTATAACTAAGCCATTATACTAGCACACACTCAGTGTACCTAGTGGCATCCTATACGTGGCTATTGGACTTTGCTTTAGTCCCACTAGTGCCAAGACATTTGCAGCACGTCTGCCTGCGTTGCACACTCCAACTAATTATAACTAAGCCATTATACTAGCACACACTCAGTGTACCTAGTGGCATCCTATACGTGGCTATTGGACTTTGCTATAGTCCCACTAGTGCCAAGACATTTGCAGCACGTCTGCCTGCGTTGCACACTCCAACGAATTATAATTAAGTTACATTGTCAGGGATATTTATTCTTTATTATTCTGCTGTTAATAAAGCTAGACCACCACTGCAATCTTCACCACCTCTCAATTTTTACTACCACATTTTCAGTCCACAATCTTGTCGCAATCAACATGAGTGGCAAAATGACAGATGCTGGTGGAAAGGGGAAGAGGCGTGGTGGAAAAGGCAAAAAAGGTTTTGTCAGTGGGGAAGGTGCCAAAGCTCCATTATCATCTGCTGAAGATAGACCATCTACTAGCAAAAGTAAGATGTCTACTACTTATTGTGGACAATCCGATGTGCTCCCTTTTTTACGGACACGAACAAGAGGAACAAAGGTAGATGATGGGCAAAAAAGGAAAATGCTTGAATGGATCTCAAGTGGTCCAACAAGTGCCCTCTCAGCCACTTCAAGTACCGCATCCAAAAAACACCATTCCTCTGAGTTGTCATCCCAATCACACTTGATTTCTCCCAGCTCTGAAGTCTCCATCAGCCCTGCACAGTATGGTGGAACTGAGATGGCTGAGTCTGCAGAGCTGTTCAGTCACACTATAGCCTGGGAATCAGAGGTCTGCTCCCAAGCTACAGTGAGTACAGAACAGGAAATGGTCTGCAGTGATGCCCAGAACCTTTGTGACTCAGATTCAGGCCGTGAGGACCAAGTTTCTGAGCATAATGTTGACCCTTTGTCACAAACTGTAACACCTGTGGTTATAGACAATGAGGAACATACTGATGAAGATGAGACGCAGATACCCGATTGGGATGACAACTTAAATATTCGGTCAGGGCAAGAAGAGGCTCGGTCTGAGGGGGAGGGGAGTGCGAACACAACAATTGATGATGACGTTCTAGATCCCACCTACTGTCAACCCCCAGTCAGGCACTCGAGGAGGTCAACAGAGGCGATGGAGGAGGATGCAACCGACGACGAAGTTACCTTGCGCCTTCCTGGACAGAGGAGGAGTACTGGTAGCACGTCTACAACTGCATCCTCAGTCACCACTCTGCCTCTGAGCACTAGTCGGGGTGGCTCAGCAAGTCGCATGTCCTCTAAGCCTTGCCAAGTCTGGTCCTTTTTTGACCTTGCAAAGGATCGCCGAAATCATGTGATCTGTAAAATTTCTCGGGAATCTGTAAGTAGAGGCAAAAACCTCAGCAGTTTGACAACTTCTTCCATGAATCGTCACATGAATAAATATCATAAGTCCCGGTGGGAAGCTCACCGTGCTGCAATGCCGGCTAGCGGAGCGAACCATCCACCGCCCGCCCCTTCCAGTGCATCCGCGCGCTCTTCATCTTCTAGGACTGTGGGGACAGCTGTCACACCTGTTTTTCCACGCAAAACTTCCACCACTGTAACCGCAACAGGCAGTTTGCTTGTAAGGTCGTCAGTTGGTTTGGAAGGGGAAACAAGTGAGTGTGTACAGCTCTCTCAGACATCGATAGCACCAACGTTGGATGAAGGCAACATCATGTCTCCGCCTGCACTTTCCTCACAAACCTGCATTTTTCCAGGGACACCCTACTCAACACCATCTACACACAGCAGCCAGATCTCTGTCCCTCAGATGTGGTCAAATAAAAGGCCACTTCCTCCGACCCATGACAAAGCTAAGAGGTTGACTCTATCCCTCTGTAAGCTGTTGGCTACCGAAATGCTGCCTTTCCGCCTAGTGGACACACAGGATTTTAGAGACCTTATGTCTGTCGCTGTGCCCCAGTACCAGATGCCTAGTCGCCACTACTTCTGTAAGAAAGGTGTGCCCGCGCTACACCAGCATGTCGCACACAACATCACCGCTTCCTTGAGAAACTCTGTGTGTGAACGGGTGCATTTCACCACCGATACTTGGACCAGTAAGCATGGACAGGGACGTTACATGTCGCTGACTGGGCACTGGGTAACTATGGTGATAGATGGTGAAGGGTCTGCTGCACAAGTCTTGCCGTCCCCACGACTTGTGTGTCAATCCTCTGTCTGTCCAAGTTCCGCCACAGCTTCTGCATCCTCCACCTCATCTGGGTCCTCCACCTCCGCCCCAAGCCTGCCTGGTCAGGCCACCAGCGTTCTCACTGCGCAGAAGGAATCACGCACGCCTCATTACTATGCTGGCAGCCGAGCGCAACGGCATCAGGCGGTCTTTAGCTTGACATGTCTTGGTAATAAGAGTCACACAGCTGAGGAGTTGTGGTCAGCTCTGCGGTCCGAGTTTAATAAATGGTTGTCTCCACTCAACCTGCAGCCTGGTAAGGCCGTGTGCGACAATGCTGCAAACCTGGGTGCGGCCCTTCGCCTGGGCAAGGTGACACACGTACCTTGTATGGCTCACGTGTTGAACCTTGTCGTGCAGCAATTTTTAACACACTATCCCGGCCTAGATGGCCTTCTGAACAGGGCACGAAAACTGTCTGCTCACTTCCGGCGTTCAAGCGCCGCAGCTGAGCGACTTGCATCGCTACAGAAGTCTTTCGGCCTGCCGGTTCATCGCCTGAAATGCGATGTGGCGACACGCTGGAATTCAACTCTCCACATGTTACAGCGACTGTGGCAGCACCGCAGAGCCCTGGTGCAATACGTCATGACGTATAGCCTGGGCCAACGAGATGCAGAGGTGGGGCAGATCACCCTGATGGAGTGGTCTCAGATCAAGGACCTATGCACCCTTCTGCACAGTTTCGACATGGCGACGAATATGTTTAGCTCTGACAATGCCATTATCAGCATGACGATTCCAGTCATTTACATGCTGGAGCACACGCTAAACACTATTCGGAGTCAGGGGGTGGGACAACATGAAGGGGAGGAACTACAGGAGGATTCATATGTGCAAGGGACAACAACATCACCAAGGTCCAGACGTTCATCATCACCAACGCAGCAGGCATGGGACCATGGGGAACAGGGATCGACAAGGGCGCATAGTAGCAGGCGAAATGTTGAGCAAGGTGCAGGAGAACATGAAGAAATGGAGGACGAACTGTCCATGGACATGGAAGACTCAGCGGATGAGGGAGACCTTGGTCAAATTTCAGTTGAAAGAGGTTGGGGGGAGATGTCAGAGGAAGAAAGAACGGGTAGCACCTCTATGCCACAAACACAGCGTGGACTTGGTCCGCATGGCTGCGCAAGACACATGAGTGCCTTTTTGTTGCACTACCTCCAACATGACAGTCGTATTGTCAAAATTAGAAGTGATGATGACTACTGGATTGCCACACTATTAGATCCCCGGTACAAGTCCAAATTTTGTGACATAATTCCAGCCATAGAAAGGGACGCACGTATGCAGGAGTATCAGCAGAAGCTGTTACTCGATCTTAGCTCGGCTTTTCCACCAAACAACCGTGCAGGTGCAGGGAGGGAATCTCCCAGTTGTAACTTGACAAACATGGGACGGTCTCGTCATCTTCACCAGTCTACCTGTACCAGTAGGACCGTATCTGGTGCCGGTAACAGCAATTTTATGGAATCTTTTCATAATTTTTTTAGACCCTCTTTTGCAAGGCCACCAGAGACAACAAGTCTGACACATACTCAACGGCTGGAGAGGATGATACAGGAGTATCTCCAAATGAACATCGATGCCATGACTGTGCAACTGGAGCCTTGCTCCTTTTGGGCTTCAAACATAGAAAAATGGCCAGAGCTCTCCAGTTACGCCTTGGAGATTTTGTCGTGTCCAGCTGCCAGCGTTGTCTCTGAACGTGTATTCAGTGCTGCTGGGTGTGTGCTGACAGATAAGCGCACGCGTCTGTCCAGTGACAATGTGGACAGACTGACGTTCATCAAAATGAACAAGTCATGGATCCAGAAGGAATTTACTACCCCTGTGTCATCCTGGGGAGAGTAAATGCTTGTGGATTTGGAATGTGCTTGATGCAAATCAAAACATCCTGTTTGCAACTAGGGCCCAAGTGCTGCCACTGATGGGGTGGGTGTCTGTGTGGCCCAATTTTTGGAAAAAAAGGGAGACTCCGCTTGGAGTAACCCTTGCTTGATGTGTTTTTAAAAGAAGCCAAGATGAACAGAGCTGGGATCAGGAAAGACTTTGCTACCTACCCCGTTGTCATCCTGGGGACGGATAAGAATGGCGTATTTTTGAATGTGCTTGATGCAAATCAAAATATCCTGTTTGCAACTAGGGCCCAAGTGCTGCCACTGATGGGGTGGGTGTCTGTGTGGCCCAATTTTTGGAAAAAAGGGAGACTCCGCTTGGAGTAACCCTTGCTTGATGTGTTTTTAAAAGAAGCCAAGATGAACAGAGCTGGGATCAGGAAATACTTTGCTACCTACCCCGGTGTCATCCTGGGGACGGATAAGAATGGCGTATTTTTGAATGTGCTTGATGCAAATCAAAACATCCTGTTTGCAACTAGGGCCCAAGTGCTGCCACTGATGGGGTGGGTGTCTGTGTGGCCCAATTTTTGGAAAAAAAGGGAGACTCCGCTTGGAGTAACCCTTGCTTGATGTGTTTTTAAAAGAAGCCAAGATGAACAGAGCTGGGATCAGCAAAGACTTTGCTACCTACCCCGGTGTCATCCTGGGGACGGATAAGAATGGCGTATTTTTGAATGTGCTTGATGCAAATCAAAACATCCTGTTTGCAACTAGGGCCCAAGTGCTGCCACTGATGGGGTGGGTGTCTGTGTGGCCCAATTTTTGGAAAAAAAGGGAGACTCCGCTTGGAGTAACCCTTGCTTGATGTGTTTTTAAAAGAAGCCAAGATGAACAGAGCTGGGATCAGGAAAGACTTTGCTACCTACCCCGGTGTCATCCTGGGGACGGATAAGAATGGCGTATTTTTGAATGTGCTTGATGCAAATCAAAACATCCTGTTTGCAACTAGGGCCCAAGTGCTGCCACTGATGGGGTGGGTGTCTGTGTGGCCCAATTTTTGGAAAAAAGGGAGACTCCGCTTGGAGTAACCCTTGCTTGATGTGTTTTTAAAAGAAGCCAAGATGAACAGAGCTGGGATCAGGAAATACTTTGCTACCTACCCCGGTGTCATCCTGGGGACGGATAAGAATGGCGTATTTTTGAATGTGCTTGATGCAAATCAAAACATCCTGTTTGCAACTAGGGCCCAAGTGCTGCCACTGATGGGGTGGGTGTCTGTGTGGCCCAATTTTTGGAAAAAAGGGAGACTCCGCTTGGAGTAACCCTTGCTTGATGTGTTTTTAAAAGAAGCCAAGATGAACAGAGCTGGGATCAGCAAAGACTTTGCTACCTACCCCGGTGTCATCCTGGGGACGGATAAGAATGGCGTATTTTTGAATGTGCTTGATGCAAATCAAAACATCCTGTTTGCAACTAGGGCCCAAGTGCTGCCACTGATGGGGTGGGTGTCTGTGTGGCCCAATTTTTGGAAAAAAAGGGAGACTCCGCTTGGAGTAACCCTTGCTTGATGTGTTTTTAAAAGAAGCCAAGATGAACAGAGCTGGGATCAGGAAATACTTTGCTACCTACCCCGGTGTCATCCTGGGGACGGATAAGAATGGCGTATTTTTGAATGTGCTTGATGCAAATCAAAACATCCTGTTTGCAACTAGGGCCCAAGTGCTGCCACTGATGGGGTGGGTGTCTGTGTGGCCCAATTTTTGGAAAAAAAGGGAGACTCCGCTTGGAGTAACCCTTGCTTGATGTGTTTTTAAAAGAAGCCAAGATGAACAGAGCTGGGATCAGCAAAGACTTTGCTACCTACCCCGGTGTCATCCTGGGGACGGATAAGAATGGCGTATTTTTGAATGTGCTTGATGCAAATCAAAACATCCTGTTTGCAACTAGGGCCCAAGTGCTGCCACTGATGGGGTGGGTGTCTGTGTGGCCCAATTTTTGGAAAAAAAGGGAGACTCCGCTTGGAGTAACCCTTGCTTGATGTGTTTTTAAAAGAAGCCAAGATGAACAGAGCTGGGATCAGGAAAGACTTTGCTACCTACCCCGGTGTCATCCTGGGGACGGATAAGAATGGCGTATTTTTGAATGTGCTTGATGCAAATCAAAACATCCTGTTTGCAACTAGGGCCCAAGTGCTGCCACTGATGGGGTGGGTGTCTGTGTGGCCCAATTTTTGGAAAAAAGGGAGACTCCGCTTGGAGTAACCCTTGCTTACATTGTTTTTAAAAGAAGCCAAGATGAACAAGTCATGGGTCAGCAAAGACTTTGCTACCTACCCCGGTGTCATCCTGGGGATGGATAAGAATGGCGTATTTTTGAATGTGCTTGATGCAAATGTAGCTGTGAAGTGTACAACTGGGGCACAACTGCTGCCACTGAAGGGGTGGGTGTGTGTGTGGCCCAATTTTTGGAAAAAATGGAGACTCCGCTTGGAGTCACCTTGCGGTGTTTTACATGATTTTAGAAGGGCGTGCCATGCCTATATCTGTGTGTCCTCCTCTTTTTCCTTGTCCAGCTGTTTTGTTTTCGCATGAGTATATGTCCTTGTCACTTTCCAATGTGTTTGAGTTGTTTGTCACCTTTAGGACACCTTTGAGGGTGTTTTCTAGGTGTTTTTCTGTGTTTGTGATTGCCTGCCATTGTTTCCTATGCAGTTCGAGTTCGGTTCGTCGAACGTTCGACGAACCGAACTCGAACGGGAGGTCCGTTCGGCGAACCAACCTCGAGCCGAACCGCGACCGGTTCGCTCATCTCTAGTGGGGAGGAGTACCGTATCGGACGCCTCTCGCGGGACAGTTCTTTGGATAGTTCCTGAAAGCGAAGATCCACTCGAGTCGCTAGGGCAATCAGGGCATCCAGGGTGGAAGGCACGTCACGTCCAGCCAGCTCATCTTTAATACGACCCGAGAGTCCTTCCCAGAAGGCGGCGGTTAGAGCCTCATTGTTGCACCCGAGTTCCGAAGCCAAGGTGCGAAAACGGATGGCATATTGGCCCACCGTCAGAGTCCCCTGACGTAGCCGGAGGAGAGATGAGGCAGACGCGGAGGCGCGTCCGGGCTCGTCAAAGGTGCCACGAAATGCCTGCAGGAATTCCTGGATGTTGGTGGTCACCGGATCCTCCTTCTCCCACAAGGGGTTCATCCAGGCCAGTGCCTCTCCCTCTAGATGGGACATCATGAACGCAACCTTGGCTTGGTCGGAGGCAAACAAGTGCGGCAGCAGCTTGAAATGGAGAGAGCATTGATTGATGAATCCCCTGCAGGTCTTGGGATCTCCGTCGTACCGGGGTGGTGAGGCCAAACGAAGACTGGAGGCATCCGAGGAGGCTGCCACGGGAGCAGTGGCCGTGGATTGTACAGTGGAAACCCGAGATGCCGAGGAAGTGGCCGTCGCTTGTAGCGCGTTCAGGCGGGTATCCACAGAAGACATGAAGTTCAGCATGCGGGTCTGGGTCTCACGCTGGTGTGTGAGTTCCTGCTGCAAGGCCGCTAGTGCTTCGGCGGGATCCATGGCCTATTCTAGCTGTTACGTCCGGGTGGTGGAAGCACTGGACCGTACACCGATGTCCCCTGAGGAGGCAGCCAGGCTGGTCACCCCGCCAGAGGGTCCTGATGCACGGCAGCCGGAGCACTATAGGTAGCTGGACAATCTGTAGAGAAGCAGGAAAGGTGGATGATGCTGAACCCACGGAGTTCTGGACGGTAGTCCGGGTGACGAGGCTCAGGGTCCGAGGCCGGGTTATAGGGTCAGGCGGGATCCGGAACCTGCTGAGCGATGGAACGGGTCACCGAACGGAGCCAGAGACTGGAGACTGGCAGAGCTGCCGAGGTGGTGGGACATCCGCCGAAGTCACTGTCAGGGTCCAGGGATGGACTTGGTTCGGAGCGACTGGCGTGGCAGGATAGGCTCTACGAGACAGGACAGGGTTAATGCAAGGCAAAGCACAAGGCAAAGCAATACGGGGACCTGAACACTAGCTTGCTAAACACGTAGAACAGGCCCCGCCCACCAGGAAAGAGAAACCTTATATACCCTGTACCTGTCTATGCAATATCCTGTTTCTGGGTGCTGGCCCTTTAAGAAAGGGTCAATGACCGCGCGCGCGCCCTAATGCGCATGCGCGAGGCCCGTGTGCCAGAAGCCAGTCCAGGAAGCGGTGAGGAGGAAGCAGGAGCGCCCGGCTGGGAGTCCCACGTCGCAGAGGAGCGCCGGGAGCGGGGAGCTGGACACATGGAGGCCGCAGGCGGGGAAGAGGAGGCCGGGACCGGAGTAGTAAGCAGGGGACGCCGCCGGGGAGCGGGGAGCGTACCACGGGGACCGGAGGACGGGACCAGGGGACCGGGAAGCGTGACAAATACCGACCCGCTGCTGTGTGCTTGCCTCGGCTGGGTATCATTTGGGGGGGACTGCACGTCGTTGTTTTACATTATTTATTTATTTATATTACTACATGATATAGACCTGCCCACCGGCGGCTGAGGTTGGTTGCAGTAAGAGAGTTTTCACTCAGCATGGGGGCGTGTCTGACTGCAACCAATCATAGGCACCGGTGGGCGGGGGAAGCAGGGAATACGAGATTGATTAATGTGCGGCCGGCCTTTTCAAAAGCTGGAGAACCAGCCACAGTGAGACAACCATGTACCGCCGCGCCCATGATCGGTGAGTAAGAAATAGAGAGGGAGAGACCGACTGACCATAATGGCCGCTGGCTTATATAGCCGTGTGGCCAAGCCAATCACAGTAACACCACAACAAAGATGGCTGCGGCGTTACTGTGAGGGCAAGCAACGTCAGATGTGTTCATTGGCTGGAAAAAGGCACCAGGAAGTCCAGAAATGAAAATGAAAGTACCGGAGCAAATACTATATTAGCAGTCGGATAGCAGATACCTCAGATACCCTATTATCCGTCGGATACCGAATAGTGGAGAATACATTCGCTCATCCCTAATCATTTTCTATTCAGCTTTTTGTGAAACAGAATCAATAAGAAAAAGCAATTCAGATTTTTTTTTGTTTTTTTATAGCATTCACAGTGTCATAAAAGTAATAAGACAGCTTTATTTTTCGGGTCAGTATGATTACAGTGATACCCCATGTGTATTGTTTTTAAGCTTTGCCATTTTACACCATAAAAATGACAGTATTTTATGGAAAAAACTTGTTTTTGAATTGCTGTAGCCTGAGAACTATAGCTTTTTTTATTTAATAGCTGATGGAGATGTATGGCAGCTTGGTTTTTTTTGGGGATAAGATGATGTTTTCAGCAATACCATTTTTATTCACACATGAATTTTTTATTGCATTTTATTCTGCTTTATTTTCTGTTCTATGATGAAAAGACAGTTTTTGCTATGTTGTTTAACTTTTTTTTTTTACTGTGTTCACCGAAAGGGTTAACTGCTATGACAGTTTTATAGACCAGGTTGTTCCGGATGCAGGGATATTATATAATATAATTATTTTTGCTTTTACAAAAGTATACATAATTATTGTTTTGGGTTTTTTTTTCATTTTTTAGTACATCATTTTCTGATTTTTTTTTTTTTTTTTAAATATTTTAACAATCTTTTTTAACTTAGTTCCTATATGGGACATTAACTTTTATTACTCTGATGGGTGGTATAATATATTGCATTGCAATACTGACAGAAGCCTATTAGACCATGCTCCTGACAAGGTCTAACAGGCTTTCCATAGCTGGCTGAACCAAAACTTATCATGACGACCTTGGGTTGCCATGCAATGATCAGGCACTTGTGATTGTTGCACAGGGGTCTTAATTGAGTGGGAAAAGGAGTGTGCTCCCTCTCCCAGCCTCCTAAAGCCGTGATCACTATTGATCACGGTATTTGGGGAGTCAAACAGAAAGGAGTGGGGCGGGGACCGGCATTGGCTCTGGCAGCCAAAGCTCGGCTGTAACTTACAAGCATGGGTCTACCCAGCCTGAGAATACCAGCCCCCAGCTGTCGGCCTTTATCTTGTCTGGGTAGCAAAATTGGAGGGGACTGCAGACCAGTTTGGTTTTGCTTATTTTATACACAGCCAAGATAAGCGTACTGCTGGGGGCTACAGCCTGTAGCCGCAAGCTTTACCTGTACTGGTATCAATATATGAGAGAACCGCACAGATTTTTTATTTATTTATTTATTTATTTATTTTACACCAACAGTATAACGCTGTCAGAGAGGGTGGATGTGCAGTCTGACTGCAGCCCATCAGAGATGCCAGTGGGTGGGGAAATCAGTGAATATGTATGAGGGATAATTAGTGGCCCCGGAACTAGCGCTGCAGCTGCGGGGAGACTTGGTATGTACTGCTTTAACTCTTTTGCTTCTTTTTTTTTTTTTTTTTTACAGTGGCCAATCACAACCATGCCAATTCTTGACATGGCTGTGATGGGCAGAGAGAGGATCTTTTTTGCCCTCCAAATATTTAACGATCCTAGGCAAGATCGCCGACTTTTGTGGTAAATGTTCGGCTGTCCAAGCGTTATTCGATCCAGCCAAAGATCGTATGATTTTAACATTTTCAGGATCTCTCCTCTCTATTCCTGATCAAGGACGTAAAGGTACGTCTTGGCAAACACGAGGGCACAGGAGCTGTGCCCAGTGCAATCGGTGCCCAGGGACTCAGCTTTACTGATAACTTAGTGCCAACACTCACAGCCAGGGATAGTCCCCGTGCCTCTCCTAGCTGTTTAATACCCTAAGTGCCGCAATCGTGGCAGTTAGGGGATTGGGAGAGGGATCGTTCTCTCTCTTTCCTCCAATCAGTGCATTGTGACATGATTGTGAGGGCCTGATCATCGTCATGGTGATACGATTGGACTACGGGAAGCCTCAGGAATCATGCCTCTGATAACTACACTGTACTGCAATGAGCGATCATTACAGTACTGTATAGCTGCGATCAGAGCAGTGAAAACTAATGTCATATATAGGCACTATATTAAAAAGTTGATTTTTTTAAAAAAGTAATTATATATATATATATATATATATTTTTTTTTTTTTTTTTTAAAAAAAACACAGAAAATAAAGGACAAAAAAAACCAATAAATAGCTATATTTCTCTAAAGTAAAAATAAACAAAAAAGTACATGTTTGGTTTCACTGCATACGTAACAAGAAGATCTATAAAATCATCACACTAGTGAACCCCTTCAGTCAACACTGTAAAAAGTAGCAAAAACTTTTTTCATCATACAGCTAACAAAAAAGTGGAATGCATTATGATCAAGAAGTCATATATAAATAAAAATATTACCACTGAAAACATCATTTTGTCCCACAAAAAATAAGGTGCCATACAGCTATATCAGCTGTCACGGGGTCCTTATCCCATATCACACAATCTACAGAGCAAGAGATGGCTGTACAATCCAAAGAGCATTTATTCCAAGCAAATCAAATGGTCCATAAAATAATCCACAAAACATAGGGTGAAATTAGTCCAGTGATAAATGTCCAGGTCTCTCTGAGAAGTCGCATCTTCTCCCAGAGGATCAATCCTTCTCTCTTCAAGTTCTCAAACAGACTCCCTCTCTCTTCTCCTGCTTAGCCAGACTACATTGCTTCTTCTCTCATCTGTGCTCAGCGAGCAGCCTCCTCATTATACTGTTGAGATACACCTGGGCCCAGAGCTGCCCAGAGCTGCCATCTCTTCTTCGAACCACACCACCAACTGGCTTTTTGAGGCAGGGATGCCCGTCCCCAGTGTTTTTCATGTTATACTGTAGGGAAACCTGGATTGGTTCGTATTGATAGGAGGCTTTTATGTACACAGGGATATAAAAGATTTGAAATAGGGCTTCAATAGAAGTTTACAAAAATGTATAGTTAGTTTTCTCTTAGATGCCATACAAAGTACAAAGTAACATAAATCTCATGAAATGTAAGACGTAAAATAATTTAATAAAGAGCTCATGCCAGTAGCGAAACTAAAGTTTGCTGGGCCCTGGTGCAAAATTTGGACCGAAGCCCCCCTTCCACGTACACCGACACTTAGGGTACGGGATAATGACACTGACACTCGGGGTACAGGATAATGACGCTGACACTTGGCTTTTACTCTCAGCACCCAGGTTTTCAATGATCTGAAAACACTCTATCAGCACCCAGCTTTCCATACATCTTTCCCTCAGCACCCAGCTTTCCCATATCAGAGCATGGGAAAGCTGAGTGCTGAGAGAAGATGTACAGCAGAACATGGGAAAGCTGGGTGCTGAGGAAAAGAGCCTTTTTCCCTCAGCACAAAACATTTCAATCTCATGCTTGTATCTTTATCCCCCCCCTCGTATATAGTTCTCCAAATACTATAATGGCCCCCACATAGCCTTCCATATAGTATAAAGGTCCCACAAAACCCTTCATTTATTAGAATGCAACCTCATAGTCCTCCATGTATCATAATGCATTTCCCATAGTCCTTCATATATTATAATTCACCCCATAGTTCTCCATATTTTTACTGCATCACATAGTCCTCCATGTTTTATAATGCACCCCCATAGTCCATGTGTAAGGTAGCCTCCATAGTCCTCCATATATTATAATGCAGCCCCCATAGTCCCATATGTATTATAATGCAGCCCCATAAATCTTCATATTGTATTATGCAGCCCCATACTCCTCCATGTATAATGCACCCCCTAGCCCATGTATAAGGTGTCCTTCGTGTTGTATAATGCATCCCTATAGACCTCCATGTATAATACACACCTATAGTCCATGTATAAGGTGTCCTTCATGTTTATTATGCAGTCCCATAGACCTCCATATATCATACAGCCATCCCCCAAGGGTTTCCATGTGTCATGCAGCCAGCCCCCCAGCCAGGGTCTCCATGTGTCATGCAGCCAGCCTCCCCAGGTGACATGCAGCCAGCCCCCCTCAGGGCCTCCATGTGTCATGCAGCCAGCCCCCCGAGGTGTCATGCAGCCAGCCCCCCCAGGGCCTCCATGTGTCATGCAGCCAGCCCCCCAGGGCCTCCATGTGTCATGCAGCCAGCCCCCCCAGGGCCTCCATGTATCATGCAGTCAGCCACCCCAGGCCTCCATGTGTCATGCAGCCAGCCCTCCAGGACCTCCATATGTTATGCAGCCAGCCCCCCCAGAGCCTCTATGTGTCATGCAGCCAGCCCCCCAGGGCCTCCATGTGTCATGCAGCCACCCCCCCAGGTGTCATGCATCCAGCCCCCCCAGGACCTCTATGTGTCATGCAGCCAGCCTCCCAGGGCCTCCATGTGTCATGCAGCCAGCCCCCCAGGGCCTCCATATGTCATGCAGCCAGCAAAATAAAAAAACAAGTACCTCTCTTCACCTTCCGATCCTTGTGACCTCGGTAGTTACACCCCCGCCCCCATATGACACACCCTGCTCCCCATACAGCTTGCACCCCCCATATCACACACACTACACCCCCATGTAGTGTCACACACCCTGCACCACATATCACCCCGCCTCTACCCAAACTTACCCCTCTCAAACACTCTGCACCCCTTCACATCCTTCTGTCACAGTCTGCAGCCCTCATATGCCACTCACCCTGCAGCCCCCCGCCCTCCCCTCATGTCCCCTCTTTTCTCATTACCAGTCATGTATCCAAATCTCCTTCAGGAATCGATATCTTCTCCTGCTTTCTTCCCGGCAATCCTATGTCTCCTCCCACACAGTCACATGGGCATGACATCATCGCAGGTCCTGGCAGGATGGATTCCGTCTTCTGTGCACTAGTACTTCTGCTCTGCCGCAGGTCAGAGAGCCCCTCTACTGACACCGGGCCCCCGTGACTCACTACGCTGTATAGTGGCCCTGGTAGTCAGCCACTACACAGCGCATCTCCTCTCTTACAGAGAGGAGCAGTCTCTGCAGAGTGGCTGCCGGGCCCCTATAACACTGCGGGCCCAGTCACAGTGGCGACCTCTGCGACCGTGGTCGTTACACCCCTGGCTTATGCTAAGATAAGTAGATTAGAAGATGGTGGCAAATTATTCTTAAAATACAAATGGAGTCAACAATACATTCTGTTATATATATTTATAGGTTGCTTATTCTTTGATATACTGTTCAACAGAGTGGATATAAAAAAGTCTACACACCCCTGTTAAAATGCTAGGTTTTTGTCATGTAAAATAATCATATCAAGATTAGAGATGAGCGGTGTTCGAATCGAACCATTCGCCAATTTCAAATTTGAGTTGTTTTGGGCGATGTTCGAGTCGTTTGACGAACTCGAACGATTTGCTTGACGTTTGACAGTTCGAGTTAACGTTCAATAACGGTTCGATCACCAAAAGCGTGGCTTTTCACAGTAAGGGGTACTTTGCACACTACGATATCGCAAGCCAATGCTTGCGATGCCGAGTGCGGTAGTACCCGCCCCCGTCGCAGGAGCGATATCTTGTAATCGCTGCTGTAGCGAACATTATCGCTACGGCAGCTTCACATGCACTCACCTGCCCTGCGACGTCGCTCTGGCCAGCGACCTGCCTCCTTCCTAAGGGAACGGGTCGTGCGGCGTCACAGCGACGTCACACGGCAGGCGGCCAATAGAAGCGGAGAGTCGGAGATGAGCGGGATGTAAACATCCCGCCCACCTCCGTCCTCCGGCATAGCCGGCGTGAGCCGCAATGACGCAGGTAAGCTGATGTTCCTCGCTCCTGCGGCTTCTCACACAGCGATGTGTGCTGCCGCAGGGGAACTAGGAACAACATCGTACCATCGCTGCCGCACAATTATGAAAATGTCGGACTCTACATTGATGATACGATTACGACGCTTTTGCACTCGTTAATCGTATCAAAAATGCTTTACACACTACGATATCGACAGCGACGCCGGATGTGCGTCACTTTCAATTTGACCCCACTGACATCGCAGCTGCGATGTCGTAGCGTGCAAAGTATCCCTAAGGCTATGTGTGCACGTTGCGTATTTGCGTGCGTCCTGCATCCCCAGCACAATCCCTTTCTTTTTCGTACTCACCGATCAGTGGCACGGCTGTCACAAAGCTCCAGCGGCTTTTCCTCTTTTGAAAATGGCTGCCGCTCATTATTCAATCTTGTATTCCCTGCTTTCACCGCCCACCGGCACCCATGATTGGTTGCAGTCAGACACGCCCCCACGCTGAGTGACAGCTGTCTCACTGCAATCACAGCCGCCGGTGGGCAGGTGCAATAAAATAAATAAATAAATAATTAGAAAAAAAAAAACCTGTGGTCCCCCCCAATTTTGATACCAGCCAAGATAAAGTCACATGGCTGGAGGCTGGTATTGTCAGGATGGGGAGCGCCACGTTATGGGGAGCCCACCACCCTAACAATATCAGCCAGTAGCCGCCTGGAATTGCCGCATCCATTAGATGCGACAGTCACGGGACTCTACCCGACTCATCCCGAATTGCTCTAGGTTAATCATGGCAGGTGTCTCCCCGAGATACCTTCCATGATTAATCTGTAGTGAAAGTAAATTAACACACACAACAAAAAATCTTTTATTTGGAATAAAAGACAACCCCCCCCCATTTACCACTTTATTAATCCCCAAACACCCATCCAGGTCTGAAGTAATCCACACGACGCTTTCAGCTCTGCTACATGTAGCTGACAGGGAGCGCCGTAGAACACGACTGCTTTCTGTCAGCTCCACACAGCAACTGAAGTGAGCCGCGCTGTCACCGGAGACTTCACTGAGGTAGTTCCAGTGTGTGCGGAGATGATGGGGGCCGGTGTGAGCGAGGATGATGGGGGCCGGTGTGTGCGGGGATGATGTGGGCTGGTGTGTGTGGGGATGACAGGGGCCGGTGTGTGCAGGGATGATAGGGGCCGGTGTGTGTGGGGATGATAGAGGCCGGTGTGTGCGGGGATCATGGAGGCCGGTGTGTGCGGGGATGATGGGCGCTGGTGCGTGCGGTGATGATGAGTGCAGTAATGTCAGGGTGTGTGCGGTGATGATGAGTGCGGTAGTGCCGGGGTGTGTGCAGTGATGATAATGGGGGCGGTGGTGCCGGTGTGTGCGGTAATGATGATGGGGGCGGTAGTGTCGGGGGGTGTGCGGTGATGATGAGGGCGGTAGCGCCGGTTGTGCGGTGATGATGGGGGATCTCTCTTTCGGCTTAATGCAACTCGTTATTTCACAGGAATCTGTTGCCTTTATATCACACTATTTACAACACATCCGTCACATGCGTCACCCAATGCATTGTGAAGGATGCCGTTCAACGCAAGTGTGAAAGTACCTTCCGCTGTCAGCGGGCATGGAGCCGAGCTGAATGGCAGAGCAAGCATCCAGCGTGCATATATTCTGCATCAATTCTGCAGTCACAATACATTCACATGTGCGGCCAAATCGCTGCAGAATTATACGCATGGACACTACGCAATGTGCGCAATTTTAATAACAATATGCAAATTCAGTGAATAGTGTGGGGGGGCGGGGGTTCCTGAAATAATGGCGATCTCCATTTTTTTTCTAACCGCGCGTACAGTGGGGCGGTGCAGGCTGTCAGCCACTCACACACACAGCAAAGTACATTTTTTGCACACAAGCAAGGGCATGTGTCATTGGCTGGGTATGTCACATGTCCTTGCCCTATAAGGACTTCTGAGTAGTTTCACTTTTGGACACCGTAGAAGGAGTTTACTCTGTGTATACATACTTCATACCAGAACTGGCTCATCTGGATCGATCTGTGCACCTCCTGATTTGTCCTGTGGCTGCTACGCTGGTAAGCTGAACCTTTTTTTTGTGTTTTCTATGTGTTTGTATGTGTTTATGTTTGCCTGCCATTGTTTTCAATGGGGTTTGAAGGTGTTCATCGAACGTTCGAAGAACACACCCGCCATTCGATGAACCGTACCGAACTCGAACACTAGGGGGTGGCGCATATCTAATCAAGATGAACAACTTCAAAACGTTTTCCACTTTCATTGTCATTAATATTCTGTGCAATTAAATTAAAAACTAAACTGAAATCTTTAAAAAATAAAATAAAGAAGAAATTAATGGGATTGCATAAATATACACACCCTTAAACTAATACAGTGTTGAATTTCTGACAGTATGCAGTTTTCATTGATAGGAATCTATCAGCATGGCACATCTAAAATTGGCAATCTTTACGCATGCTACATTGAAGTAGGGCTTCAAATCTGTCAAATTCCAGCATCTCCTGCCTCTCCCTATTCAGATCAGCACCCACATTTACAATTGGATTCAGGCCTAGGCTCTGTCTATATCATTCCAAAATTTTGATCTTCATTCTTTTGTAAATTTGAAGGTATGCTTAAGGTCTTTGTTGTGCTAAAAGGTAAAATTCCTCTTCAACTTTAGCTTTTTAACAAGAGCTTGAAGATTTTGTTGTAAAATTGACAAAACCGATATGTTGAACAGCTCATATTTCCCTCCACCTTTAGTTAAGTCCCATTTCCATTTTCCAAAAAAAGCCCCAAAGCCTAATGCTGCCTTCACTATGTTTCCTTGTGGGTATGATGTTCTTTTAGTGATGTATAGTTTTGACCAAAACATACCTTTTGGACTCAAAAAACAAAAAGCTCTAACATTGTTTAGAAAAACTTGATGTAGGTTTTGGCAAAACATAGACAGTTTTGGGTGTTTTTTTTTTTTAAATAAAGCTTTTGTCTTCTTACCCTACCCCGCAGGCCAGGCACATGAAGAATATGGGATATTATTGTCTCTTGTAAGACAATCAGTATTTGCCAGAATTCCTGAAGCTCCTTTAATGAAGATGTTGGCCACTTGGAAGCTTTTCGGACCAATTTTTTTCTTGTATTTCCATAAATTTTGAGCAACATCCAGTTCTAGGTAATGTCACTGTTATGCCAAATGTAAGCCACTTCTTAATGATGTCCTCACAGTGTTATGTGATATATCTAATTCCCTTTTTGCATTCTTTACTTGAATGATAACTTTCAACAATAAGATCCATTTGCTGTGCTGTAAGCTGTTTACTGACCATGTCTTTTTCTGTAAAATGCAACTAAAAAAAGTCAGGTAACACCTACTATAACAGCTAATTTTTATACAGCAATAATCAGAAGTTTAACATCAGTTTAACCCCCTTAAGGACTCGTTACATTCTATATCCATCATGGGTCATCTCCCATACTTTGATGCAGGCTCGCACACAAAGCTCGCATCTTTCCCTGCCTTTTATCTGATAAGCCAACACGTGTCTCTAACATCTGAGGGGGAATCGGAGATCTGCTCATGGCTGTTAACCAGTTAAATCCCACTATCAATTGCTGACAGCATGCACCAGCAGGAAGAGCGCCATGTTTGGTATTTAAGTAATCATACTGTCCTTGAGAATCATACTGCTTGGTCCGTTTTAAGGTAAAATGAAAGCTGGAAATAATAATAAAAAAAGTTTTGCAGAATTTCACTTTTTTTTCTTTTCACCACACTTGGATTTTTTTTTTTTGATTACCATTACATCATATGATAAAACTAATGCTGTTATTCAAAAGTACAACTCATCCTACAAAAAATAAACCCTCATACGGCTATATCAACGGAACAATAAAAAAAAGTTATGGCTCAATGAATGAGAGGAGGAAAAAACGACAGCACAAATATGAAAAATAGACCGATCCCTAAGGGATTAAGGCTAGCTTAGGATGAGCTTATGAAAAATCGTTAGTTTCATCCAGATAATTTGGACGATTTCAGGTAATTTTCATTACATTTTTATCTGTGTGCCATCCGTGTGTCCATTTTTAACATCCATGTGATATCTCTATAATGTCCATGTGGTGTTCTTGTGTGATCCATTTTTTTATAGATCTACATTAAAAATGGTCATTATCAAAAACAGTTTCCTAGGTTTATAATAGCAATGTATCAATAAAAATCAGATGCCACATGGATGTTCTGAGTGGGATCCAATTTTTCTTATGCACTCATAGACGTGAATGAAAAAAGTAGCATGCCGGGATTTCCTTTTTCATGGACACTTGGACCAGAAGAAAAATTATTTATCTGAACATCCCTATAGAATAACACTGGTCAGTGCGCCGTACATGTGCTGCCTGATTAAAAATAGGACTATACACGTCCGAGTTATACTCTCATAAGCCCTAAATGGGATTAATTCTGAACACAGCCACATCCCCAATTCTAAGAGATTGTTCACACTTATGAAACCATATTTTAGATTTGAAATTACTATTTCTCTCCTCAAAACTATTTTTCTCAATGGATTTGTACAAATTATAGCTGGGGCATTAAAGATGGAAACAGTTCTCAAGTTATTCTTCTTGGTATGATTTTTTACATGATAAACCCTGGCATTTCATTTTGGGTGTGCAGACTTTTGTAGTTGCTGTGTGTGTATATATATATATATATATATATATATATACTGCTCCAAAAAAAAAATATATATATATATATGTGTGTGTACGTATGTGTATATATATATATATATATATATATATATATATATATTCAATGTTTAATTGTACTTCTCAAAAATCTGGAGAGAGACTTTTCATTCCAGATAGAAGTCAATTTTTTACCATCTATGCATTTAGGATATAAAGTAGCAGGAAAATTTGCTGCATGTGTACAAGCAATACGGATTCTGCCAGTTGATCTAAAGCCAGTGATGATAGTTTGATGCCACTTAAAGCCTCCATATCGTTATATTAGTCATTATTTGTCTAAAGATTTTCTGTGCACTTATAGGTTGAATAAAAGACACGTTATCCTAACAAGAATAAGGTGATCGAGTCATTCTAACTTGAGAGATATACTGCCGTGTAAAGTGCAGACGTGTCCACTGTCACTGATATTTTCAGCTATGTGATAAAGTGCTGTCTGTCTATAGAGGGCAGTCTTGGCATACAAAACATTCAAAAGGCAATGAAAAATGTGCCTGGTTCTCTCATATCTGGAAAAATTAGCAATATTAATCACAATAAACAAATAAGTATTTTAACTCTCCCATAAAGCATTTGTCTGTTTGGATTACACAAACGTGTTTTTTTGCTAACATCGCGACGTTCCTTAATCTAGATAATGGCTGTAGTGTAGTACAACTGTCAGCTAATACAAGAATGTGCAGCTTTCACTTTTTAAATACACAGAAATGATAAAATACATTCTCTGTGAATTCCCAGGAAAAAAGTGGAGTCACTTTTTATTAGTTAAACTAGTATAAGGAGTCTCAAGACTACCGTCCTTTTTTAAAGCCGTACTTGCACAGAAATGCAGTTTCTCTAGAGATCACACAAAAGTCTAAACATCAGGACAAAGCAATGTCTAAAAAGCTACCCTAAATGCAAATTTAATGTTCGCCTTAAAAAGATGTGTACAAAAATTAATTACTTATAAAGGAAAACACAAGTTTTGACTATTGTAGGAAGAAATCAAAATTATGTGCGCCATCCATTTTTAATTAGCTTACATGAAGATTGAAAATGTGCATTAGTCACTTTACACTTGTTTAATATTTTAGCAAAACTTGTAGTGAAGGAGACAAATCACAAGCAATGGAAACCATCTGACACACTGTAGAAAAGTTTGAAGACACAAAGACAGAACAAATTTCTTTTAAAGAGTCTGTGCAGCAGTGTGCGGTGTACATAGTGTTTAAGAAGTGCGGTTCACACTTAGATCCCACACAATGACAATGGCATACAGCTTGTAGTGTTTAGAAAAGGTTTATCATTTTTTTTTATTTCATGGGATACACTTTTTTGAGAATAAGATACAGACGGGAACATACGCAAACCCATGTACGCAAATATAACAGCAGGTTCTGACATAAACTTTACTGTAAAGGCAACCAGTCATGAATAAATGCTGTAAACCTGAAGATATAGGGTTAATTTTATGATTAATAGCCTTCTGGACCTGCCCAGCACCTGCAGACTAAACTCCACTGCCGGGAGGAAATTAACCTTAATCCTCCTGGCAGAATTCCGGTTTCAGTCATAGAGGCGTTGCCAATGCAGTTTCATTCACCGCTCTGTGTATGGAGCACGTTGGCTATAACTACGCTTCCTGCACAAACTGACAATGCTGAGCCACTGTCAGTCTATGCTGAGGCATGATTATAGCCACCAATTTCTATAGAATAAAATGTGACTGACGGTGACTGAACTTGTGCCGGCACCGCCCCATGACTGAAACTGAGACACTGCTGGGAGGATTAAAGTTAATTTCCTCCCGGTAGCGAGGATTAATGTGCAGGCGCCGGGCAGTTCCAGAATGCTATTAACCTGCAGATTTACCCCCTATCTGCAGGTTAATAGCATTTTTCCACAGGACAGGTTTGCTTTAATTTTTCTGTAACTGGTGTTTAAAGTGAACCTGCCATCTGTCCAAACCACGGGCAGCATAAATCAGAGTCAGGCTGCACAATTGCAGCAAGGTATATTTTCTGTGAAATGCTCAAGTGTTTCTGAAAGATATAGTAAAAAATCTGTCCAAGAATCATAGGAAAAAAGATTAATCCAGTGCCACCCCCAGATGGCTTTTCCCAGCACTGTTTGAGGCACTTTACAGGTCTCTTCCATAGTGATAGACCTGCCAATTATCTGCAGCAGCACAAGGAGAAGCTGGCAAGGTGTGGCACCGGACTTGTGTCTCCCTATGGTCCATGGCCGGCTGTGCTACATTTTCCATAAAATGCCAAAACATTAAGAGAAAAATATACCTGGCTGTTCTGATCTGATACATGCTGCATGGGGTTTGGACAGCATGAATCCACTGATGCGCTCCTTTTAACGGGATCTAGCACTATTGCAAATGGTGGGTGGGGCACTTGGCTGGATTGAGGGCCTAGTTCACACTTTAACCTGGAGCCCATGAACTCAAGTTACACAGGCTTAGAATATATCATTAACCAAAGTAATACTCTTTTTGTTTTTATTTATAGAGTTTAACCATCTCTGCCAAAGGCACTGGTATTATTCATATCCATTTCTTCCTAAATATCTCGTTCCTGCAGGCATTATTTGCACTCTTTTCCCTGGAGAACCGTATACCCATTAACAGTCTCAATATTTATAGGACCATGTATTGCCCTCTCTTTTCAATCCACAAATGGACATTTTCAATAGATCAATGGGTTGATTTTTATCCCACTTCATATGTAGAAAATTGCCAGGTATATATTACTAAATGATTTTAACATAGAGAGTTTAGAAGGTGTTACTCTAAAGAAACAAATAACATGATCATGTAGGAATTGTTTAAATTAATAATTATTTTTTCTTTCTTTTATTCTTTTCTTAATTTTTTTTCTTTTCTTTACCTTTTTATTTACATGCTCCTAAATGCAATTGATCCTAAAGGGTGGTTTACACGCTGCAACATCACCTGCCCCCGTCGTACGTGCGACATGTGGTGATCGCTGCCGTAGCGAACATTATCTCTACGGCAGTGTCACACGCACATACCTTTGCAGCGACGTCGCTGTGACCGCTATACAATCCCTCCTTCAAGGGGGAGGTGCATTCAGCGTCACAGCGACGTCACAGCGGCGTCACTAAGCGGCCACCCAATAGCAGAGGAGGGGCGGAGATGAGCGGCCGGAACATGCCGCCCACCTCCTTCCTTCCTCATTGCCGGTGGATGCAGGTAATGAGATGGTCGTCGTTCCTGCGGTGTCACACACAGCGATGTGTGATGCAGCAGGAACGAGGAACAACCAGCAGCATGCAACAGCAATGACATTTGGAAAAGGAGCAACGTGGCAACGATCAACGATTTTTGCCGTTTTTCCGATCGTTGCTCGTCACTCCTAGCTGTCACACGCTGCAATGTCGCTAACGGCGTCGGATGTGCGTCACAACCACCGTGACCCCGACGATATATCGTTAGCGATGTCGCAGCATGTAAGTGGCCCTTTAGTCCGGCTGTAGACTTTTATATAGTATAATGCATAATTAGATGACTTTTGTTTTCACTTTTGTCCTTTTAATCAATCAATGCTTTGCTACATTCATATCCATTATTTGTCCAGTATTTGTCAGTATTTTGTAATGTAATATTATTATTTCTTTACTTTAGCAAGGATAAACACACCTGTATTCTGGACATACTGTAATTTGCCCCTCCTAGATTTAATCCCATAAATAGCAGCTGGAAGTTATTATTATCGTCAGTTCCAACTTCTGGTTACTTCATGAACAGTGTCTGTCTTCTGTTCCGGTCTTCAGGCTTATAAATGGTGTGTTCAGTATTTCTGTAATAGTATCCATCCATCTTCTTGCTGTTTATACCATTCCCTGTTTTCACCTACTTTCCAGAGCATAATTGTCTTGCTTTTAAATCTATAAACAAAAGATTGTAGCCTGGACAATTCTGATTTTGGCTTCTATAGATATATTTATATTTGACTACATTTTTTTTTAGGTTATCCATTCTGTCTCTATTTTGCTCCGCACTTTGTTTCTTGAAGACTGCTCATTTTAAAAAAAACCTGTCCCCTGATACATGTTGCCCAAACTTCACGCAGCATCAATCCCTTCCTGGCTACATGATTGCCAGGTATATTTTTCACTGAAATGCTCTGGTTCTTCAGAGAAAATGTGCTTTAAATATACAGCCAGGAACCATAGCTATAGAAAAGACTTGTCTGACGCTGCCTCGGCCAGCTTTTCCCAGCGCAGCTAGCGGTGATGGACAGATTGCTTGCTTTGGGAGAGACCTGTCAATCACCTCTAATTGTGCTGGGAAGAGCTGTCTGGGGCGGCGCTTGACTATTCTTGTCTCTGCATATGTTCCCTGTGTATGTAATATTCTTCTTTGAACATGTTCGTTTGATCTCATTTCTAGACAGGCCCTTGGTTGGTTCTTTGGCTCCAACAAGCCAACCTCTCTTGGATCTATATAATCACAAGGAGATTTTCACTAACTTTGCCAACTGTCAGGTCCTGTTCAGAATTCAGATTCTGACACTGTGAGATTCTCTGGTATCTGCGAGCAACTCAAGCATTGACGTGCTGTGTGCTGATTCATAGGCAGGCGAGCAAGAGTTAATCTCTGCTATTCTGCTTGTTTGCTCTCTTTGATCACATGTTGTGAGGGAGCCAATTACATCTGCTCCCCGCATATACATACTGGTTGAGTCCTTCCTCCTATACCAGCTATAGTTTACTTGGTGTGGTGTGGTGTGGTGTGGTATGCCAGACTCTTTTTTGCTAGCAGTTCTTTTTGCTTTGTGTGGTTGTGGAGTTTACCATACTTGTCTTTCATGGTTTTCTAACTGTTCTTGTTTTGCTCCTGAACCTTTTATTGTCCTATCATGTATGTGTATGCGGGGTGTTAGAGTTTTGGTTTTCCCTCGTATGTCTTCATTTGTGTTTAACATCCAAATCCTACCCCATCCTTTCCTGGTGGTAGGGTAATACCAGATTTCGTCTGGTCAGGAGCAGAGCCAGGAAGAAGACTCAGGCATCTCCACTGTGGCACCCCTGAGGCTTCGGTCGCCACAGGGTACTGCACCTTACTTAAGGTGCAGTGCTCAACCCGGATCCAGAAGAGGTCGGTACCGGTTTCACCACTTACACAACTCAAACACACAACCAGGTTTCCCTCCCCACTGGGGACCATGCTAGGGTTGGGTCTTAAGGCAATCTCCAAACATGGGGGTAGCCACTTGCTAGTTACAGGGACCCGGAGGAGGAGCGGCCACCAGGGGGAGTCAGGAGCCAACAGAACAGTTAGGGAGTTCTCCAGCGGGAGAGGAGAGGAGCGGACAATCTCACCGGTGGCTCTGGTGGGAAACAGGAGTTCATACGGTCGCAGGACCCTAGGGAAGATCATTCTTCAAGTTGGTTTTCCAGAATCTGCCAAGACAGAGAGATTGCACGTCTCCCTGGCCAACACAGTGCCTGAAGCACAGTGCCATATAGGTTCCAGGGCCTTGATCTGAGTCAGGCCCCATTGCGGAACCACGGCACCTGCAAACAGGACAGAAGTTTTCACTCAACATGGACTGGGGTCCCCAAGTAGCTTTAAGACATGGGGAGGCATCTTACATGGTGCTAGGAGGAAGGGCCCACCAACCACCACACTGGACTGACCTCCAAAGAGATCCAGGTTCGACGGGGCCCATCACAGTGGTGGCCAGTACTTCAGCGGTAGCAACTGGGATACTAAAAGAACTGTGAGTAAAAACCTGGAACCGCAGCAGCCGACTTGGACTCTTATTGCCAGCGGCGTCGCCCCGCACCTCGGCGCTAACGGCCACCGCCAGCACTACTCCCCTCATCAACCGCCTCGGGGCCCGCTCCACCTGTGGGGAGCGATTCCATCCTCACTGCTACTACCATCAGCCCCGGAGAACGGCAACAGCAGCGACAGCTATATCCTATAGCCTAGCCCTGTGGCTGCAACATGCTGCACTGTATTTTAACCTGTCTATAATAAACGGGACATTTTAAGAAAAATTCTACTATCCACAGTCACTGGATTATCTTCTGTTATTTTGTATTAATACGTAAGAGGGACATGTAGAAACTCTGGTGACGCCATTAGGTCTCACCAATACGCCTACTGTATTTCAATATTTTTTTCATCTGTAAGGAAATTTTCAATAATTTACCTAGATGACATTGTCATGTAATCATGGGGTTATGGTTCTCATATGGAACATGTCAGACAGGTATAGTCAATTCTCAGAGGGAATAAGTTATACGCTAGGTTGGAAAAGTGTGTTTTCGCTGTTCAGGAAATTCATTTTTTTTGGCTACATAATTTCTGCTTCTTGTTTTAGGATGGATCCCACTAACTTACAGGCTATATTCAATATATATTCAATATAATTCAATGGGACCATCCTGAGAACCCTAAAGCTCTGCAACGTTTTTTAGGTTTTGCAAATTATTACAGGATATTTATTAAGAATTACTCTGCCATAGCAAGACCTCTCACTGGCATGACTAAAAAAAAGGTACAGACCTCTCTAGATGATCTGAGGATGCTTTTACTGTCTTAAAAATTGCTTCTCGTTAGCATCTGTATTGATACAGTCTGATCAATCTCAACCTTTTATGGTGGAGGTTGATGCATCAGAAGTGGGGGTGGGCGTTTTATTGTCTTAGGGTCCATGTCTTGGTAAACTGCATTAATGCGCCTTCTTTTCTAAGAAACTGTCATCGGCAGTGTGTAATTATGATAATGGTAACAGGGAATTACTAGAAATGGCGAAACTTTCTGGAGGGAGCTATCCATCCTGTTACAGTAATTATCAACCACAAAAAAAATCTTCTCTACTTTAAGTCTTCTAACTTCTAAGTTCCTTACACTGAGACAAGTTTGGTGGTCATTGTTTTTTAATAGGTTTAAATTTTTTTGGAACTTATCACCCTGTGTCTAGGGACATTAAAGCCGATGCTTTTTCCATGGGCTTTCCGGGTGGAACCCTGTGAGGAACCTGTCCCCATGCTTGAGAAGGGAGTTATGAGGTCAGCACTCAGTACTGATATGGAGTCTGAAATCACTAAGGCTCAAAGTGATGCACTGTTTGGTGGTTTCGTTGAACAATTGTTCCCCTGAATTGACATCTTAAGGTTCTGGGATAGCATCATGATTCTGTTAAAGCTGGTCACCCTGCTGTTAAAGGTACCCTTAATCTCATATTACATTGCTCTTTGTGGCCCAGGATCCAGAGGGATTTGGTAACCTATATGTTTGCCTGTGCCACCTGTGCATGCTCGAAGGCATCTCACTTGCCTCCTCCGGGATGTTTGCTGCCTTTACATTTTCTTAGCCAACCTTGGACAGACATTTCTATGGATTTTATAACAGATTTACCCTCCTCTACTGGTAATACGGTCATTTTGGTAGTGGAAAGGTTTTCATAGATAGCACATTTTATTGTCTTACCCCGTTTACCTAATACCAAAACTTTAGGTATCTGCAACGGAGATTGTCAAACTCCATGTAATGTCCTTTAATATTGTCTGTGATAGATGAACTCAGTTTATTGGTATGTTTTGTAGAACTTTTTGCTCTTGGTTAGGGATCAAGCTATCTCATTTGTCGACGTTCCACCCTCAGTCTGGGCAAACAGAATATGTGAATCAAAATTTGGAGCAGTATTTAAGCTGTTTTGCTTCTGATAATGAGGAAGAATGGTTCTCTTTCCTTCCTCTAGCCAAATTTGCCATTAATAATTGTCATCATGAATCTTCTGGGGTATCTCCTTTTTTGTGTTTTTATGGTCGACATCCCCAGTTATGTACTTTTCATGAGCGGCACTCATCAGAGGTACCTGGAGAGGACTGATTTGTCTCATCATTATTGTTTACATGGGGGAAAGTTCAGCAGCATTTACGTGACATGTTCTAAGTATAAACGTGCAGCTGACTGCAGACGTATGCAAGGTCTGGACGTGTGTGTAGCTGATCTTGTGTGGTTATCTAATAAAAACATTAAGCTTAAGGTCCATACAAAATTGCAGCTTTCCTTAATCCAGTTGCTTTCCGTCTGGCATTACCAATATAGTCATATGAAAAAGTTTGGGCACCCCTATTAATGTTAACCTTTTTTCTTTATAACAATTTGGGTTTTTGAAACAGCTATTTCAGTTTCATATATCTAATAACTGATGGACTGAGTAATATTTCTGGTTTGAAATGAGGTTTATTGTACTAACAGAAAATGTGCAATCCGCATTTAAACATAATTTGACCGGTGCAAAAGTATGGGCACCCTTATCAATTTCTTGATTTGAACACTCCTAACTACTTTTTACTGACTTACTAAAGCACTAAATTAGTTTTGTAACCTCATTGAGATTTGAACTTCATAGGCAGGTGTATCCAGTCATGAGAAAAGGTATTTAAGGTGGCCACTTGCAAGTTGTTCTCCTATTTGAATCTCCTATGAAGAGTGGCATCATGGGCTCCTCAAAACAACTCTCAAATGATCTGAAAACAAAGATTATTCAACATAGTTGTTCAGGGGAAGGATACAAAAAGTTGTCTCAGAGATTTAAACTGTCAGTTTCCACTGTGAGGAACATAGTAAGGAAATGGAAGAACACAGGTACAGTTCTTGTTAAGCCCAGAAGTGGCAGGCCAAGAAAAATATCAGAAAGGCAGAGAAGAATGGTGAGAACAGTCAAGGACAATCCACAGACCACCTCCAAAGACCTGCAGCTTCATCTTGCTGCAGATGGTGTCACTGTGCATCGGTCAACAATACAGCGCACGTTGCACAAGGAGAAGCTGTATGGGAGAGTGATGCGAAGGAAGCTGTTTCTGCAAGCACGCCACAAACAGAGTCGCCTGAGGTATGCAAAAGCACATTTGGACAAGCCAGTTACATTTTGGAAGAAGGTCCTGTGGACTGATGAAACAAAGATTGAGTTGTTTGGTCATACAAAAAGGCGCTATGCATGGAGGCAAAAAAACACAGCATTCCAAGAAAAGCACTTGCTACCCACAGTAAAATTTGGTGGAGGTTCCATCATGCTTTGGGGCTATGTGGCCAATGCCGGCACCGGGAATCTTGTTAAAGTTGAGGGTCGCATGGATTCAACTCAGTATCAGCAGAATTCTTGACAATAATGTGCAAGAATCAGTGATGATGTTAAAGTTACGCAGGGGATGGATATTTCAGCAAGACAATGATCCAAAACACCGCTCCAAATCTACTCAGACATTCATGCAGAGGAACAATTACAATGTTCTGGAATGGCCATCCCAGTCCCCAGACCTGAATATCATTGAACATCTGTGGGATGATTTGAAGCGTGCTGTCCATGCTCGGCGACCATCAAACTTAACTGAACTGGAATTGTTTTGTAAACAGGAATGGTCAAATATACCTTCATCCAGGATCCAGGAACTCATTAAAAGCTACAGGAAGCAACTAGAGGCTGTTATTTTTGCAAAAGGAGGATCTACAAAATATTAATGTCACTTATGTTGAGGTGCCCATACTTTTTCACCGGTCAAATTATGTTTAAACGTGGTTTGCGCATTTTCTGTTAGTACAATAAACCTCATTTCAATCCAGAAATATTACTCAGTCCATCAGTTATTAGATATATGAAACTGAAATAGCTGTTGCAAAAGCCCAAATTGTTATAAAGAAAAAAGGTTAACATTAATAGGGGTGCCCAAACTTTTTCATATGACTGTATCTTACAAAATCCTTAATCTATTCCACAGATCTCTGTTAAAGAAATATGTGGGTTTGGGAATTCCGGTTCCCTTACCTCCACCACTGATCAATTGGTCTATTGATAGTTTCATTGTCTCCATCCTGAGAGACCGGGTCCTGAGAATCTAGAGGCTCCTCTTAGAGGGAGGGGTACTGTCACACGTCAGGTCCTGTTCATGTGGCGCCCTGGACAAGCCAGGTGGTCACAGGTACTACACCAACACACCCTACACCCTGGCTAGGCACACCTAAGTCAAACACAAATCCTTGTTGCCTTCCTGCAGGGGCTGATGTCCACACCAGAGGGTGGGCCAGGCGGTTGGTCCCGCCCACCGAGGAGTTCACAGTCCTGGAGGCGGGAAAAGGAGGCAGTTTAGTTGAGATCAGTTTTGGAGTGAAGTGGAAGAGGAGCAGCCTGACGGTGTCCAGGTGTGTGGCCCGGGCACATACAGCAAGGTTGGCAGACGGTGGTGACTGTCTGCAGGAGAGGCTGATTGGAGTCAACCGTAAGGACCGGGGATGGGCGGTGGCCCGCCGGTACCGGATCGGGGAGTGAAGAGAAGCCAGCACCATTCGGCAGGGCCTACGGACCCTGACCAGGCAAGGAGTCGCCGTAAAACCAGTCAAATCCATTAGCGAAGGGAACCTCCGGGGTTTCCCAGCAGCCAAGACCCGATTGAAGGCAACAGCTCACACCATAGAGGGAAACACAGTCACCGCCAAGGCTACAGTTCCCAGGGCCAGAGCATGGGGACAAAAGGGGCTCCTTCAGCATCCATTCAAGCTGGGGAGCGGGTTACCGGTGGGAAGCCATTGGAGCCGTAAACACAACACAGGTGCAGGGAAAGGCAGTCACCATCAACCTACCGGGAGGAGAACAACCGCAGCCGCCTGTGGGACCCGTCCATCCAGCCGTTTGTTTGACCAGAGACTCTGTGTGAATTACTGGCTGAGTGAGTACCACCGTGCCGTGCGGCACAGCGCTGCCCCCGCGACCCTGCACCTCACCAGGCCCCGTAACCCGCCTGCCATCCCTAAACCCTCACCGGGGCCCCGGGACAACCAACCCCCCCTACCCACGGAGGGGAGAAAACAACATCCAAGCTGCTCCCCGTCCAGAGCAGCGGTGGTGTCACAACCTCACCACAACCGTGGGTGGCGTCACGGACAATATCCCCAAACCACACACCAACCCCCCTTTCACTCACGGGCGAGGAATGCCGCTCGAGTCCCTGTGATCCGGCCCACCGCTCGAGCCACCACCGAGCAGCAGCCGCAGCCGCAGCAGCCGGACCCGAGCAGTGGGTGAGCGCAGCGTCCCCTCCTCCGCCCGCGACATTCACATTGCAGATTTTGACATTTCGTCTCAGAGATTCTCTGGTGGCTGGAAGCAACGCAGGCAGACTTGAGCGTCAACCTGTATAGGTAGGCTAGAGTTGTGATGGTTGCATTGCAATACATTAAACCTGATATCAGATTAAAAAGTAATGTCCCAAATATGGACTAAGTAAAAAAGTAATAAAAATGAACAAAAAAAAGAAAAAATTAAAAAAAAAAATTATACCAGTAGATATGTACATGTGTCCCCAAAAAAGAAAAATAAACAAAAAGTACACATATTTGGTATCAACACATCTGTAACAACTCGGCCTATAAAACTATCACACTAGTTTCTAGACAATTCTAGACAAGACAATTCTGGTCACCGATATATAAGAAGGACATAGCTGAACTGGAGAGGGTGCAAAGAAGAGCGACCAAGATTATTAGAGGAATGGGGGGGCTGCAATACGAAGACAGGTTATTAAACTTGGGGTTATTTAGTCTGGAAAAACGAAGGCTTAGGGGAGATCTAATCACAATGTATAAATATATGAGGGGACAGTACAGAGACCTTTCCAAAGATCTATTTACACCTAGGCCTGCGACTGGAACACGGGGGCATCCGCTACGTCTTGAGGAAAGAAGGTTTAATCATAATCACAGACGAGGATTCTTTACTGTACGAGCAGTGAGACTATGGAACTCTCTGCCGCATGATGTTGTAATGAGTGATTCACTACTAACATTTAAGCAGAGCCTGGATGCCCTTCTTGAAAAATGTAATATAACCAGTTATGTATATTAGATTTTATGACAGGGTATTGATCCAGGGAACTAGTCTGATTGCCGGATGTGGAGTCAGGAAGGAAATTTTTTCCCCATTGGAACTTGTTTGCCACATTGGGGTTTTTTGCCTTCCTCTGGATCAACATGTTAGGCTACGGGTTGAACTAGATGGACTTAGAGTCTCCCTTCAACCTTAAAAACTATGACTATGATACTATGATACTATGATAGTTAACCCCTTCAGTGAACACAAAAAAGTAAAAAAATTATAAAGTACAAAAACTATGTCTTTTCATAACACTGCTGACAAAAAAGGGAATTAAAAGCGATCAAGAAGTCTTATATATAAATAAAAATTATGCCGCTGAAAAAGTCATCTTGTTCAACAAAAAAAGCCATAGCTCTGACAAATAAAAAAGCTATAGCTCCCAGAATACTGCAATGCAAAAACTATTTTTTTGTTCTATAAAATATTTTTTATAGTGTAAAAAAAGGCAAAACTTAAAAAAAAAACCAACTACATAAATGTGGTAGTGCTGTGTTCATACTGACCTGAAAAAACTGTCTTACCATTTCTATGACACGGTAAACGTCGTATAAAGGACAAAAAAAAATTGGTACCAATAAAAACACCAACTTATCCCACAATAACAAGCCCTCACATGACTCTGTTGTCAGATAAATGAAAAACAATAGCCTTCAAAATTTGGTGAGGCAAAAAAAACTTTATTTTGTAAAAATGCATTTTTTAATATGATAGTAGCTAAGCCTAAAAGAATTATACAGTAACTCTATACTATATATCGCTGTAAAAATACTGACCTGAGGAATAAAGCCACCTAATCACTTATAAAATGCAGTGTATAGTGTAAAAATAAATAAGGAAAAGAGGCTGCACTTCACAGTGGGGTTCTGCAGTTTTAATAAATTATTGTAGACGAGTTACAACATAGGTGGGGAGGGGACCCGTGGAAGCACTTTGCCTCAGTGCGAAACAGTCATTGTCCAGCGTGCCTGCATTTCCCCCTCTCCACCTATTTTGTAACTCGTCTACAATAATTTATTAAAACCGCAGAACCCCACTGTGAAGTGCAGCCTCTTTTCCTTCCTTGGATTCAGCTGATTACCTACTACAACGCTGGTTGAGCAGCACCTGGGACTGCTGGAAGTCCATTACTGAACAGGACTGCGATCTGTGAGTACCTATCTGAAGATGCAGTGCCCGGCTATTCCTCCCTAATTTTTTTTTTGTAAAAATAAATAAATAAAGCCAATTTTTCAACTGTTGTTCATTCTGCCTCCCAAAGATCGCAGTAAAGTGTGGCTCATATTTATCCTGTGCTCTACACTGAGTGCATATACCGAGGATTACCATACAAACGAGATTCAGATAAAATTTCAAAAGGAAAATTCACTGTAATAAGGCAGAGGAAGTTATTTTAAACTCCTGTATGGCCCAGTGGTGTCCATCTTTTTAAGCATCTTTTTAGGGGAGCACAACATTTTTGTAAACCTTTGAAAAGACAGACACTGCTGAACAGAGGTCAAACAATCTGGAGTAACTCTGGTGCCTCATTTGTGAATGGATCCATTGAGGGTTTCACCTGAATCATGCATTTCACGGATGTAGATGGAAATCCTGATATAAGTGCTCAGCATGGAGCACAGGATAAATGTGAACTGATCTAAAATGTTCTTACTCCAAATTGCCACCAAATAGCATCCAACTCAACCCACAAAAGCACAAGTCCCCACTCAGGTCCATCATCTAATAACAGAATTATAGGGGGCTTCCACATTACTAGAAGCAAAAAGGCTCTGGAAAAACGCTATAGCTCCAAAATGCAGAGAGAAGAAAAAAACACTGTGACTGTGGTTATGGATGAGGTACGATGTACTACTCACCCAGGTGGTTATGCACCCCTTCACAACTGTGGTTGCTGCCTGGACACTGGCACCAATGAGGATCTGCAGCAGAGAGTGGAGCACAGAGGCTCCACGTGTAGTAGGGGCGGGAAAATTGAAAATCACTCTGTAGATGCTGAGGCCTGTGATAATGGGAGCAGTCAGACAATTGACAGGGCAGAAGAAATCCTCAGTGATTCACCTCCTGGTGGCAGATGAGTCAGACACCTAACATGGTCTGCTGCTGCACATGACACTTCCCACATGCAGTGAATACAGAGGGATAGAAAAGGCAGGGAAGCTATAACGCTCACCGCAGCACGGCGAGCATGGACGTGGGAACCCACTAAACCGCAGCGGAGCTGCGGTAGCTGACCACAAGCAGGACACGGGAGAGCATAGATGGTGAGAAATAGACTAGGTTTATTGACAATCCTTAAATAGGAAAGGAGTGCGAAGCTGACCGGGAGAGGCTCCACCGGACCATGCACCGGACTCCCCTGGAGGAGCGACCGGGAGAAAACCCCTATACAGGGGCTGTCCGACCCAACTCCAGGGGGTCTAAATGCACAATCTCCAAGACAGTGGTTACGACTCACCGCGCCACAGGGAAAGAGCAAAGTCTCTGGTTAGTGTACCCAGACACTGGCACAGCACAACGTGCGAAGAAACAGCAAACTTGAAGGAAGTGGAAGTGGCTCCTCCAGGTGATGCACCACTGTTACAGGAAGGCTTTGTGGACGTGGAACCAAAAGTGGAGCTTAAGACCAGGAAGGAGGCACAGCTTACGGGTCCTTTTGGCAACAGAGAAGCAGCAGTTCCGGAGGCTCAGCAAACAAGAATAAATCTAAGGATAGAAAATGACACATGAGTAAGAGGCACAGGAAGAGGTACGCAGTGTGACCGCTACACTGACAACATGCCTAAAGATAGAAAATGTTGTCCAAGAACTTCCCATAAGGGGAGGGTGCTTTATATACACAGAGCTGCTCAGCAATAGGCTAGGAGGGAATTGCCCCTCAAAACAGCTTTGCACTAACAGGACCTGTGATGATGTCAGAGGGAGGGGAGGAGTCAGCGATCACGTAATCCTTAGTGCATGCAGGACTCTGCAGTGTTACTGTAGATGCAGGAGAGCCGGGCGCGCTTGTGGGCTGTGTCAGCTTGCTGGAAATGGTAAGTACAGAATGGACAGAAGCAGTTCCAGCCATGGTGACGCTGAGGAGATGCCCCCGGTCCCCATGGCCAGCGGGAACCGAAATCAAAGTGCTTGGGGATGGCACAGAATGGAGCATGACACAAGCAAAGGAGATATTGTATAATAGAGCGCTGCCGACCAAGGTACAATGCCTTGCAAAAGTATTCTGCCCCCTAGAATTTTTCATCCTTTTCCCACATTTCAGGCTTTAAACATAAAGATAAAAATTTTAATGTTATTGTGAAGAATCAACAACAAGTGGGACACAATTGTGAAGTTGAATGAAATTTATTGCTTATTTTAAACTTTGGGGCGTGCAGTATTATTCGGCCCCTTTACTTTCAGTGCAGTAAACTCACTCCAGAAGTTCATTGAGGATCTCTGAATGATCCAATATTGTCCTAAATGACTGATGATGATAAATATAAGCCACCTGTGTGTAATCAAGTCTCCATATAAATGCACCTGCTCTCTGATAGTCTCAGTGTTGTGTTTAAAGCACAGAAAGCATCATGAAGACCGAGGAACACAACAGGCAGGTCCATGATACTGTTGTGGAGAAGTTTAAAGCTGGATTTTGGTTACAAAAAGATTTCCACAACTTTAAACATCCCAAGAAGCACTATGCAAGTGATCATATTGAAATGGAAAGAGTATCATACCACTGCATATCTACCAAGACCCGACCGTCCATCCAAACTTTCATCTCAAACAAGGAGAAGACTGATCAGAGATGCAGCCAAGAGGACCATGATCACGCTGGATGAACTGCAGAGATCTACAGCTGAAGTGGGAGAGTCTGTCCATAGGAGAACAATCAGTCAAACACTGCACAAGTCTGGCCTTTATGGAAGAGTGTCAAGAAGAAAGCCATTTCTCAAAGATATCCATAAAAAGCATTGTTTAAACTTTGCCACAAGCCACCTGGAAGACACACCAAACATGTAGAAGTTTGGGCCTGCTGTTCTTCAGCAGGGACAGGGAAGATGGTTAAAATTGATGGGAAGATGGATGGAGCCAAATACAGGACCATTCTTGAAGAAAACCTGTTGGAGTATGCAAAAGACCTGAGACTGGGATGGAGATTTGTCTTTCAACAAGACAATGATCAAAAACATAAAGCAAAATCTACAATGGAATGGTTCACAAATAAACGTATCCAGGTGTTAGAATGGCCAAATCAAAGTCCAGACCTGAATCCAATCGAGAATCTGTGGAAAGAGCTGAAAACTGCTGTTTACAAACGCTGTCCATCCAACCTCACTCAGCTCCAGCTGTTTGCAAAGGAAGAATGGGAAAGAATTTCAGTCTGTCGATGTGCAAAACTGATAGAGACATACCCCAAGCAACTTGCAGCTGTAATTGCAGCAATAGGTGGCGCTACACAGTATTAACTTAGAGGGGCTGAATTATATTGCACACCCCAATTTTCAGTTTGTTATTTTTTATAAAAGTTTAAAATAATACATTTTGTTCAACTTCACAATTGTGTCCCACTTGTTGCTGATTCTTCACCATAAAATTATTTTTTTTTATCTTTATGTTTGAAGCCTGAAATGTGGAAAAAGGTTGAAAAATACAAAGGGGCCGAATACTTTTGCAAGGCGCTGTAGATAGGTGAAAAAAATATATTGTTTATTAATAGCACTACGCGTTTCAAGGACTAATGCTGTCCTCTTCCTCAGGTGCTAATGCACCTTTACATCAGCAACTACTGGAGAATGTTTCAACATTAACCAAAATTTGAATTACAGCTCTGCCTATGTCATATATCTACTACAATGTAGCTGTAATCTCCAGTACATTGGCCGCACTATTCAGCTGAGGCATTGTCGCTTGAATAAACATCAGCATAACATTAGACATGGCATACGTAATCATAGTGTGTTCCAACATTTTGCGCTGGAATACCAGAAAAATCCTGATAATCTTATTTTGACCATTATAGACCAGATACCAGATCATAGTGCAGATATCTGGTACCAAGCCCTGCTGAGCACCAAAACAGTTGATTTTTTTTACCACATATGGGGTATTAGCATATTCAGGAGAAACGTCACAACAAATTGTACACTGCATTTTCTCCTGTTACTTTTGTAAGAATAAAAGATTTGGTGTTAAAGCAACATTTTTGTGGTAACAATTTATTTTTCCATTTTCACGGCTTAACATAATAAAATTCTGTGAAGCACCTGTAAGTTAAGGAGCTCATTAGAGAGTGAACCCGAACTGTAACGTTTGGGGTCTATATGGAGCAGGGACTTTTAAAAAAAAAAAAAAATCAGTGTCTGAGTTTGGAGTTTGGGTGCTGTACTGTACATATGCCAGTAAAAGAAAGGAGAAACATCCAGCTCTTCAGGTGAGGAAAGCCATGGTCTTTATTTCAGCATGCAGACAACGGATGACATGACCAGCACAGCACTACGCGTTTCAGGTGAAACAATCACCCTTAATCATGATGCTGGGAAGGCGGCACTACAAGGTTTATATACAATTACTGATTGACAACACAAGTGTTTAAATTATTTGAGCACCAGACATACATGTTAAAAGTATTGCTTTCATAAAAAATATATTTTTTTTTATATAATACAAGTAAATAATCAATTTCTTAAATTTCTGGACTGGGTTTAAATGTATATTCTATGATACTGGTTATAGTACACCAATATATATGTGCACATATACATACACAAGGGCATATGCATATATATATATGCATATGGAAACATACATATGCATTCATTTTTCTATATTTTTTCATTTCCATTTGTATTATATTTTATGAAATTTAGATTAGAAATGAATATTCTCAAATTAGATGCCATTTTATATGCATATACGATTAATTAACCATATTTTTCCAAGAGTATTTCTAAATACAGATAAACCCAATTCATCCATTTTTATAGCAATTCTCTATTATAGTGAATTTATATTGTTAAAAAGGCCAATTTTCGTGATTTTAGACTGTCAACATAAGTAATGTATAAGTTGCAATTTATACTAAGCAAAAGCTACTTTAATTTTGTTTCAGTTCACAGGTATCTGTATTAAACTGTCATTTATAATGTATCCCTTGCTTCTATTATACTCAGTGTGGCAACACAATTGTGCATATTGATTAGAGCACTATAAGGCTATGTGCCCACGGTGCGTTTTTTCATGCTTTTCTGCAGCGTTTTCAACTGCACCTTTTTAGTGCCCAAATGGCTGCGTTTTGATTTCCCAGCAAAGTCTATGGGAAATAGGGTTTTCCTGTGCCCACCATGCAGTTCAAAATGCTGCGTTTAATTTGCATATTTTGTGGCAAAAAACATGCATTTAAAAAAGCAGCATGTCAATTGGTTTTGCCATTTGAGGTGCGTTTAGATAACATAGAAGTCAATGAGAAACAGGGAGTAACCAAGAAACATCAAAATTCCAGCGTTTTACCTGCTTTTTAGGTGCAGAAAACATGCGTTTTGGACTACTAAAACACATGCTTTTTGCACATCAAAATAATGATTTCATATGTCCCTTTACACACACACATAGTCCGACAATTTATGTAAAGAAAATTATCATTTTATTGCTATATTTCCGTTTTTTATTAAATAACCGCTATAATTCTATTAAATCTTGCTATTTTCTTTTTTTTCATACAAATATTTATGTGCCCATTTTTTTCTCTTTTTTCATTTGGTTTGACTGTTGTAACTTTATTTATCAGTGTCTTGATGTTCAAAATGCATGTGTTAAAAAGCATTTGAAAAAGAATTCAAAAAGCGCTAAAAACGCATCAAATACGCGGCAAATACGCATGCGTTTTCAGTGCTAAAGTTCTGCAAAAGGCAACTTTGGCTAATTCAATTAAGGACAAAACAAGCATTTAGAACTGCAAGTAGGGAAAAGCAACGTGGACACATAGCCTAAGATCAGATCGCATGCTGTGAATAGAGCAGTTAAGTCCCCGATGCGGCCCTTCATGAGTTTCACATAAATTTACATATGCTGCAAGCACTGGGAATCAAGCTCATAAACTTTTAGGAGCAAAATCACACCCTGCAGATAGCGACCTCCATAGTTGGCACACAGGAGAAATGTATATGCTGTGGATAAGACAACTGAATTCTCCACTTAGTCTTAGGCTGCTTTCACACATCCGGCTTGAGCTCTGCGGCTCAATCCGGCTGTGCAAGCTATGCAACGGATGCGGTGAAAACACCGCATCCTTTGCATAAGTTTTTCCTTTGCGGCCCGTCCGGTTTTTGCCGCTTGCGGCATGCTACTGAGCATCCGCAGTGGCAAAAACTGGATGCGGCGGCCGGATGCGGTTATTGCCGCATCGCGCCACATCCGGCCGCCATAGGCATGCATTGAAAAATGCGCCGCATCGGCCGAATGCGGCGCGATGCGGTTTTTTTTGCCGCACGAAAAAACGTGCCAGGCAACGTTCCATCCAGCCGCCGCATCGGCTAAATCTGCCGCATGTGGCAAAAACCGGATGGAACGCAAGGCCATGCGGCACAATGCGGCACTAATTAAAGTCTATGCAGGAAAATCGCAACCGGCAGCAAAAAAAAACGGTTGCGATTTTCCTGCAAAGTGCCGGAGTGTGCCGCATTGCAGAAACCGGAGGTGTGAAAGCAGCCTTAGCCACACATGTGCACCGCATAGGAGTCGCACACACTGCAGGTAATGTGAATCAAGTTTGTAAATCCCACATTTAGAGGCAAATTCCCATGCTGCAGATAGTTGCTTACTAAGTCAGCACTTGGGAAAAAATTCATATACTGCAGATGAAACGATTAAATTCTCAATATGAGTGCACATGTACAGCAATAAACATGTGCAAGCAGTATGAATTTACTCCAAAAAGAAAAAAAAACAAACATTTTTTATTAAATTGTGTTGCTCACACCCTGAGTCAATTTTAGCAAAATTAGTGGTTGGCAGTTAATTTATGTATTGCGGAAGAATAAATAAACCACAATATAACAACATGAAGAGGCTTATATATTGTGTGTTTTTAATAATAGATCATGAGGTCTCTGCGGAGATTCAGACCATAAGGAAAAGTGGTTCCCAGTCTGAATATCCACCAGACCTCTCTTTTGCGCAATTTTTTTTCTATATTACCTCCTCTGTGTGATTTATGTATTTTTTCTATGCCGTATACCTGAAAAGTGTCAAATTTCCCATTATGTTTATTAATAAAATGTTTTGATAACTGGGAGATACCTCTGGATATTTTTTTATGTGTTATATCATGCAAATGTTCTTTTATGCGGATGTGTAATTCCCGTTTAGTACTGCCAATATATTTTAGTTTACAAGTTGTGCATTCTGCCAGATAAACTATATACGTGCTTCTACAATTTATAAAAGTTTTAATCGCATAACTGCTACTGGCATTATTATTGCTGAAAGATATGTTTTTTTGGGGGGTTATTAGACACAATTTACAGTGTTGCCTTGCACATTGATAAAATCCTTTTAGAGATAACCAGTTAGTGCCTATGAGATTCGATGTTTTACTGTTAATTTCACTTGGGGATAGTTTGTCACCCAGGGAAGTTGCTCTCCTAGCAACCACTCTACAGTTATTATCTAGAATTCTTCTCAAGGTTGTATCTTCTTTTAGTATGTTTAAATTACGATAAAAAATCTTACGTATATCTTCAAATTGATTACTGTATTGTAATGCTAAGGTAATAGCTGAATTAGCAGTAGACCGATTTTGGGTATATTCTGAATGGGAACTTTAGGTAAACTATTTTTAGATTTTGCAATTTTTTGTGCTCTGCTGAGCATTCAATTTTTATATCCTCTATTTTTAAGTCTTGAATTTATTGTGTTTATTTCAGTTTGAAGGGTTATTTTTGAATTACAGTTTCTATATGCCCGTTGGATTTCCCCCACCGGTATGGCCTTAATGGTATGCATGGGATGATGGCTTGCTGCATGCAATATTGTATTTCCTGATACTTTTTTTCTGTGGGTGCATGTTTCGATGTTTCCATTACTCTTACTCGTCATCCACAAATCAAGAAATTCCACAGCATATTGCTGAAACTCCACCTTAAATCTTAAGTTGAGAGGATTGTTGTTTAAATAAGTAGTGAGGTCTTATACGAGAGGTCCACCGCCCGCCCACACAAGGAGGACGTCATCGATGAATCTCCCGTACCAGACCACGCACTTTTCAAATGGATTAATGTCACTGTAAATATACATTTCTTCCCACCAACTCATAACAAGATTTGCGACTGAAGGGGAATATTTGGCACCCATAGATACTCCGGTTTACTGAATAAAAAACTTTGAATCAAATAAGAAGTAATTATTCGCCATCAAAAACTTGATGGCTTCCAGTATGAACACAATTTTTTCACTATCAAAGTTGGAATATTTCGTTAAATGATGATGAACTGCCATTAATGCTACTTGCTGTGGTATTGAGGTATATAAAGAGATAACATCTGCTGTTATCCAGCCATAATCTTTTTGCCATTTGATGTTTCTGATCCCATCTAAGACACTAATAGTGTTCCTAAGGTATCCTGAAACACGACAGGCCAGAGGCTGCAACACGGAATCAATCCATTGTCCCAGCCTTTCACCCGCCAAGCCAATGCCCGACACTATGGGACGCATGGGAGGTGGATTTTCTCCTTTATGTGTTTTAGGTAACCCATATAAGATGGGTATTTTGGGGATATTAATTTTGAAATACTCTGCATGTTTTTCACTGTAACAACCAAGGGAGGCCCCTTTATTTACCAATTTATGGATTTTTTTATTTATAGTAAGGGTGGGATCAGTGGCAACAGAAATATAGGTATTCTTGTCTGATAACAAGAGATGTATCCAATTAATATAGTCAACTCTATACATTATTACCACCGATCCCCCCTTATCAGATTTTTTAATCACAATGTGACAATTATTTTCCAATTGACGAAGTGCCTTCCTCTGCTGGACATTCAAATTATTTAGATTAGTGTTCTTACCAGAGCCATGCAGTAATTTCAAATCTCTCTCCATGTTTTTTTGGAAATTGATTATGGCTTCACATCTCTCATTTATTGGATAAAAATCCGGATTAGGGACACGAGCTACAATATTGCTACTTATGGGAGGCTCTAGTTTATGTTGATCACTCAGATCCTCCAATGTTAGTAAAGCAAATTGTTCTGAAATCAAGATTTTCATACACATTTTCATGCTTAACCCTGTCAGTGTTTAATTGTGTGTCAGCCCCATTACAGAAGTGTTTCTTTACAACAACATTACGAACAAATTTGTTTATGTCACACAATGTACCAAAAAAGTCAAAGTTGTTTGTTGGAGCAAAATTTAAACCTAGTGTTTGAAGTGTTCTCTGTGTTGCTGATACATTGTATGAAGACAAATTAATGACATCAAAATTCACATTTGAATCTAAGTTCTCTTTGGACGTAGGGCATAACCTTTTGGATTTATGCTTCCTACCTCCTCTTCTACATTTCTTTTGAAATGTTTCCGTTTTTTGTAGTAGTTTTTTGAAGGTTGAAATGTTGGTTCAACAGATGATTCATCAGTGGTATATCCCATAGACGTATCCAGGTCAGAAGAACCAAATGAGACTTTGGGTTTCATTTTGGGAGTTTTTAGTATAGAATGCGGTCTTTTCCATCTATTTGCATTCTCCCATCTGCCCCATTCATAGACTTGGTTAGATGAATAGTCATGTAAGTCTCTATTCAACTTGCGTTTTTTCATGTCCATAATATTTGATTCAATTTTATCTACAGATGCTTGTATGCGATTGATGGTTTCTAGATAGTTTTCCTCTGAAACAGTAGATTTTAATGTGGACTTTGCTTCATCTAGATTTATTTGAGTCTCTTTGAGTGTGATTTCTTTGTGTTCAATAATTAAACCAATAAGTTTCAAGGAACATAAAGATAATATTTCATTCCATTTGGAAACAAAATTTTCAGAGTGTTGGGAACTTTTTTCAAACGTAAGCCCCTTGGGATAATGGATCTTTCAGCATAATTTTTTAAGGTGGTTACATTCCACCAAATTCTATTTTCTTTTTCTGCTAGTTTTTGCAGTATTTTTACAGATTCATCACTTGATGAAGAAATAGCAGGTACATCTATGTCTGTGGCACCAAAAAGTAGCTTTGCTTTATCTAAGCGTTGACTACAGCCATTCATTTTAGTTGTTGGATGAATACAATGGGTTAAGTCCAGAAAAACAAACAACGTTGTCTGCTTAATCAATGCGGAGAGCAAAACCACGGGAGTCCCGAAAGGCAGAATTGTAAGTACTTGGCCCAGTGTGAGTCACTTGTAGTCTCTGAATAGCTCTCACTGGGGGTATAAATGTTTTTGGATGTAGTGTCCCCCCCAAAAAAAACCATCCTCCCCCAGAAGTGCTCCCTTTATGGCTAGCTTTATGTGGACGGAGAGCTAAACTGCCCAAATCATTGATCTCCATTGGGGTTCAGGTCAACTCCAGGTCCCAAAACTGAACTTTATCTGAAGTCCAGCTGAACCCAGTGAACTTGAACTTCCACTTCATCTTGTGTTCCAAAATTCAAATAGCACTGCTTCTCTTCTGACCTCTGCCATGCACCCAAACAATAGTTTTCCACCACGTAATGAGTATAGCTCTATTTAGGAGAAAATGAACAGCAAATTGCATGGTCCATTTTCTTTTCTCTTTTTTTTTTTTAATTTTCTTTACTAATTTTTAACTTATAGTAAAAATTAACAAAAACAAGTCAACAGTACAAAAGATAAAGATTAGAAAACAGAACAATACAATATAATCCCAAACCCTCCCTCTCCCTCCCACATCTGCATGTGACATCATGATTATCTTTTATGGAATTGGTGTGTGCCTGTATAACCGCCAATAAATACCTTGAGGTATGCTCGAATTGATTTCTATTTTCTATTGTTACCCTTATAAAAATTAAAACATTTGCGGTTAAAGCAACATTTTTGTGGTAAAAAAGTATTTTTTCATTTTCAAGGCTCACTTGTATAATATTCTGTGAAGCACCAGTGGGTTCAAGGTGCTCACCACTATGGATGAGGAAATGCGAACAGTAACGTTCTGGGTTCATACCGAACACTGAGTATCCAGGGCTCAAACACAGACTTTTAAAAGAATTCTGTAATGCACCTGGGGGTTCATGGTGCTCACCAAACATTTAGATAAATTCCTTGAGGGGGTCCAGTTTCCAAAATGTGGTCACTTATGGGGAGTTTCCACTGTTTAGGCACATCAGAGGCTCACAAAATGCGACATGGCGTTCACTATCTATTCCAGAAAATTTTGAGCTCAAAAATTCAAATGGAGCTCCTTCCCTGAGCCCTATTGTGCGCCCAAACAGTAGATTTACACCACACATGGGGTATCATTGTACTCAAGAGAAATTGCACAACAACGAGCATGGTTGATTTTCTATTGTTACCCTTGTGAAAATACAAAATTTGGAGATGAAGTAACATTTTTGTGGAAAAAAGTAAAATGTTCATTTTTTCCTTCCATGTTTCTTTAGTTCTTGAGAAGCACTTAAAGAATTAATAAGCTTCTTGGATGTGGTTTTAAGCAGTTTAAGTCATGCAGTTTTTAGAATCGTGTCATTTTTGGGTATTTTCTGTCATCTTGGCTTCTCAAAGTCACTTCTAATGTGATGTGGTCCTTAAAAAAATGGCCTTGCAAATTTTGTTGGAAAAATTTGAAATTGCTGATAAACTTTTAACCCTTCTAACTTCCTGCACTGATGCACTGCAAGTTGCACTGATGTAAATAAGACATGAGGGAAATGTTATTAACTATTTTGAGTGACCTAATTCTGGTTTAAGGGCATTTTCACCAAAATTTCCGATATAATATGTCACGTAAAAAAACTCTCTGAATCACTGGGATATGTTAAAGCTTTCCATAGTTATAACATCATAAAGTGAAACTGGTCAGAATTGAAAAAAGTAGCCTGGCCATGAAAGTAAAAACAGGCTGGGGGGGGTGAAGGAGTTAAATAAATGGTTCAGCAAATAAGCTAGTGAACCAACCAGCACTTTCAGGCTTTTAATATCTTGCCCAGCTTAACTTTCTGGGGAGATATACACTCCATCCAGTATCACTCCTGTCCACCGCCTACATATCCCCCCATCCTCTTCTCCAGACTGGAGGTAAGGGCACTTTGGACAATCATACAATTAATTCTTGATAAGGTGTCTGCATTATCCTGTGTTCTCCCTGCTCTATGTTCTATGGCAAAATAAAAATTCTGCAGCGAGACAAACCAACTTGTCACCCGAGCAACTCTCTCCTTATTATGTTTCATCCATGTCAGCGGGGCATGATCTGGCACAATCTTAAATTTTGAACGCATGAGATAAAACCCATGCCCACTTTACAGCTAAGCATTTGCGCTCTACAACTGCATTTTTTTTTCCATCTGAGTCAACTTCCTGCTCAAATATATTAGTGGGTGTTTTTCCCATCTATAGTTTGAGACAAGATGCTACAACCCTGTGTCTGATGCTTTTGTCTCAACCGAGAACTCCTATTTAAAGGACATCAATAATACACACCCTGACCCCTCAGAGCAATAAAATCTTTAAGAGCTTTTGTGTCTCCCAGACAAATGCTCTCATATTTCCAGGAGTCTCTTTGAATTTGCCAATCCACAGGCAAAGCTCTTAGCAGTGAGTGAATAATCTTCATGGACCAGTCAATCCACAGTGAACAACACATAGTAATCCTTACCCTCTGGTTAGGCCTAGATGTGTTACGTCATTGTCTTTAGCAGCCAGAGTGCACAAATTCTCCACCATAATGTAATGAACTAGGGGCGTTATAGGACAGCATGGTAAAAATGCATGTATCACAGGACATAGGGCACTGCAGACTGAGTGAACAGTCAAATCCAGTAACAAGCTTGTCTGATTGAAGGGTTTGGCTATCTCCATCTTCCTAATCCTTCAATAAAATCTATATTTGTCCCCAATTATTAAACATTTCTTAATTATGACCTAACTAATTCTTCACAATACCAACTCTTCATTTGTAAGCGATCATTCTCTCGGAATCTGGCCATTGGAGATAAGTAAAGATGCACGACTCATGAATCTTACTAATGGGGGTGGAAAGGCTTGCAAACTAAAGTAGGACATACTCACCCAGAAGAGGATAACAAATCGCTAAAAAGATTGAAATGAAAGTGCACTTTTATTTGAAAGGATTTACTGTGATCATTCATGGAGGAAAATGTGATAACGTAGAAAGGTATGTAACATAAGGAATCCAAAGAGATCTCATAGGAGGATGAGATAAATTATGCTACAATAAAGAGATAATGTTAAGAATTAAAGATATCATGAAAGTAGAGTACAAGGTCTAGCATTGCAAAAAAAAGTCTACAATAGGGCTATGTGTCCACGGTAGAATGTCCCTGCGGATTTTTCTGCCTGAAAATCCGCGACTTTCGCGGCAAATCCGCACCCGCGGATTTGCCGCGAATTTACCGCGGATTTACCGCGGATTTGCCGCGGATTTTGATGCGGATTTCATTTTTTTTTTCCCCCCATTCAAAACCAAAAATCCGGACCAAATCTGCACCAAACAATTGACATGCTGCAGATTTTTCCGGATCAAAATCCGCGGCAAATCCGCAGCGGAAAAATCCGCAGCATGGACACAGCATTTCCAAAATGCCATTGAAATGGCTTGGAAGTGCTGCTGCTGCAGATTTTCGGGAAATCCGCGGCAAATCCGCGGCAAAATCCGCGCAAAATCCGCGCAAAATCCGCAGCGTGGGCACATAGCCTAAGAGTAATACATTTATATGGCGGAAAGGAGAAATGCAAACGCAACAAAGCTTGTGTTTGCAGTTTGGATACGTGTTGCTTTTGGGTTCACGAGGGCTTGGGCCGATTGCACCTGCAGGATTTACTCGCCATGTCATTGAAAGGTAGGAATTAGGAGAATAGTGTGGACAGACCCTAAAGGGTGCCGAGGACACTCAGACCAAGGAGGAATCAGTGAAATAGTTCCAGTGGTTACAGAAAAGGCCTATAAAGCAAATATATAGTAATGGTCAATGACTTTATCTGCTGGAGCCATTGTTGCTTATCTATGGCAGATGGGAGGTACAGGCCAGACTGTGACAGATTCTAGGTCTGCATTTTCACACACTGAACTTGACTCCTCCTGAGATACCAATTAGGATTCTTCAATGTGTTAGAAAATGCTTTACATTCTTAAATGTGTTAATCCATAAAAAAAGCTTTAGTTTTTTATTGTGTTAATCCATAGTTGTTTTTGACACCTTGCCCTGAGTTACTAATAATAAGACATTTTTCTTCTCAGCTCTTCAATCTCCATCTAACTGATAGATAACATGATTAATAGGAATCAAGTAAATAAAGATAACATTAATTGTGAATTGATCACTGAGCAAATCTCTGTAACTAAAGACTAGCACTTGCCAGCAATTATTGATTCTATCTCCATGATGCAGAACACTGTTTACAAGCCCGCAATTATGTTTTCATGATGCTGTGAAAGTAAGCTCATGGGAGCAGACTAATGTGTCATTAATTTTAAGGTAAAGTAATGTGTAATGTGACATAGGGATACAATATTTTCAGATGCAATTTTTGACTTAAAATGATTGCCTTAACCTTATAACTGTGTATTAATGGACATGAATAACTAAACCTACACTAACCATAGAATTTGAGTAATGTTGCTCAAGGCACAAAATTTTACTGTGTAAATATCCTCTTTAGAGAGAAAGTGGACTAGAACTCTAGTGTCACTTAGTGGACGCAGCAATCCAGGACTTTCTCAAGCACGGTGATATCAGTAATTCAGTGACATCACTGTGCATGAGAAATTCCAGGTTTGATACTGACTGGGAGGGACTTATGGACCCTCATTCTCTGAACAAGGCTATATAGGTTGGAGTACCAATTTGAGGGGTGTCCTTGGTAGAGATAAGCAAACTAGTTCGAAAATTGTTCATCAATTTCAAATTCGGTATGAGCCTTAGCTCATTCGGCTACGGCTTGGATTCACAAGCCAAGATCAGTTTTGTTTGGTAACTAATCGAGGTTGCACTAAAACTTTTCTTCTACCTTATTATCACTTTGGCTAGGGTAGTGGTGCTATATGATGAGCGGGAGAATGTGCTTGATGAGGGTAGGGGGTGGGGAGAGGCTAGAAGAGTGGCAGACTGTTTTCTTTTTGTTTGTTTTTTTACTTAACTTTATGTGTGGATGTTCTGGCAGCCAATCAGGGCACAGAAAACATCCACAATGTTCAGCTTGTGTCATTGGTTGTCTAAGTCACATGTCCCTCTGCATATAAAATGTGGAGATGCGGCTTCGGCGCCATTATGTGATTGCTGCAGCTTGGGGATGGTGCTGCTGCCCCTGATGCTAGACAGATAGCTTAGCTAGTGGATTTAATTTTAGGTAGTTGAGATAGTTAGGAGGGTGACAGTGTAGAATAGGGCAGTGCAGGGGCGTACAGTGTATTGAACATTGTGTGTCGCAAATCGGTATTTCATCATCTAATCATTGCTAATTGTGTGCTCCAGCTCCAAATTGCTATTTCAGCCTCTAAGTAGTGCAAAATCTAGTCTACAGCTCCAAATTGAATTTCAGCCCTTAAATAGTGCAAAAATCTATTCTCAGCTCCAAATTGCTATTTCTGCCTCCAAATAGTGCAAAAAATCTGTGGTGTAGCCAAAAATTGCCGCTTAATCATCTAAATAGTGGTAATTTGAGGTCCAGCTAAAAATTGATATTTCATAATAGAAATTGCAGGCAAAAATTGCCATTTCATCATCTAAATAGTGGCAATTGTGTAGCTTAGCCACAAATAGCCATTTCATCATCTAACAAGAGATTGCTACTTCTGAGGTCCTGTCAGCGATTAAAATTTCAGCATCTAAATCTCGATAGCTAAGTCTCTGGTCCTGCGGCCTGCCACAAATAGACATTTCAGCATATAAATACTGATTGATAATTCTGTGCTCCTGACACAGTATCTCAGCAGAGATAACAATATTTGGATACTTGTGTGGGTCTCCAACACATATGTATCACTGATGATAAATACTAATTGATAACTCTGTGCCCATTTCCATGAATTAGGGGCAGACACAATCAAAGTGGCATCAATTGCCCCATAGTACATAAAGTATCATAGTGCAGCAGTCACGCATGGGCCAGCATTTATAGCTTTCATATTATTTAAAATGAAGAGGTGAATGAGTGACAGGTGTATGCCTGTTGCACTAAGACCCCTGCAACTATAGGCAACACACAACATGGAGACCCAACTTAGAGTCTCCACATTTCAAAAATTAGGGGCAGGCATCCCTAAAGTGACATTAATTGCCCCAAAGTACAAATAGTATAATGACGCACCATGTATGCATAGGTCAGGGCATGGGACGGGGCCTGACCCAGAATTTCTACTTTATTTATTGATTAGTAAGTAGTGCATCAGTTTGAGGTGCAAGCCTGGTGCTCTGAGACCTTTTCCACCACTGACAACACACAGAAAGGAGACTCAACTGTGATCTGTGCATGCCCCGCTGTTCAGGTCACCCACCCAGGAATGTATCTAATCCATCATCTGTGATTCAACTCTCACATATTACACCACTGCTTGCATAGGCATCATATTACACCCCTACTTCCATAGAAATAAAAGGTGTGGAGTCATACATTACACCATTGCTCCCATTGACGTTTATGGATTAGGGCCACACATCTAATCCCATCTTGTGGGATATACTGCACTGATCAATGAACAATTGAAAACAGAATTTTACATATAGTATCTAAAAAGACACATATGCATGTTTTTCTCACTATCTGATGTTGCGGGCGGGGGACAGACCACGGCAGGGGGGCTGCTCGGGATGCTCAGATCCGGGCGGTTGCTCTGGCTCGAGTGGCAGTCAGACCCGGGCTCGTGCAGCAGTCCGTCACCCACAACTGAGAAATGGCCGGGTATTTACAGGGGAGAGTTTGTCAGTGACGCCACCCGTGGGTTGCGGTGATTGTTGGTGACAGCGCCGCTGTCTTGGTATGGTGTGCCCGGGGCTGATGGAGCGGGGCAGCAGGATGGTCTCCCCTCCACGGGTAGGGGAGGTGTTGTCCCGGGGCCCAGGTGTAGGTGGAGTGCTGGAACGCAGTCTGCAGGGCTGGACCGGATGACACCTGTGTACTCACTATTTTGAATAATATCACACAGAGTCCAGATAGTAAACCAAGTGCCGGAAACCGGTAGCCTCTGGAGGGGTGTGCTCGGGTCCCGCACACTGGTAGACAAGACAGGAACCCTTCCTCCTGCACTTCTGTGTTGCTGTCTTATGTGTTGACTAGTCTGCATGAAATGGTGAAGTCCACTCCCGGTGACTTTTCTGTGGGAGCTGTGGCCCGCAAGAGCTGACCTTTGGGATTTTTACAGGCACTTGCAGACGCCCTATCCCCCACATTGGGCTTCCGTCTCGCTCTATCTGGGCTGCTAGTGGGACAAGACTTGGAACCTTGTCCCCTGCTGGTTAATTGGAAAGGTGCTTGCAGCTGTCCTCGCCCTAGGGTCCAGATACCCCAACTGTGCACGGCCACCGGACCGGATTTCTGCTGTCGGCACCGGCGGGCTACAACTCTGCCCCGGTCCACTTAAGGTGTCCCGCGACCAGATCTCCGTCGCCTGTGGCCCTGCTCTGCCATCTGCCACCTAGTCAGCTCAAGTAGTCCAGTAGTCTGGGAGCTACGACCCCCAACTACCACTTCACTCCTCTCACTTCTACTGTCCAAACTTAACTACTAGTCTCAACTCCTCCACTCAACTCAACTCAATTCAACTGACGTGTTCCCTCCCCTTGACGACTCAGGACCCCTAGGGGGGCGTAACCATCTGCCTGTCCCCGCCCACTGGTGTGTCCCCATTGTCCTGGGGGGTGACTAGGCTTTTGTGGCTGGTGTATGTACCTGTGTGGGGTTGTGTTGGAAGGCTAAGGAGGAGGGAATCCTGCACCAGGAAGATAGGTGCAGTTTTCTTTGACAATCTGATTTTATCAGGGCGTCACACTGACATGAAATCAGAATAAACCTTTCCCATTTTAGGTCAAATAGGAACCAAAATTATTTATATATGCCAAATGCCAGAATAATGAGAAAGAGAATGTTTAAAGGCATTTGTATTGCTTTCTGCACAGTCAAAAGATTACATACACCTAAGGCTCCATTACACGCAACGACATCGCTAACGAGATATCGCTGGGGTCACGGAATTCGTGACGCACATCCGGCATCGTTAGCGACGTCGTTGCATGTGACACCTACAAGCGACCGCTAATGATCCGAAAAAAGAGAAAAATCGTTGATTATTGAAACGTCATTCCTTTCCAAAAAATCTTTGATCTTTTAGGACGCAGGTTGTTCGTCGTTCCTGAGGCAGCACACATCGCTACATGTGACACCCCGGGAATGAAGAACAACAGCGTTACTGCGTCCTCTGGCTATGATGTGGGAGTGACGTTAATGTGGCTGCTCTCCGCCCCTCCGCTTCTATTGGCAGGCCGCTGTGTGACGTCGCTGTGACGCCACACAAACCTCCCCCTTAAAAAAGTGTTTGTTCGGCGGCCACAGCGACGTCGTTAGGAAGGTATTTGCGTGTGACGCGTACTACCGATATTGTTCGCCACAGGCAGCGATTTGCCCGTGATGCACGCACGACGGGGGAGGGTGCGATCGCTAGCGATATCGCAGCGTGTAAAGCAGCCTTTATACGCCTCTGTCGTTGCAGGAATCGTTGGGAGGAATGCTGTGTGACGGTGTCCACACGACCGCCTTGGTCAAACAATATATCGCTGAACGATGTAGCGTCGTTTGTGAGATGGGTACGTGTGACCGCTACAAAATGACCTATGAGCGATCTCGGCAAATCGTAGCAACGATCTGGGCGTGTCACATCGCTGTCTTTTTAAGCTTCTGATAGGTTTATTGGCAACATCTGAGTTAATTAGAGACACACGTGGATGCATTTTAATGCACTACTGAAACACACTACTTCTTTGTATAGCATTATGGGAAAGTCAAAAGAAATCAGCCAAGATCTCAGGAGGAGAATTGCACAGGTCTGGTTCATCTTTGGGTGCAATTTACACATAACTGAAGGTGTCTCGTTCATCTGTACAAATAATTGTACCCAAGTACAAACAAGATGGGAATGTCCAGCCATTATACAGCTAAGGAAGGAGATGGGTTCTATGCACCAGAGATGAATGTGTTTTGGTCAGACATGTGCATATCAACCCAAGAAGAAAAGCAAAAGACCTTGTGAAGATGCTGCAGAAGCTGGTAAGACTGTGTTATTATCCACAGTGAATCGGGAAATATATCAACATGGGCTGAAAGGCCACTCTGCCAGGAAGAGGACTTTACTCAAAAAGAAACATAAAAAAGTCAGATTAATGCTTGCTAATACACAGAGGAACAAATACTTTATTTTTTTGAGACATATACTGTGGTCTGATGAACCTAAAATTGAACTGTTTGGCCATAATGACCATCATTACGTTTGGAAGAAAAAAGGAGAAGCTTTGAAGCCTAAGAACACCATCTAAACTGTGAAAGGATCATATTGTGAGGTTGTTTTGCTGCAGGAAATATTGGTGCACTTCACAAAATAGATGGCATCATGAGGAAAGAAGATTATGTTTCAATACTGAAGCAACATCTCAAGACATCAGCCAGAAACTTAAAGCTTGGGCAGAAATGGGTCCTCCAAATGGACAATGACCCAAAGCTTATTGCCAAACTGGTTACAAAGTGACTTAAGGATGACAAATTCAATGTTTTGGAGTGGCCATCACAAAACCCTGATCTCAATCCCCCTGTTAAAATTAGCATAAGTATTATGCAATCAATTTACTTTTTCACTAGCAGGACCTGTGTGAGGTCATACTCATGTGACCAGAAGGGGCGGGGCCTCAGCTAACAAAAAAATGTTGCTTCCTGGTATCAGCTTTGTTGGCTGAGGTCCCACCCCTTCTGGTCACATGCGTATGACCTCACACAGGTCCTGCTAGTGAAAAATTATATCGATTATATAATACTTATTCTAAGGGGTACTTTGCACGTTGCGACATTGCTAGCATTGGCTAGCGATGTCGAGAACGATAGTACCCGCCTCCGTCATTCCGTCACACATGTGATATCTTGTGATTGCTGCCATAGAGAACACTATCGCTACGGCAGCTTCACACGCACTTACCTGCCCTGTGACGTCGCTCTGGCCGGCGACCCGCCTCTTTCCTAAGGGGGTGGGTCCTGCGGCATCACAGTGACGTCATACGGCAGGCGGCCAATAGAAGCGGAGGGGCGGAGATGAGCGGGACGTAAACATCCCGCCCACCTCCTTCCTTCCACATAGCCGGTGGAGGCAGGTAAGGAGATGTTCCTCGCTCCTGCGGCTTCACACACAGCGATGTGTGCTGCCGCAGGAACGAAGAACAACATCGTATCTCCTATTGGTGAGATATTATGGAAATGACCGACACTACACAGATCACCGATTTTCGACGCTTTTGCGATCGTTTATCGGCGCATCTAGGCTTTACACATTGCAACATCGTTACCGGCGCCGGATGTGCGTCACTTTCGATTTGACCCCGACGATATTGCAGTAGCGATGTTGCAGCGTGCAAAGTACCCCTAAGTCTAACAGGGGGAGGGGATAACTATGAATACCCCGCTGCTATCTGATCCTCAGCTGCAATACCACTCAATACTCACGGGATTGGAAGTCTAAAATTATGATAATTATGATACACACTATGTACCTCATTGCTGCCTTGGTAAAAAATACTCTTAAGATTGAGTACAAGCTTGTTTCTATAGTCCAGCATGTGCCCGTCCCTTTCCAGGGAGGAAGCATCTGGCAAAATGTACTCTTGTACCATGAATCTAACAGAGTAGCAACCCAGTAGTCAGCCCAATTTCTAATCATAACAATACAAGCATCATGTTTCAGATAGTGCACCAAGAAAACACTCATCATATGTTGGACTCTTCCGTGAGGTCCAAGTGCATAGTGTGTTAGAGGCAGGGCAACACTCAAGCTTGCTTCCTCTGTCCCCTCCCACAAACCACGGAAAATAGAGAGAGGATCAATATCTTCTTCATCTCCTGACTGTGGCGCGCCCATTACATCTTCTTCCTTAGCCTCTTCCATTTGTTCCTCAGCTTGTGTACCTTCACTAACAGTTTATCTGGTGCCATGAGCCCCCTCAATCACTGTGCTCCACCCTCCCATGCCACCCGCCTGTGGGACAACAGTTCCGACCTAAGAGATATTGGTATTCCTTCAACATCCTCCTCTGCTTCCTCCTCTTCCTCTGGGACCACCAACTCCTCCTGTAGTCTATTCAAAGTGTGCTCCAGCATGTGTGACGCCCTGGCCTATCAGGTCGTCACAGGGTATTGTGCAATCTGCCTTTCTGTGCAATATCCACCTCCTCCTTGGTTACGGGTTCCCAACTAATGGTGTTGCCAACATCAGCCAATCAAAATCCTAGGAACACTCTGCACCACACTAACCAGACACACCAGTGGATGACCTGAGTGGAATAGGGTCGCCCACTTGGGGGCCTGGTAAGGGGAGGTCAGGAGTGTCAGGAGTAGGTCAGTTGGAGAGAGGAAGTGTAGGAGTGAAGGAGAGAGGAGGTCAGGAGCCAGGCTCCTTGGAAGTCACTAGGTAGAAGACGGTGGTCTGGGCCTGGTAGGAGCTGGACCCCCAGTCACAGGGGATCGTGACAAGGGGCACGGAACTGCTGAGAAGGACAGCCGGCGGCCTTGTACCATCGCCGGGCTGGGACCAGGGCACGACGGGGTACATGGACTCTAGGTCATGGAGTAGCTTCAGGCAACCTGACAATTGACCCGACGAGAATGGAGCCTTCAAGATCCGCTCTCCACCCGCTCCAAAATCAGGGCACTATTACAACAAAAGGGATAGGACTTTCCACTAAATTGGTCCAGAAAATCCCAAGCGTGAAGCCTGAGACCAAGCTCCCTCAGTTAGCCACACTGGAAAGCGGGATCCAACTAGTTCTACACTACAGGGGCCAACTAGCAAGATAACTTAGTGCCAAGAGAAAGGTCACAGATCATCAGGAAACACCAGAGGGAACAGGACCCTAACGTGCTCCTCTAGGCGGCAGCGGTGTCCAGAACTTTGGTTTACCAAGTTGTTGGTGTCAGCTTTATGGACTGAGTGAGTACGCAAGTGACCCTTCCACTCCCAACAGCACTTCCCAACACCATCACCGAGTCCCGGGGCATCCCTCCTACTCGTGGAGGGGTTAAACACCTAGCTGCCCACTCCATCGCTCCCGGGTACTCCCAGCCGCAGCGGTGGTACTCCACCTTACCACGCATCATGGGTGGCATCACAAACTTTAAATATACTCTTCCCTGTAAATACCCCCTTTATTTGAGTGACCTCACGACCCCCGGGTCCGGATGCCCCTTGAGCCACCGCGGATCCAGATCCGAGCAGCCCGGCTGCTGACGCGGGGGCGGCACACATGCAGATGACCGAAATAGTCATGCTGATGACGACATCATCAGCGCTTACCATCTTAGTAGGCATTTTGAAACTGTGCAAAAGGGTGCAGAGGTCCTTCATCTGTGCCCACTCCGAAAGCATCATTTGCCCCACTACCAGACTGCATAGGGCCAGGCAACACATGTCCCCATGACATATTGCACCAAGGCTCGTCACTGCTGACTCAGTCGTGTCAACATGTGCATAGTGGAATTCCAAATCGCATATCAACCAATTAACTGGTAGGCCGAAAGACCTCTGTAGCGATGCTAATCAATGAGCCACAGAGTTCAAATGGTGTAATTGAACACAAAGTGACCATGCCTTCTGCAGCAGCACATTCAGGCCAAGATAGTGTCCAATTTTGCACCATAATTGCACATAGCCTTCTGTGACACCCGGCTGAGTGGAGATAGCCATTGCTCAAACTCGGTCTGGATAGCTGTACACAACTTTACAGCTGTGTGACTGCATTCTCCAATGCATTTGAAGTGCAATACTGCCTGATTCCGGTAAGCCCTAGCTGCACAATACTGAGGTGGGGGGATTCTCTCTGCACTGCTAGAATGCAGGTTACATTAAAGGAGAGGTTGAGGGCACCGGTGGAGGCCCTAAAGGAGATGGAGGCAGAAGCAGTGGAGAAAGTGGTAAATACAGAGGTTTGTCCTGCAAGCTTTGGGGATTCCAAAAATTGTGGAACAGCCCCTTCCACACCTGTGTGAAGTTAGGTATTGGGGAGTACCAAGTGAATAGCAAAAGGGAAGCAAAGGGAAACCCTGTATCTAGGGAAGGGGGAGATGGTGACCCCTGACCAAACTTCCCGCTGGCTCTGGGGTCCATCACCACCCTAGATAGGTTCTGCACCTATGCACCTAGTCAGATAACTGATCCTAGGATGAACCTAGAGCTGGGCCCTAGATAGTGAATGGGTGGGATGAGCACTTCGTCAACCCCATTAAACATCAAAGAAGACACAGGGAGAACACAAATGGGGAAAGCAGATGAACAACTTATCTTCAGATGCCTCAAGAAGAATTTCAGAAAAGAGCAGCAACAATCCTACAGATGAGTGCAAGCCGAATGCTTGCATCTTGAGCTTGTTAAGAAACTGAATTTCCCCAGCACAAGTCCAGGGAAAATTAGATTATTTAAACACAAAGGGAAGTACAAATGATTAGCAACTGATGGGAAGAGGAGCTCCCCAGGGTCCTAAAAGGAAAAGGATGAAAACCCAGCAGAGAAGATACGTAGTATACTAAATACTAACAGCAGGAATAATACCCGTAACAGCCTGCCCTCGCTGCTACCAGAGTTACCCAGTGCCCAGTCAACAAGATGTAACTCCCTTGGCCATGCTTGCTTGTCCAGGTGTCAGTGGTGAAATGCACTCTGTCAGACACAAAGGTTTTAAAGGAATGGGTGATGCCTGCTACATGTTGGTGTAGCAAAGGCACAGCTTTATTAGAGAAGCAATGGCAACTGGGAAAGTGGTACTTGGGTACTGGGATGGCCATCAACGTTTGGAAACTGTCTGTATCCACCAGGTGGAAATTAGCTTAGGCATATGTAGGAGGAAATAGTCTATAAATAGGTGCAGGTGGAGATGTTATGGTGGATTAAGAATGATGTGGCTTAGGGATTTTACAGGGAAATAACTTGGTAAATGATGGTGTTTTTTGTCTACTTTTTATTTCTGTAATAATGTTCTCTTTTTATATGTTTAAGGTGCGCTTTTTGGGAACGTTGTGAGACATCGCTATGAATTATGGTGGACCTTTTTTAAAAAAAAAAAAAGTGAATATGGGCTGTAGTCGGGGGAGTGGTGTTTTGTTCTACAACCTCATGGTCATCGTCTTGGTTGTCCACACTCCTTGCCCTGAGAGTCACCCTCCTTCTCTTCTTGCCTTGACAGAACAGTACATTACATGTGCGCCTCAGGTATCTGTCTCATCATGATCACCTCCACCAGGGCTTAATGTTTGTTGACAAGGGTCTGGATTCTGCTTGGACCCTAATTCGTCCAGCCCCGCGTCCAAATGACAAAGATTTTGGCCATCGGTGCAGATTCTTTTTACTTCTTGAGACTGTGAATCTTTGAGAAGACCTGTGATGCCCATGGAATAGAATGTGGGAATAGGTCTGCAGACTCTCCCATCTATGGTTCCCCACAGTCAATTGGGAGGTTGAAGAGCTGTGACGCGGGGGCAAACAAGAGTTGGGGTGCCACCTCTGAGGACTGTACTGTGTGTGATGTTGAAGTGGAGGAAGAGGAGGAGAGGCCACTAGATGCAGCTTATTTATGTATTGAAGGCAAATATTTGAAATTTATTTTTCTTTTTGTTTTTCAGAGTACACTACCGATTTGTCTGTTTTTTTATGCTGAAGATACAACTGTATACAATTTTAATGTTCTGATCTCCTCCTATTATTATGAATGTCCATAGACAGTGTCTTATTTTTTAACTTACATTATCTGTATTATCTACCACTCTTTTACCCTATGCCCCTTTTTCCCAGGATGATAAACTCCGCTTATGGGGAGACGGTTACTGTTATTCCACCTACTGCTTTCATCTGGTCTCTGGCTGTCACACCACACACAATATTTAGATTTTTCGGTCACCTTCATTATACTGGCCTCATGTTTGATGTACCCTTCATTTATTACAGTAAGATTCTCAGACTAACGCTGGTTGGGTCTCCTTGTTGTGTGTTGCCTGTAACTGGAGGGCTCCCAGATTGGCAGCCATGCAGCCAACTTTCACTCATCCACCTCTCTTAGCATCTTTAAGTTTGTCTAGCAATAAGAGACTATGAAGCTAATATTGCTGCTACCTGACTGTGGCTGAGTAGAAAAGCAGTTTTAGCTGTTGCATGAGGTATGAGGGATCCCAGCACAGCAGGCCTAAACTAGTCACTCACCCACCCACCTCTTCATTTTAACTTAATTTGAAAGCTGTAAATTCTGGGCCAGATCCTGTGTGGTGCATGGCCCATGCCTCACTGCAAGGCCAAAACATTATAGGTACTCTGGGGCAAATGATGCTACTGTCCTGGTGTCTGCCCCTAATTTTTTGAAAGGTAGAGACTTCAAGTTGGGTGTCCAAGTTGTGTCTTGCCTGTAGTGGCTGGAGGCTCAAACAAACAGGCACAATCCTGTACCTCATTCACCTCTTAATCTGAAAGCTGTAAATTCTAGGCCAGACCCTGTGTGGTACATGGCTCATGCCTTACTGCTGGCCAAAACACTATGGGTGCTCCAGGGCAATTGATGCCACTGTCCTAGTGTCTCCCTCTAATTTTTGGAAATGTGGAGACTCCAAGTTGGGTGTCCAAGTTGTATCTTGTCTGTAGTGCCTGGAATCTCAGACAAACAGGCCTACTCCTGTCAGTCATCACCTCTTCATTTGAAAGGTGTAAATTCTGGGCCAGACATGCCTGACTGTTTGCCAAAACACTATGGGTACTCTGGGGCAATTGATGAAACTGTCCTGGTGTCTTCCCCTAATTTTGGGAAATGGGGATGGGGACTTTAAGCTGCGTGTCCTTGTTGCATGTGGCCTGTAGCAGTAGGTTTCCCAGACTGGAAGGCTTACAACTACCTTTCACTCATCTACCTCTCTTACTATCATTTAATGTGTCTAGCAATACCAGTCCCTTGAAGTTAATATTGCAGCCACCTGACTGTGGCTGAGCAGAAAAGTAGTTTGATCTGGTGTATGAGGTATGAGGGCTTCCAGCCTACCAGGCCTATACATGTCAATCATCCACCTCAATATTTCTTATGTTAATAGTCTAGAAAGCTAATGGCTGTGGCTCCATTGTAAAATGGTTTGAGCTGTTTTAGCAGCTTTTGTGCCATCCTAAAGGTGTTGTCTATGCCTTTTTTTTTTACTCCCAATTAATTAAATGGCCACTTGGAGAACACACATGAAGTTGGCAAACACGAATCGAGGTTTTTCTCTAATCGTGAGATTAGTACACCAACAACAGAGCTTTGAGGGTTTTTTAAAAAATAATTAATTGATGAATGAGGTATAGTGTTGGGGAGTCTTTATTCAAATAACAATTTTTACTATGTGTGTTTTTTCACTTTACACTTACTGGGTTAGTAAGAGGGATGTCTTTAAGATGCCTCTCCTTACTAACCCCTGGGCTTGATGCCAGCTGAAAATTCACAGCTGACATCAACTCAAAAATATATTATCCCATTTGCCAATGTACCAGGGCAATTGGGATGAGTGGGTTCACCCATAGGCAGGTTGGCCCATCTCTCTTTCTGAAAGCAAATACAGAGGATTCACAACAAGGTGGAAACAATTAATCAGCCTTAAAAATATAAAGACTAGAGAAGACAAATTTTACCAATAACCATCTAAAGAAGCCAGCCCACTTCTGGAAAGGCATTCTTTGGACATATGAAACTAAAATCAACCTGTATCAGAATGATGGGAAAAGAAAGTATGGAGAGGACTTGGAACAGCTCTTGATCCCAAATACATAACATCCTTTGTAAAACATGATAGAGGCAGTGTGATAGTATGGGTATGTATGGCTTCCAATGACACTGCGTTACTGGTGTTTAGTGATGAAGTGACAGAAGCAAGCGGATGAATTCTGAAGTGTACAAGGCTATACTTTCTGCTCAGATTCAACCAAATTCAGCAAAGGTTGATTGAATGGCGCATTACAGTACTTGTGGACAATGACCCAAAACATACTGCAAAAGTAACAAAGGAGTTTTTGAGGCAAAGAAATGGACTATCCTTCAATGTCTGAGTCAATCACCAGATCTTAACCCCATCAGGCATGCATTTCACATGCTTAAGACAAAACTTAAAAGGGTGGTAAATTCATTTTCATTGTAAATCCCTATCAATTTAGCAGAGACTTCGCACAGTGCACACCATGCACTGACCACCCCAGCCCCTAAAACCAGAATCAGGTTGATGACACTTCATTTCGGGGAGGAGGCAGAGGCTGAGGCAGGGATATGCACGAACTGGGATTCTCAAATGAAATCTCATCGAAAAGGAAGCAGGGAAAAACTAGAATAGCAGTTAGATGGTGTAGTTAGGGAAGGATAGGTTAATTTTACTGAAAATTGTTTAGATTATGGCACTCTATAGATAGGGATTTAGAATGAAAAATACTTTGGGCTTCAGACCAAACCTTTAAGGGTACTTTCACACTTGCGTTATTTTCCTTCCGTTACAATCCGCCCTTTTGGGAAACAGCGGAATCCGTTAACGGATTCCGCTGTTTCCCATAGACTTGTATGGTTGACGGATTGTACCAAAAGGAGCTGCGTTGCTTCCGCTGGGCGACGCTCCGTTGCTTCCGCCCAGCGGGAGGAACGCAGCATGTAACGTTATTTTGAGCAGCGGAATCCTCTGGATTTCACTGCGCATGCTCTTTTTTTTTTTTTTTTTTTTTTTTTTAAATCAAACTTTATTTTGGCTCGCGGTGGCCGAACGTTCAGCTGAGCGCCCGGCCGTCGGCAAGCGACAGCGCTCAGCTGAATGACCGGCCACCAGCATGCCCGGCCGCCGGCAAGTCACAGCGCTCAGCTGAGCGCCCGCCCGCTGGCATGCCCGGGCGCCGGCAAGTGACAGCGATCAGCTGATCACCCGGCGGCCGGTTGCAGGGAGCGATCAGCTGATCACCCGGCGGCCGGGAGCGATCAGCTGATCACCCGGCAGCCGGCGGCCGGGAGCGATCAGCTGATCACCCGGCAGCCGGCTGCAGGGAGCGATCAGCTGATCACCCGGCGGCCGGCTGCAGGGAGCGATCAGCTGATCACCCGGCGGCCGGGAGCGATCAGCTGATCAGCCGGCTGCAGGGAGCGATCAGCTGATCACCCGGCGGCCGGCTGCAGGGAGCGATCAGCTGATCACCCGGCGGCCGGCTGCAGGGAGCGATCAGCTGATCACCCGGCGGCCGGGAGCGATCAGCTGATCACCCGGCGGCCGGGAGCGATCAGCTGATCACCCGGCGGCCGGGAGCGATCAGCTGATCAGCCGGCTGCAGGGAGCGATCAGCTGATCACCCGGCGGCCGGGAGCGATCAGCTGATCACCCGGCGGCCGGGAGCGATCAGCTGATCACCCGGCGGCCGGGAGCGATCAGCTGATCAGCCGGCTGCAGGGAGCGATCAGCTGATCACCCGGCAGCCGGGAGCGATCAGCTGATCACCCGGCGGGCGGGAGCGATCAGCTGATCACCCGGCGGCCGGCTACTGGGAGCAATCAGCTGATCACCCAGCGGCCGGCTGCAGGGAACGATCAGCTGATCGTTCACTATAGTCTGCCGCTGGTAAAACCGGGAAAAAAAAAAAAAAAAAAAAATCAAAACGAATTGCGTTGTTTTGCAGCATCCGTTGCATCCGTTGTGTCACTATATGCAACACATCCGTTGCATCCGTTACACAACGCAATGCAACGGATACCGTTCAACGCAAGTGTGAAAGTAGCCTAAGGCAGAAAGACCCACAAACAAGCAACAACTGATGTTAACTGCAGTAAAGGCCTGATAAAACATCACAAAGGAGGAAACCCAGTGTTTTTATGACATCCTTGGCTTCCAGACTTCAGACAGTCATTGCCTACAAAGGATTCTCTACAAAAAACATATTAAAAATGATTTATATTTATGATAAAGTTACTTTCGCCAATTATTTTTGAGCCCCTTAAATGAGGAGGTTTTGTAGAAAACCGATTGTGATTACTAAACTTTTTACAGGATATTTTTGTTAACCCCTTCAATTAATCCTGAACGTCTACAAATCATTTTCACCTCAGATGTTTAATTTTAAATTAAAAAAATAGTGGTATGTGGCGCCCACATCAAGAAGATTCGGTCACTGGCCAAATATTTCTGGACCTAACTGTATACGTACAGAATCTATACGTATTTATAGGATGTATATAGAGGTTCAGGTTGTGTTCATTTTTCTTATTTTTATACCATACAGAGTAGAAGGTGTTAAATGAAATTTAGCTATGGCATACAATGTCAAAAAATTCTATGAAATTTGAAAGCTTCATGTCCAATTAATGCTGCGTGCAAAGCATGACCTTTACATTTTTTAATAATTGTGAAGCCTGCCGACGTAGGTAACATACGGTTTACAGTGAATATCTAATTTATCGCTCACATTATTTAAAGAAAAAAATGAAAGCAGAATATTTATCTTGCAGGTTTAGTCAAGTATCTGAATGTTTAAAGGGTGACATCTGTAGGTGAATAATGATTAACCTAAAGATGTCACCCTTTAAAGATTCAGATAATTAGTATCCAATCACCAATATGAGCTCATTACCCCCAATATACACAATTAGGTAAGAGCTGAATGCTGTGCGGCACCGTCTGGGTCAAGGCAGCCTTCCGGTGGCTACGGTACTGTAGATATATTGTATTACGGATATAGAGCAAACACATATCTGCTGCGTACCATGGGGGAGTGAGGCTTGATTCCCTGCATGTTATATGTGTCTATTAGTAATAGAAAGCTATTCAGGGCATGCTACAACCCATAGACATAGACCAGGTATAGAGCCATGGGCTACTAAAGTTCTTGCGGTGTCTCGCAGCCTACACACATATGTTGCTTGGTTGTAAGGTCTATGGTACAAACAAAGTAGCATATAGAAAGTCATTATTTCGCTTCCATTGTTATAAATTACATATTGTGCTGTCTCCAAGGGTTTGTGCGCTCCACATGACTGAATTTACATTTCAAAGGGCCGTTATTACAGCTGTTTCGTTCTATAGCTACTGCTTCTATAAGTTTGTTATTTATGCTGTTTCAATTGTTATTACTTTGTACATGTGTTTGACAGAAGGCAATGACAAAGTTATATATAACCTACTTACTGAGGTGTGCAACTGCAACCTCACTAATACAACAGAAAATGTGCATTGCTCCCCCTAGAAAATAAAAATGTAGTCAATTCTTTTTTTAGAGAGAGTACACGGTAAGGGAAAAAAAAAATCATAATCAGATTTTGCAAGCGTGTAATCGCACATGTCATCTATTGTGTAGGATTTTAACCACTACATCTGAAATAGTGAGACGTGATATATGGCAGGTACAATAAATTATGTTTTCTCTGACAGAAGTTAAATCTAAACTAAGTATTCCCTGAAACTGGAACAGAGAAAACATTTTACATGCCTATCATTTGTCCTTGGAGGACACAAAACAAATATGTTTTTTAAAGCTTGACACTAGTATTATTTGATGTGGCCTTAGGCTATATGCTTTCCTTTTTCCATTTTGTCGAATTGAATGGGGTAAGAAAACAGCTTTGCATTAAGAGGAACACATTGTACAGGTTAATCATAACCAGCTCTGAATTCAAATGCTGCCAACAAAATAATGGAGAGTGTGTGCCAGGGGAGAAGTACAGCTTATGTGGAGGGAGCAGAGGGACAATCACGTCTCCTTTGCATGTGGCTAACCATTTCAGGCATGCGCTGCACAATTAATATTTGATAGCGCTAGAAATAAGTTTCTATCATTGTTGACAACAGCAAAAAGTTGTAAAAAATTAATTGGCTAAAAGTTCATTTCAGTGTTTCCTTCTCCTTTTCTTCGAGCATATTCTTTAACAAGTGGAGACCTGATTCAAATTGAAGGCAAAGGGAAGCTTTCATTGGAAGTAAAGCAGAAAGGCTGGCAGCTATCTAGAGCAGACGTACTTGCGGCTACAGTAATACAGAATGTACTTATGACCTCCTGGGATAAAAATATCTTAAAAGTATTTCCAAAAATGTCTGTAACATTTGTTTTTTTTACAATTTGTTTCAAAATTGAAAAATGTAATGCCTATATATGATAGTTTTTATTGATCACAAACACAAATATTTCAATCTGACATCGCAAGTCTGTATTTCACTTCTATATTCTAGAAGAGATGTTCACAACTTTTCTGACCTTGAGAACCACATTCAGCTTCGAGAAAAGGCTGTGGGCCACATCCAGCTTCAGCCCACTTCACAGTAACAACATTCAGAGCCCCCATTAATGGTCATTAGACAGCCAAAACATTTTCAAAGAAATCACCCTGAGGGAGTATACCAAGGTCTAGAGTTCCTACCTCACCCCCATTCAGATCTGCTCTTCTACGCAGGGCTACTCAAAAAAAATCACCATCTGGAGACCAGCTCTTCATAACCAATTTCTAAACCTGGTGCCAATGCAACAAGCTGGAAGACAGCCATGAGCCACACATCACGGGATCCGTTAGCCACATGTTGCTTTCGAGCCACAGGTTGGGGACTTCTGCTCTAGAGTATACAGTATATTTGCAGAACATTTATGCCTTGTCATAGAAGAATTGTGACTACTTGACTAGTGGAAAGAAAGATGTGCTAAATTCGAGTGTTTAGACATGATCACATTGGACAAGCCCAAAGGCTTTTTTTTACTATATATCATTTTTTGAGTATCTTCACACAAGTTGTTTTAGAAATGTCCATGCCTTTAAATCCATGGACATGAGTGAGGTTCTTACGAAATTCAGGTAAGGTTATATGTAATTTTGGAAACCCCGTTAACTTTGGAAACTCCATTTACATTAATGGAATAATTTCAGAAATGCTTGCAACAAATTTACAATTTACTATGTGGAAAGATGTCTTTTATAAGTGGAATATATATACCTATATATATATATATATATTACATATATATACATATATATATGCTGTTCTTTACTGTTCCCATTCATTTGAGCGCTGTTGTCACATGGAGTTTTGCTCGAAACTTGCTGACTGTCATGGCAGCGTCAGGCTCTGTTCACATTGCAGATTTTGACACTCCACCCAATGGTTTCTCTGGTGTCTCTGATCAACACAGGCCTCGACCTGCTGTTTGCTCATAGAAAGGCTATCAAGATTTAACCTCTGCTAGCCTGCTCGTTAGGCTTCTTTGATCACATATTGTAAGGAAGCCAATCACATCTGCTCCTCTTATATCTATACTTGAGGAAATCGTCTACCTATGCAAACTATAGTTTATTTTGTGTTAATCTGTGTGTTATGGTGTCCCAGACTTGCTGGAGAAAGAGTTGCTTTGTGCTTCCTGTTGTTGTGGAGTTTACCTGTCATCTTGTTGTTTCCACCCTGCTCTTGTTTTCTTCCTTATCACTTATTGTCTTATACCCCTGTGTAAGTATGCTGTGTGACAGAGTTTTGATTCCCCTGTCTGTCTATTTCTGTGGTTTAAATCATACTCCTGTTCCAGCCCCCCTGAGGGAGGGAGTATAAGATCAGGGCTAATCAGGAGTTGGGTCAGGAAGGAAACTCAGGCATTCTGATGTTTAGGGTATCCCTGAGATTAGTGATAGCACAGGGCCCAGAGCCTTAGGGTCAGCTTAGGAGCCCCAGTTTCCCACTAGCCCCATAGTCCTCGTGACAGCTGTTTTCTACTATTTCACTGATTTCCCTGGCTTCCTATTGCTTAATTTTAATTTTAAAAAATTATGTGTGATCCCCCTTATTTTGATAACCAGCCAAAGGTAAAACATTAGCTGCAGGCTGATATCAGGCTGGAAAAGAGCCAATCTCCATCGCCCTTCCCTGCCTGACATTACCAGACAACAGCTGTCAGTTTTACCTTGGATGGTTAGAAAAATAGAATTCAATAATGGGAACTTGAAAAACATAAAAATAGAGAGGTTAAATAAATAAAAACAAAGCACAGTCCCTCATTCACCGCTTTATTAGCTTCCCCCATAAAATCCTTCAGGTCCAACGTAATCCAATGTGAAAAGTTTCTTAGTTTAGCTATGGGTAAAAACAAAAAGATAATTTGGTTATAGTGTTTGTTTATTTTCATAAGGAATATTTAGGGTCCACAAGTAGAGACCACAGTGTAACCTTAATTTGACACACTTTTCAAATGAACTGTAAATGAAAACACAATTCTTGTACATTATCAGCATTTATATATATATTACAAGTTCATTAACAAATGTAAATCAGTTACGTAGTAGGGATTGACTGTTTACCAAGTAATTGGTGATTTATTCTTTTATAGCCCCAAGTAGTACAGCACACTTTATCTTCATTTCCAGCATGTACTATGAAGCATCATCCCTTGGTAAGGATGTAGCCACTATTCCCAGATGGCTATACAATACACAGAAATACAGCAGAGAAGCAGAAAATAAACATAAAAGTCAGCGCCCCGTGGAGGTAATTAGAGACCATGTCTTCTAAACCACACAGTTACACAGATATGAAATCTTCACTTGCAACTTTGTAACACATGAACAAAGTGGGACAGATTTAGTAAAATTTATTATCTTTGAACAATGGAAAATATGGTTTGACAATCTTAAAATTTGTCAAATTTATCAGTGTCTTATGCTGGTTAATAAATTTGGTAGATTTTTAGACTATTTGTCTAAATTAAGGCTACTTATAAGTTGTTTTTTCTTTCCAGCAGAAATGAGCACTAAAATTGTGTTGAAAGTTTGCATATGCTATTACATCTCACAGGCCAATGCCGGACGATTTGGCACAGCTTGTGAGAAAAAACATTTACTCATGGTCTATCATCTAGCAAATTGGAAAAAGATGTCTAAAATGCATAATAAATATATTGCAAGAAATGTTAACCATTTTTTGGCTGAAAATTTGATAGAATTCCGAAAGTGTTGGAACCCATGAAATTATTCCAAAAAATGAAGTATTTCTCGCAGAAAAGGACTGCAATTACATGTTTTTTTATACATGTTCATTTCCTTTGTGTGTATTGAAACAACACAAAAAAAAATAAAAAACAGAAAAAAAAGCAAATTTGACATTATTTCACGCAAAAAAAACTAAATTGGCCTGACAAAATTGTTTCTACCATTTCAATATTGTGGGTAAACAACATTGCGTGAAGCATGTTGTGATCAAACTCACCCGTGGCAAGTGACAGGTTCTGGGCAATATGAAAATCCCACCTGGACTGAGATTTAAAGGGGAGAAATTGTCTCAAACTTTGCAATGTGTATCTCTGTGAGCCACACAAAGCATGGAGAACAAAAAGAGGAAAAGTGAACTGTCAGAGGACTTGAGAACCAAAATTGTTGAAAAAGATCAACAATATCAAAGTTACAAGTCCATGTCCAGAGAACTTGATGTTTCTTTATCCAAGATGCTCCACATAATCAAGAAGTTTACAACCCATGGCACTGAAGCTAGTTTCCCTGGATGTGGATGGCAGAGAAAAATTATTGAAAGGTTGCAATGCAGGATGGTTCGGATGATGTATAAGCAGCTCTGATCAACTTTCAAAGAAACTCAAGCTGTCCTCCAGGCTCAGGGTGCATCAGTATCAGGGCGAACTATCTGTTGACGATTGAATGAAATGAAACACTATGGCAGGAAATTCAGGAAGACCCCACTGCTTACACAAAGACATAAAAATCAAGACTGAAGCTGGAAAAATTGTATGCCAAAATCCTTGTGGTAAAGCGTCTTGGGGATAGACGAGACCAAGATTGATCTTTTTGGTATAGAACATCATTCTACTGTTGCCCAAAAATAGAATGAGGCCTACAAAGCACAAAGAACAGTACCTACAGTAAAAAATGATGGTTGTTTAAAAATATTCTGGGGTTGTTTTGCTGCCTCTGTCATTCAGTGGCTTTACTGTGTGCAAGGCATCATGAAATCTGAAGATTACCAAAGGATTTGGGGTTGCAATGTAGTACGAAGTGTTAAAAGGCTAGCTTTATGTCCCAGGTCATGGGTCCTTCAGCAGGACAATGACCCCAAACATACATCAACAAGCACCCAGAAATGGATTCTAAGAAAGCACTAGGAGAGTTCTGAAGTGGCCAGCAATGAGTCCGGATCTACATCCCATTGTACATCTGTGGAGAAATCTTAAAATTGCTTTTAGGAGAAGGCACCCTTCAAATATGAGAGACCTGGAGCAGTTTGCAAAAGAAGAGAGGTCTAAAGAAGCTTGCTAATGGTTATAGGATGCAATTGATTGTAGTTATTTACTCCAAAGGATGTGCAACCAAATACCGTATTTTTCGGACTATAAGACGCACTTTTTTTCCCCCAAATGTTGGGCGAAAGTGGGGGGTGCGTGTTATAGTCTGAATGTAGGGCATGGCTGCGGGGAATGAGGGTGCTGTGGTGGAGCAGGTCATCGGTGGCATGAGCAGGCTGTAGCAGCGCCTGCCATGACCACGTGGGTTCGCTCATTTCATATGCACGCCCATCCTCCCACCCATAATCTCTCAGGGCTAAAGCCGGCGCTGACAGGTGGGCGGGGTGCACGCACAGTAAACAGCCATCTCACATGATCACCCCTGGCAACTACAGCCTGGAGTGATCATGTGCGTCTGGATTCACTGCCCCCCGCGTATCATCAACAACGCAGGGGGCAGTGAATAAGTACAGTATACTCACCAGTCACTTCCCTTCCGGTCACCGGTCCTTCTGTCTGCCGGCCACTGATATGTGTAGAGAGCGGTGAGCACAGCGATAATGTTATCCCTGTGCGCACTGCTAGTCTACACACACATCAGCGAGCCGGCAGACAGGAGGATATCGCGATGCTGCAGGGGAACGGCTCCACACAGGTCGGCAGCGCTGCTGCTGACAGAGAGAGAAAGACGAGCGATGCTGCAGGGAGTGAGGAAAGGTGAGTATAAACGTTTATTTTTTCTGTGCCATAGGATACAGGCCATATAGAAGGATATGGTATATAGCAGGATGAGGGCATATACCAGGATGGGGGTATATTATGAGCAGGATGGGGGTATATTATGAGCAGGATGGGGATATATTATGAGCAGGATGGGGGTATATTATAAGAAGGATGGGGGTATTTAACAGGATGGGGGTATTTAGCAGGATGGGGGTATATAGCAGGATGGGGTATATAGCAGGATAGGGGTATTTATCAGGACGGGGGTATATATCAGGATGGGGGTATATAACAGGATGGGGGCTATACCAGGAGGGGGGTATTTATCAGGATGGAGGTATATACCAGGATGGGGGTATTTATAAGGATGGGGGCTATACCAGGATGGGGGTATTTATCAGGATGGGGGTATATAGCAGGATGGGGGCTATACCAGGATAAGGGACATATATATACAATGATGGGGATCATATACATGGCAGGAGGATCATTACCAGGATGGGGTACCTTAGTAGAGAATTTAAGGACATTACCCTCATAACGGTGTCAGCAGCAGATCCTCGCCCCATAACAGTGTGTCATGACCACATTTTTTGCTTAAAATTTTATTTTACTATTTTCCTCCTCTAAAACCTGGCTGCGTCTTATGGTCCGGTGCATCTTATAGCCCGAAAAATACGGTACTAGGTTGAGTGCGCCAACAATTTTGTCAGACCCATTTTTTACGTTTTGTGTGAAATGTATGCCCATTTTGCTTTATTTTCTCTGTTTTTTTAGTGTTGTTTCAATACACACAAAGGAAATATACATGCAAATGACAAAATTTGTGTAATTGCAAACATTTTATGCGATAAATACTTTATTTTCTGGAACAATTTCAAGGGTGCCAACACTTTTGGCCATGACTGTAATTGCATTGCATCTATAAAAGTTGAATTCAATTTTATTGTTGCGTATGGCATCCAATTTTTTTGTGCACTGTACTGATTTTGGAGAACAATTACAGCATGGTGTGATTTTTTTTCTCATGTGCTGAGTACAGCTGAGAAAAAAAACGCAGATCTGCACGGCCTCATTGAATAACATTGGTCAGAGTGCCATCACTTTTTATATCGCACTGCACTTGTCCGATTTATACACTCCTGTGAGAGAGCACTTAGTTGTATCTTCATTGCGTAGTTTCCCCATGGACCTAAATAAGATTTCTTAACTCTGCAGTAAAAGTACAATACTATCGAGTTTGTTCTTCAACCCAGACTTTACTTTAGAATATTACTAATTTGCTGCAGTGTCTCCAACAAATTCGCAATGAGTGAACATAACTTAGCAGAAGTGGAAGCCACTTGGATTAGTCTACGTTCCCATGATGAGTTTTTGGTGAGTTTTTGATGTTACAGGGTTTTTTTGCACCATTTCTGCACCTATTAAGTAAATTAGGTTAATTGCGTTTTTTTAATTGCGCTTTTTAAGTGCATTTTTACATATGTTTTTATTGTGTTTTTAACACTGCAGTTTTTGTATCTTATTGGTATATGTCACGTTTTCAATAAAACTGCTTTGTTTTTTACATTTCCTGGTATTTGGCTTTGACAAAACTTTTTTTGCGCATTACATACATTTTTAGTGCACTGTACATGAGTTTTGCACACACATACAGTCAATAAAAAACACATGTGAATAGCACCATAGATGATAATGGGTACTTGATGTATCTGTGGAAAAAATGGATACAACACGTACATACAACACGTACATACAACACGTACATACAACACAGACGTCTGAATGAGGCCTAAGGCTGGATTCACACATATTTTTGCTGTGATTTTGAGTTGATGCTGGTGGCCAAATGTTACTCCTATTGTAAAATAATGTAAAAATATACAGTGGTGGGTTTTTTTTATATTTTGGTTTCATTTTTGGGGTCAATTGCATTTTTTTCTTAATTATTATAGTAACAACCTTTAGATATCTTTTTTTAACCATTTTTAATAGTCTTTGTAAAATGCATATTTGTTGCAAAATACATGCTGATTTTTGAAAGTGTTAAAATGTTGAAAAAAGTTGTATGAAAGAACATTAAAAGAATATGCAAACATATCGTATGAGATGTAGATCTTGTGTAAAAATTTATAAAAGTGGAAAAAATTGTTGCTGATTTCATTGGGAAGCCTGCAGAAATGTACCATACATCTTGTCCTATGAAAACCACAGCATAAATTGACATTCTGGGGGTGTAAAATCTTCAGCACCTGCAATACCGTGGAACCTGATATATTGGTCCATGAAGCAACATCCAATTCCTAGAAAGGCTCTTCTGGTGTGATATGCAGTGGAAAGGATATTTGAATTGGCTGAGATTTACACTCACGCCCATCCCTCTGGCAGAATTTCAGCCTTAAAGGCTTATTCAAATGTCTGATTTTCTCACATACTACCGCACTTGGAGAACATCTGATTGCTGTTCAAAATCAAAATCAGACATCTCCATGATTTTCCATGAACCGCATGATCAGTGAAAAGTCACGGACATGTCAATGGTCTGCTAGACTATTACAGGTACAAGGGATCTGTGAAAACAATGGATGGCACTTTAACACAAAAAACTGATGCCTGAATGAGCCCTTAAGTTGTATGCATTGCACACACTATCTTCTGCTCGTATTGCCTTGAAAAGTTCAGCAAAAGCTCCTCATAAAATGAACATAATGCACAGCAATGTCAGAAAGATATAGCTGTGCACAGGTTCCATCTTATGTCACTTCTATTAGCCACATCAAGTAAAGGTCCAGTCACACTAAGCAACTTCCCAGCGATCCCAACAACGATAGGGATCGCTGGTAAGTTGCTAGGAGGTTGCTGGTGAGATGTCACACTGCGACGCTCCAGCGATCCCACCAGCAACCTGACCTGGCAGGGATCGCTGGAGCGTCGCTACACAAGTTGCTGGTGAGCTCACCAGCAACCAGTGACCAGCCCCCAGCGCCACGTGGAAGATGCTGCGCTTGGTAACTAAGGTAAATATCGGGTAACCAACCCGATATTTACCTTGGTTACCACCGCACGTGCAGAGAGCAGGGAGCAGCGCACACTGAGCGCTGGCTCCCTGCTCTCCTAGCTACAGCACACATTGGGTTAATTACCCGATGTATGCTGCAGCTAAATGTGCACAGAGCAGGGAGCAGCGCACAATGCTTAGCGCTGGCTCCTTGCTCTCCTAGTTACAGCACACATCGGGTTAATTAACCCAATGTGTGCTGCAGCTACATGTGCACAGAGCAGGAGCCGGCACTGACAGTGAGAGCGGCGGAGGCTGGTAACAAAGGTAAATATCGGGTAACCAAGGACAGGGCTTCTTGGTTACCCGATATTTACATTGGTTACCAGCCTCCGCAGAAGCCGGCTCCTGCTGCCTGCACATTTAGTTGTTGCTGTCTCGCTGTCACACACAGCGATCTGTGCTTCACAGCGGGACAGCAACAACTAAAAAATGGCCCAGGACATTCAGCAACAATCAACGACCTCACAGCAGGGGCCAGGTTGTTGCTGGATGTCACACACAGCAACATCGCTAGCAACGTCACAAAAGTTGTTCGTTAGCAGCGATGTTGCTAGCGATGTTGCTTAGTGTGACGGGGCCTTTAAGTGGATAAAAGAAGTGACATAGTGGAAGCCACCTGCTGTTCTCTACAACCTTAAGTACAGGGTAAATACTGCAGTGAAGCTACTGCAAAACAACGGCAAAGCCGTCAGTCAAGTCATCTCAGAAAAATTACCACCTTCATTTTTATGAAGTGGCTTTACCTGCGAAAGTCGGTTGCTGCGCCATGTGCATGTACCTTTATTGATCCTTTTTTGACAAATTAGCTTGGAGGAAAAGTAGGTTGTCGTAAATTTCACAAGCACATGTAGACACTGGGGGTCAGAGAATTTTCAGATATACAGGCGGCCTTCCATCAGGAAAGATTTTTAATTATCTAAGATTTAAACCCACAATGAATACACAGTTGGATAATGAACTACCAAGTTTACACTCTTACTTTCTTCCTGAGTTGTTCCTGAATCCTCCTGCCTCTTAAATAATCACTACTTTTTACTCATTACTCCTTCATAAATTGATGAATCAACACCTCTGAGGGAGAGGTGGGAGCTGGATGTGAGATTCGTCATGGGAAGGAGTAGGAGCGAGCAGTTACTTCTCCTAAACTGGCCTCCTCAACCTCAAAGTATAATGAACATCTACACAACTCTGCTTTGGGCATAATATACCACTTCCAGATTGGCTAAATGAGATCAAATTTACCTTTATGAATGCCCCAAGTACCAGGTAGCTTCTGGTACATTCTTTCATCTCTACTGAAGCTGTCCTCAAATTTTGGGATATTTGGAACAAATGGTTAAAATTCTTAGTGATGTAAAAGGAGCTCCTGTACCAATGTATCAGGAGAAGTATCTGCTATATATACGTTATAAAGGACTGTGAATTCAGGAACACACAACTTCCTATCTGAGACATTAGACTACAAGGAAAGCTATTGCTGACCATTGACTAGCCACCCAAGCCCCAAATTGTTGAAGGCAGGGTTTTCCCACAAAGTTAATTGTAAAGTTGCGTTTAATCAATAACTCTTGGAATAATAAGTTCCACAACTGGATGAAGCCGCTTTAACAAAGCGATACGCATTGGAGGATACCATCCTGCCACATATGCCTTATCTAAATACACCTATTGTACATTGGGAGCCTAAGTATACCAGTTACATGGTGACTTCTATTGGCAGCAGTGCACTTAGATAGGATATGGTCCTGGAATTAATTTTCCTGCCCATTTTATGGTACTTGGTGATATTACTATTATTCTTTACTAGAAGGTGGCCCGATTCTAACGCATCGGGTATTCTAGAATTTATTGTGTAGTTAATGTATGATTTTTGTTATATATAGATGTTGTTGTGTGTAGTTGCCAAGTGTTTGTGTAGGGCGCTGTAAATGTTGTGGGTGTTGTCTGGGTGTGGGGGTGTGTGAAAGCGGTGTTGTTTGTGTGTTGCATTGTGTGTGGAGCGCTGTGTGTCTGCAGCGTTGTCTGTGTGTGGTGCTGTGTGTTGCGTGGTTTGTGTGGGTGTGTGTGTGTGGGGTGTGTGTGTGTTTTGGGGGAGGTATGTTTTATGCAGGATGTGTGTGTTGTAGGAGTAGTCCTGGGGGGAGAGGAGTCTAATAGGAGGAGTAGTCCTGGGGGAGAGGAGTATAATAGGAGGAGAAGTCCTGGGGGGAGAGGAGTATAATAGGAGGAGTAGTCCTGGGGAGAGATGATTAAAATAGGAGGAGTAGTCCTGGGGGGGAGAGGAGGACAATAGGAGGAGTAGTCCTGGGGGGAGAGGAGTATAATAGGAGGAGCAGTCCTGGGGGGAGAGGAGTATAATAGGAGTAGCCCTGGGGGGAGAGGAGTATAATAGGAGTAGTCCTGAGGGAGAGGAGGATAATAAGAGGAGTAGTCCTGGGGGGAGAGGAGTATAATAAGAGTAGTCCTGGGGGAGAGGAGGATAATAGGAGGAGTAGTCCTGGGGGGGAGGAGGATAATAGGAGGAGTACTCCTGGGGGGGATAGGAGTATAATAGGAGGAGTAGTCCTGGGGGGGAGGAGGATAATAGGAGGAGTAGTCCTGGGGGGGAGGAGGATAATAGGAGGAGTAGTCCTGGGGGGGAGAGGAGTATAATAGGAGGAGTAGTCCTGGGGGGAGAGGAGTATAATAGGAGGAGTAGTCCTGGGGGGAGAGGAGGATAATAGGAGGAGTAGTCCTGGGGGGGAGAGGAGTATAATAGAAGGAGTAGTCCTGGGGGGAGAGGAGTAACCAGTAATAATGAGGATTGCTCCAGAAAGGGCAGAAAAGAGATGTGCGCTCTCCACTAGCAGTGTATACCATGTGATTTTCTCTCTCTCTTCCTGGTAATGACAACCTTAGTTACCACACTCTCAACAAGTGGTGGATACTGCATGTTATACTCTTGCCCATTCGGTGACGTCAGCAAGATTACCTTATCTTTATTACAAGCGGAGGATACCGCACATCTCTTTTCTGCCCTTTCTGGAGCAATCCTCATCATTACTGGTTACTGATTCACACACAGTTTGCTATAGGTGAATTTCCATTCAAAACCTTTTTATAACAGGTCCACTTTCCACCTGGTTTCTTATCCATACTTGAACTTCCTTTGTTCGTTTTTCAACAATCAAAAGACAGGTTCTTGAAGAAGGTCCAATCAGCGACCAAAACGTTGAACTGTTTGAAGTTGCAATAAAATGTATTCTTTTTTCACATCAATTGGAGTGCCTGGTGCTTATTTTTCTTCATATGGATTTAGACCCTACCTGAGCACCCATACCTTCACAGACGTGCCGTGACAATCTCTTAATAGTAGTCCTGAGGGGGAGGAGTCTAATAGGAAGAGTAGTCCTGGGGGGAGGAGTCTAATAGGAGGAGTAGTCCTGGGGAAGAAGAGTCTAATAAGAGGAGTAGTCCTGGGGGGTGAGGATAGTCCTGGGGGGAGGTGTCTAATAGGAGGAGTAGTCCTGGGTAGAAAGGAGTATAATAGGAGGAGTAGTCCTGGGGAGAGATGAGTATCATAGCAGGAGTAGTCCTGGGGGGAGAGGAGTATAATAGGAGGAGTAGTCCTGGGGGGAGAGGAGTATAATAGGAGGAGTAGTCCTGGGGGAGAGGAGTATAATAGGAGGAGTAGTCCTGGTAAGAGAGGAGTATAATAGGAGGAGGAGTCCTGGGGATAGAGGAGTATAATAGGAGGAGTAGTCCTGGGAAGAGAGGAGTATAATAGGAGGAGTAGTCCTGGGGAGAGAGGAGTATAATAGGAGGAGTAGTCCTGGGGGGAGAGGAGTATAATAGGAGGAGTAGTCCTGGGGAGAGAGGAGTATAATAGGAGGAGTAGTCCTGGGGAGAGAGGAGTATAATAGGAGGAGTAGTCCTGGGGGGAGAGGAGTATAATAAGAGGAGTAGTCCTGGGGGGAGAGGAGTATAATAGGAGGAGTAGCCCTGGGGAGAGAGGAGTATAATAGGTGGAGTAGTCCTGGGAAGAGAGGAGTATAATAGGGGGAGTAGTCCTGGGGGGAGAGGAGTATAATAGGTGGAGTAGTCCTGGGGAGAGAGGATAATAAGTGGAGTAGTCCTGGGGGGAGAGAAGGATAATAGGAGGAGTAGTCCTGGGGGAAGAGGAGTATAATCGGAGTAGTCCTGGGGAGAGAGGAGGATAATAGGAGGAGTAGTCCTGGGGGGAGAGGAGGATAATAGGAGTAGTCCTGGGGAGAGAGGAGTATAATAGGAGGAGTAGTCCTGGAGAGAGAGGAGTATAATAGGAGGAGTAGTCCTGGGGAGAGAGGATAATAGGAGGAGTAGTCCTGGGGGGAGAGGAGGATAATAGGAGGAGTAGTCCTGGGGGGGTGTCTAATAGATGGAGTAGTCCTGGGAGGGAGGAGTCTAATAGGAGTAGTAGTCCTGGGGAGAGAGGAGTATAATAGGAGGAGGAGTCCTGGGGGGAGAGGAGTATAATAGGAGGAGTAGTCCTGGGGATAGAGGAGGATAATAGGAGCAGTCCTGGGGAGAGAGGAGGATAATAGGAGGAGTAGTCCTGGGGAGGAAGAGGATAAAAGGAGGAGTATTCCTGAGGGGAGAGGAGTCTAATAGGAGGAGTAGTCCTGGGGGGAGAGGAGGATAATAGGAGTAGTAGTCCTGGGGGAGGAGTCTAATAGGATGAGTAGTCCTGGGGGGAGAGGAGTCTAGTAGGAGGAGAAGTCCTAGGGGGAGATGAGTCTAATAGTAGGAGTAGTCCTGGGGAGAGAGGAGGATAATAGAAGGAGTAGTCCTGGGGAGAGAGGAGGATAATAGGAGGAGTAGTCCTGGAGGAAGGTGCCTAATAGGTGGAGTAGTTCTGGGGGGAGGTGTCTAATAGGTGGAGTAGTCCTGGGGGGAGTTGTCTAATAGGTGGAGTAGTCCTGGGGGGAGGTGTATAGGTGCCCAATGTGTGTGGGGGGCGTGGCCGAGCGGCCAATGCGTGCGGGTGGCGTGGCTGGGCCGAGTGGCCAATGCGTGCGGGGTGCATGGCCTGGCCGAGCCAAGTGGCCAATGCGCGCGGGGGGAATGGCCGGGCCGGGCCGAGCGACCAATGCGACGGTTCTCACTGTAATGACGTCATTTTGGAGCAAGACAGACAGAATAAGGCAATTATATATATATATATACTAGAAGGTGGCCCGATTCTAACGCATCGGGTATTCTAGATTTTATTGTGTAGTTAATGTATGATTTTTGTTACATATATTTTTTATATATATATCGATGTTGTTGTATGTAGTTGCCAAGTGTTTGTGTAGGGCGCTGTAAATGTTCTGGGTGTTGTCTGGGTGTGGGGGTTTGTGAGAGCGGTGTTGTTTGTGTGTTGCGTTGTTTGTGGAGCGCTGTGTGTCTGCAGTGTTGTCTGTGTGTGGTGCTGTGTGTGTTGCGCGGTTTGTGTGGGTGTGGGGTGCGTGTGTGTATTTTGGGGAGAGGAATGTTTTGTGCAATGTGTGTGTGTTGCGCGGTATGTGCGTATATTTGTGTATGCCATGGTGTTTGTGTGTTGGGTGTTGTGTGTGTGCGGCGTTGTCTGTGTGTGTGTGGGTGTCTGTGTAGGGCGATGTTTGTGATTCCCAGTGTGTGTGTGTGGTGTGTTGTGCGGTGCGCGTGTGGCGGTGTGTGTGAGTTTTGGGGATGGAGCACCCCCATCGTGCTCCATCCCCCATGCTGCGCATCCCCATCGTGCTCCATCCCCCATGTTGCGCACCCACCATCGTGCTCCATCCCCCATCGTGCTCCATCCACCATGCTGCGCACCCCCATCGTGCTCCATCCCACATGCTGCGCACTCCCCATCGTGCTCCATCCCCCATGCTGCGCACCCCCATCGTGCTCCATCCCCCATGCTGCGCACCCCCCATCGTGCTCCATCCCCCATGCTGCGCACCCCCCATCGTGCTCCATCCCCCATGCTGCGCACCCCCCATCGTGCTCCATCCCCCATGCTGCGCACTCCCCATCGTGCTCCATGCCCCATGCTGCACACTCCCCATTGTGCTCCATCCCCCATGCTGCGCACCCCCCATGGTGTTCCATCCCCCATGCTGCGCACCCCCCATCGTGCTCCATCCCCCATGCTGCGCACCCCCCATCGTGCTCCATCCCCCATGCTGTGCAACCCCCATCATGCTCCATCCCCCATGCTGCGCACCCCCCATCGTGCTCCATCCCCCATGCTGCGCACCCCCCATCGTGCTCCATCCCCCATGCTGCGCACTCCCCATCGTGCTCCACAGTCACACATCAGACAGTATACATGCACACATCTGATCGCATACACTCACACCCCACTTCTCCCTGTGCCCTCCGGTCGGCGGTCCCAGCAGCTGTGCTGCACGCCAAGCTCCTCTGCCTTCTGCCGACACTCACACATCCGATCGCATACACGCACACGTCCGATCGCATACACGCACACATTCGATCGCATACACGCACACACACACTGACGATATCGCACATACGCGCTCACACACTCATAACATCCGGAGATACCACATGCTTCCGGCCATGTGATCCTCCGGCGGGTCCTGGAAGGTCACTGCACGCACAGTATCGCCCCTGAGAAGTAAGCGATATCACTGGATGTTGTGAGTGTGTGGATGCGATCTGATGTGTGTGTGAGGTGTGTGTGAGAGTGAATGAGTGTGATCTGATGTGTGTGTGTCTGTTCTTATGTGTGTGCGTGTGTGTGTGTTCCGCCGCTGCAGGACCTTGATGCGCTCACCTGCTCCTGGTCGGCGTCTGGTGAGTATGATTGCGGGGTCTTCTTTCTTCTGTCTTCTCTCTTCTGGGGGTGCCCACTGCCTATAATGAAGTGTCTTGCAGTGTCTTTAACTCTTTCACCGCTGCATGACACTTCATTATTGACCGCAGCGTATGCCGGCTCCCTGCACATGTGTACCAGGAGCCGGTGTACGCTGGTAACCATGATACACATCGGGTAACTAAGGGAAGCGCTTCCTATAGTTACCCGATGTTTATCATGGTTACCAGCGTACACCGGCTCTGTCACGATCCCAGCATCGCAAGGTTATGTCTGGGCTGGGGGAGTCGGGGCTTCGTTTGAATTCGGGGGAAGGGGCGTGGCCCTTGAAGGGGCGTGGTCGATGCACGCGGAGGGTCAAGGCGAGCAGCCAATCCATGCAGGGGGCGGGGCCAGGCCAAGGTGAGCGGCCAATCCATGGGAGTGGGCGGGGCCAGGCGAGCCCGGCGGCCAATCCGAAAGTTGTCACTGTAACGACACAATTTTGGAGCAAGACAGACAGACAGACAGAATAAGGCAATTATATATATATATATATATATATATATAGATAGATGTGCTATTTATTAGTGTTTTATATAGTGTTAATTATGCGTTCCTTGTATTTATTAAACTGATTTATTATTCACTATTTATGGTGGTATGCTTCGAATATGCTTTGTCTTCTTCTCACAATGGTGACATGTTCCCTACAAGCATAGAACACCCCCACCTAAATTTTGACCATTAGTTGTGCATCTCATTTATTCTTACTGTGTTAAAAAAAACCTAACATTCCTATGCTGAGCGCCTTAGAAAAGTGCCTTACGAAAGTATTCACCTCCGTGGCTTTTTACCTATTTTGTTACATTGCAACCTGTGTTGTGGGTTTGGGTCTGAGTTTGGGGAGTAAAGTGAGAAAAATGTAGGCAAAAAAATGTATTGGATAAAATAAATAAAAATTGCCATGTGTCTATGTATTCACTCCTTTTGCTATGAAGGCCCTAAAAATGTCTGGTTCCAGCAATTACCTTCATAAGTCCCATACTAAATGAAAATAGGTGTGCAATCTAAATGTCACATTGCTATCAGTATATTCTCACCCTTTCTGAAAGGCTATAGATCCTGCAACATCATTAAGCAAGAGGCACCACTAACCAAATAATACCCTGAAGACCAAGGAGATCTCCAAACAAGTCAGAGACAAAGTTGTTGAGAAGTACAAGTCACAGTTGGGTTCTAAATAAATATCCGAATCTCTGGTGATCTCACGAAGCACCATCAGATGCATGATCATCAAATGGAAAGAACATGGTACCACAACAAGCCTGCTAAGAGAGGGCCACCCACCAATACTTTCAGCATGGGCAAAGAGGGAATTAATGAAAGATGCAGCACAGAGACAAAAGGTAACTCTGAAGAAGCTGCAGTTCCCAAGCAAAGACCGTAGTATCTGTCTATATGATCACAATAAGGGGCACTTTGCACACTACGACATCGCAAGTGCAATGTCGGTGGGGTCAAATTGAAAGTGTCACATATCCGGCGTCGCAGGCGATATCGTAGTGTGTAAAGCCTTTTTGATATGATTAACGAGCGCAAAATCGTCGTAATCGTATCATCGGTGTAGCGTCGGTCATTTCCATAATTTGGAAATGACCGATGTTACGATGTTGCTCCTCGTTCCAGCGGCAGCGCACATCGCTGTGTGTGAAGCCACAGGATTGAGGAACATCTCCTACCTGCGTCCTGCGGCTCACGCCAGCTATGCGGAAGGAGGTGGGCGGGATGTTTACGTCCCGCTCATCTCCTACCCTCCGCTTCTATTGGCCGCCTGCCGTGTGACGTCGCTATGACGCCGCACGACCCGCCCCCTTAATAAGGAGGTGGGTAGCCGGCCAGAGCAACGTCGGAGGGCAGGTAAGTGCGTGTGAAGCTGGCGTAGCGATAATATTCGCTACGCCAGCTATCACCATGATATCGCAGCTGCGAAGGGCGCGGGGACTATCGCGCTCGGCAACGCAAGCATCGGCTTGCGATGTTACAGCGTGCAAAGTGCCCCTAAGTCATACACTCCATAGAGCTAGCCTTTATGGAAGAGTGGCCAGTAAAAATCCTTTACTTACAGCACAAAATTAAAAGGCTCTTTTTGATTTTGCTAAAACAATATAGGTGATCCCCCAAATGTATGGAGGAAGGTGCTGTGGTCAGATGAGATCAAAATTGAACTTTTTGGCCAGCAAGGTAAATGTTATGTCTGCTGGAAAACTAACATAGCTCATCATCACAAGAACACCATCCCCACAGTGAAACATGGTGGTGGCAGCATAATGCTGTGGGAATGCTTTTCGATATCAATGACGGATAAAATGATCCTATTCGAGGGGAAGATGAATGGTGCAAAATATAGGGATATTCTTGATCAAAACCTATTTCAGTCTCAGTGATTTGAGACTGGCACGGAATTTCACCTTCTAACAAGACAATGACCAAAAGCACACTGCTAAAGCAACACTCAAGTGATTTAAGTGGAAACATGTAAATGTATTGAAGTGACCGAGTCAAAGCCCAGACCTTAATCCAATTGAGAATCTATGGTTAGAGTTGAAGATTGCAGTTCACCAAACAAAACCATCTAATTTGAAGGAGAATGAGCAGTTTTGCCTTGAGGAATGGGCAAAAATCCCAGTGGCAAGATGGGGAAAGTGCATAGATACTTATCCAAGGCAACTTCCAGCTGTAATTGCCACAAAAGGAGACTTTACAAGTACTGACTTTAGGGGGATGAATAGTTATGCATACTAAAGTTTTCAGTTATTTTGTCCTATTTATTGTTTGTTTCACAACAGAATAAAAACCAAATGTTCACAATTGTAGTGATGTTCTTTACATGAACTGATGCAAACCCTCAAAAAAATGAAATTCCAGGTGAATACTTTTGCATGGTACTGTATGCAGGGTCGCCATCTGGGCATTACAACGCTGGTGTATGGGGCCCAAAGAGCAGAAGCAAAGAGGGGGGCCCGGATTGGGTCCTCCCTTTTCTGCTTCTGTTTACTGGGCCCCAGGGGAATAATTCAGCCAGTTCTGCATTCAATTGATGCACGTTCAGTTGAATTACATTGCTTCCTGCTTACCCAGGAATAGCTAACAGCCGTCCGCCAATCAGAGGCTGGCTACTGACATCTGCACCCACATTGCCAGCGTACAGCATCCCTGTCATGCTCCGGCGTGTCCAGTGCCATATAGAAGGACGGAAGAGGATGTTGCTGGACCGCGACCAGGTGAGAAGGAACTTTTTTATTTCCTTGTACTAAACTCCACAATATGGAGATGTGGGAACAGACAAATGGGGCCAGGATGGGAACATATGAGGGCAGAATGCAGACATATGGGGGCAGGATGGGAGAACATATGGGGCAGAAGGAAGACATATGGGGTCTGCATGGAAGAACATATGGGGCAGAATTGAGACATATGGAGTCTGTATGAGGCAGGATAGAGACATATGGGGGTTGGATGGAGACATATGTGGGAGAATGGAGACATATGGGGGCTGGAAGGGAGAACATATTGGCACAAAATGAAGACATATGGGGGCACGATGGAGACATACTGTATGAGGCAGAATGTTGAACATATGGGGCAGAATGGAGAACATATGGAGGCAGGATGGCAACATATGGGGCAGAATGGGAGAATATATGGTGCAAAATGAAGACATATGGGGGCTGGATAAAAAAACATATGGGTCAGAAAGGAGAACATATGGAGCAGACTGGAGAACATATCGAGGTAGGATGGACACATAAGGAGGCTGAATGAGAGAACATATGGGGGCAGGATGAAGAAACATAATGGAAGCAGGATGAGAGAACATATGGGGGTAGAATGATGAAACATACAGTATGTGGGCAGGATGAAGACATATGGGAACAGGATGAAGACATATGGGACAGAATGGAGAAAATATGGAGACAGAATGGCGAACATATGGGGGCATAATGGACACATATGTGGACAGGATGGGAAAGTATAAGGAGGCAGGATGGAGACATATGAGGGGCAGAATGGAGATTTTTTGCGGCTGGATAGGAGAACATATGAGCGTGGAATGGAGACATATGGGAGTAGGATGGAGACATATGTAGTAAGATGGGAGAACATGTGGGGGCTTGATGGTAAAACATGTGCGGGCTTGATAGGAGAACATATGGGGGCAGGATGTAGACATATGAGGCAGAATAGCGAACATATGGGGAAGAATGGACAACATATGCAGATAGGATGGAGACATATGGGGGCAGAATGGGAGAACATATGAGGCAAAATGAAGACATATAGGAGCTTGATGGGAGAACAAATGGGGGCAGGATGAAGAAACATAATGGGGGCAGGATGAGGGAACATATGGGGGCAGAATGAAAAAACATATGGGGACAGGATGGAGAAATATGGGGCAGAATAGAGAACATACGGGGACAAAATGGAGAACATATAGGGGCAGAATGGAGAAAATATGGAAACAGAATGGCGAACATATGGGGGCATAATGAAGACATATGGGGGTTAAAATGGAGACATATGGGGGCTGGATGGGAGAACATATGAGTGCAGAATGGAGACATATGGGGGCAGGATGGAGACATATGGGGCAGGGTGGGAGAACATGTAGGGGTAGGATGTGAGAACATATGGGGACAGGATGGAGACATATGAGGCAGAATGGCGAACATATGGTGCAGGATGGAGAATATATGGAGGCCGGATGGCAACATATGGGGGTAGAATGGGAGAACATATGGGGCAAAATGGAAATATATGGGGGTAGGATGGAGACATATGAGGCAGAATAGCGAACATATAGGGCAGAATGGAAACATATGAAGGAAGGATGGCAACATATGGGGGCAGAATGGGAGAACATATGGGGGCAGAATGGGAGAACATATGGGGGCAGAATGAAGAAACATATGGGGGAAGGATGAGAGAACATTTGGTGGCAGGATAAAGACACATCTGGGTGCAGGATGGAGACATATGGGGACAGGATGGGAGAACATATGCAGATAGGATGAAAAAACATATGGAGGCAGGATGGAGAAATCATATGGGGGCAGGATGGAAACATCATATGGACGCCAGGAATAGAGACACATGGGGGCCACAAATAGAGACATGGGGGCAGGATGGGAGAAAATATGGTGGCAGGATGAAGAAACACATGGAGGCAGGATGGGAGAACATATGCAGGCAGGATAAAGAAACCAATGCGGGCAGGATGAAAAAACCAATGTGGGCAGGATGAAGAAACAGAACGGGGGCAGGATAGGAAAGCATATGCGGGCAGAATGAAGAAATCTATGCGCACACGATGAAGAAACATATGGGGCAGGATGGAGACATCCTATGGGGGCAGGATGGAAGAACATATGGAGGAGGAATATAGACGCATGGGGGCCAAGATGTGGAACATTACTACTGTAGGGGCTAATTAGGAGATATTATTTGTTTTGTGATGTATTTTATTTTTTAGGATACTGTTTTCAGTGTGTGGGAGGTTCTGTTACTGTGCAGGGCGACATGTTGCTTTTTTTCTACATCTGGCGTAATGTAGAAGTTGAGGAAAAATTGGGAAATATGCTCTGGAAGAGGTGCTTTAGATAACTTTGTGTTATTGTCTGCAGAGACAAATCCTAACTGGAAGAATTGATAGTGGTCTGCGCTGGATGAAGAAGAAAAGTGAAGATGAATGACTTCACCTAGAGACGTCACTAGTGAGTCAGTGTGTTACCTGTACACTTATACTATACACTATATACTATATACAAGGCTCCTGTGTATAATGTCACCAGTCAATGAGGAGAGAGCGTGATCCCTCCCAATTACCTAAGTGCTGCAATTGATAATGATCGCGGTATTTAGGGGGTTCAACAACCAGGGATGGTGCGAGGACAATCCCTGGCTGTGAGAGACGGGGTTCAGCTGTTGAGAAAGCTGAGTCACCAGCAGCCATCGCACTGGGCACAGCTCCTGTCCCCTGCGATCGCCAGGACGTGTTGGTAAGTCAAATGTTGGGTAGCACCCAACAAATAGGACGTACCGGTACATCCAAGGTCGAGACGGGGCTTAGTATTTAAAGAGTAATTGTCATTTTATTTTGTATTTCATAAATCAATAGTACACATAAAAAGAAGCAACTTTGTAATATATCTTATCAGACAAATCTGCTTCTTTCTCTGCCAGAATTGAACAGTCATTATCAAAATTGTTAATTCTGAGGTAAAATCTGTATTGTGAAGACTTTCCCATAACTGAGATAGGAGATGGCAGGTGTTAATGGTGAGATTCTATGTAAACAGAAGAGGGAGAAGGGGCAGAGCTCTGCCTCTAGTTACTCCTTTTGCCACTAGCTCCTCCCTTCACCTGTTGTTTCTGAGAACTGACAATTTTGATAACGACTGATTTTTTTTTACCTTGAACTTTGGCAGAGAAAGCTAATTTTTCTAAGATATATTACAAAGTTGCATATTTTATGTGTATATTGATTTATGAAATAACAATTAAAATGATGGTTACTTTTTAAGTGCCCTTGTCAATGACTGGCAGCAGCATTTAGATAAGAATGATGGTTGTTGCATGCACTCTCCAGCTACCACTAGCCCCCTGTGATGCAGTTGCAGGTTTCTGATGGGTTGCCATGTGTTGCTGCCATGTTGGTCATTGCATGAAGGCAGGCCTGAGGTTGGGATCCTTGGAAGATGTAATAAAGTACAGAGACATCATTACAGCACATAGACTTTGTAGTAAGCAGTGACTGTAATGTCTCCTTGCACCTACCCTATGACAGGAAGTGAGTGATGGCAGGAGGAATAAGGGTATGTGCGCACCTAACCACATTTCATTTTTTTAGCTCCAAAGATGCTGCATTTTTGGCCACAAAAAACTCACAAAAACGCATCCGCGGCAAAAACGCATAAAAAAAGCATGCATTTTACTGCGTTATGCTGTGTTTTTGTTCGTTTTTTTATCAGTGAACAATGCCATTAAAGATTGGTGAAGAAAAAAAAGAAAAAAGATCTGATGTCATTTCCTTCATCAATCTGTTCTCGTAAACGTAAACATAAAAAAAAAATATGTGGGCTTCATCATATTTTTGTATGCTAACCAGGTACAGCAGGCAGGTACGGGCTGCCCCCAACCCACAGCTGCCTATTTGTACCCGGCTGGGAACCAAAAATATAGGGAAGCCTTTTTTTTTAATTATTTCATGAATTTCATGAAATAATTTTAAAAAAATGACGTGGGCTTTGCCCAATTTTTGTGTCCAGCCAGGTACAACTAAGCAGCTGGGCATTGGAATCCTCAGTGCAGGGTGCCCAACCTTTCTGGTCACCCCCACTGCGAATTGCAGTCCGCAGCTGCCCCATAAAATGGAGCTTTCATAGAAGCGCCATCTTATGGCGCTGTGTTCAACTCTTCCAGTGGCCCTGGTGCCGGGTGGCGTGCTGGGTAATAATGGGGTTAAGGCTAGCTGTGTATTATCAACTTGCCCTAAGCCTGAAATTCATTGTGTCACGCCAATATTGGACATGGCCACCATGAATTTCTAATTAAGATAAAAAAAAATATACGCAGAGAAAAATATTTTTATTAGAAATAAAACACAACACAATTAGTGACTCCATCTTTATTGAACTAAAGAACTTCCCCTCCCTCCACAGTATTTCTGCATCAAGGGTCCCACGATGTCCAATCCGGATCCAATATCATCTGATCGGTTTGCCGGAAGGCAAAGAAATCAGATGATGTGTCAGGTTCAAGCACGTGAATCACATGACACATCAGCTGATTGTATAAAAGCTGTTTATACAATCAGCTGATGCATCAGTAGAAAAAAAACTACACACTTCTGTGCAGACTCCTGTCTAATTGCTCCAGGACCTGGCGGTAATCAGCTGATGCGGTCACCTGACAGGTAAAAAGCCAGTCTCACCGCTGGACTTATACGATCAGCTGATGCTGTCAGGTGACCGCATCAGCTGATCACCAGCAGGTCCTGGAGCGATCGGACGTGTCCCGGTTGTCTGCAGACAGGTGAGTATGATATTATTTTTTTTCTACTGTTCACTTTTAATTTCGCAGCTGCTTCCACCTCCCGTCCGGACATGGCACCGGACAGGGGGTGGAAGCAGGGGTGGCGGTACCAGGAGGATTCACTCTTCTGTGTTTACCAACACAAGAAATGCTGGGTGAGTACAATCCTCTTCCTGTACACGTGACTGTACTACCCACCCCTTGCGATTATAGCTGCGTTTTTTAGTCATAGAAACGCAGCTACATTTGCAATTTGCGTTTTTCATTGCATTTTTGAACATCTCATTGAACTCAATGGGTGAAAAACGCAGTGAAAAACGCAGGAATAATTGACATGCTGCGTTTTTATGGGCACCACAAAAACGCAGCTAAAAAAACGCTGAGTGCAGACAGTAAAAATGAAAACTCATAGACTTTGCTGGTGAACCTAAGTCATGCAGTTTTCTGAACAAAAACGCATCCTGCAATCTGGCAGCAGGTTCAACTGAACTCCGGTGACCTCACTGCTGGACTTCTGGATTCCTGTGCTGCCATGTCCCGCAATCCGACATTCCGGCAATCCAGCCCTTACTGAACTCAGTTGAACCCGCTGCCGGATTGCCGAAATGTGCAGCTGTTTCCACAATTGGACAATCTGCAATCCAGCAACAAATTCAACTGAGTTCACTGAGGACAACGAGGAGCCCCCAGTGTGAACTCTGGTGAATTAACTGCTGGATTGTCAGACTGCAGGACACGGCACAGAAGTCAGGCAACCCAGTAGTGATATCACTGGATTTTACACTGGGTTCTCCCAGTTGCCCTTAGTGAACTCAATTGAACCCTCTGCCAGATTGCTGGACTGTTGACTTTTGGGACCGTCCGGCACAGCAGTCCGGCAATTCAGCAATGGGTTTAACTGAGTTCTGAAGTAAGTGTGGTTCACCCCTTTTTTAATTCCGTAACCTGACTGCATGATTGAGGGACTGCTGTAGCGCCATAACTAGCAATGCAGCAATCTGGCATCAGGTTCACGGTCAGTCACAGTTGGTACTGTGGGAACCCAGCTGTGACCTCCGGTGAACTCACTGATATCACCACTTTTCACAAATGGGTCCCCAGCAGCCATCAGTTTGTCCCAAAAGCTACAGTGTTTGGTCACATTTTCCATCACTGCAGTTTATGGGATGTAGCAAAGCCAAGATCGTTGTGGAACATCGTGTGGATTACATAGGACCTGCAGCAATGTTTTGGGGGTAAATAAAGGGGTGAAAGAGGGTGTGTGTATTTTTTATATCAAATAAAGGATTTCTCTGTGTGTTTTTGTTTATTTTGACTTACAGATTTGTAATGGTGGTGTCTCATTACTAACCTAGAGTTTTATGACAGCTGTAATTATTGACAAATCACAGCTGTCATCAGCCCCATATGCTACCCCGATTACCACCGCACCAGAATTGGCACATCTAATGGGTGCATCATTTTGAGGGCAGCTGGGGGCTGCTTTTTTCAGGCTGGGAGGGGTCAATTGCCATGGACCTTTCCACTCTATTAATACCAACCAGCAGCTGTCAACTTTACCATGGCTGGTTACCAAAAATAGAGGTGACCCCAGCCCAGTTTTAAATTATATATTTGAATAAAGACTCTCCCACACTATCCCTCATGCAACAATTTATTATTTAAAAAATCAATGGTGTACCAGTCCCACGATGTCCCCTGCATGGGGTACTCCAACATATGGAGCCTTGTTCTCTTTACGCTTACTGGGTTAGTAATGAGGGTGTCTGATAGACACCTCTCCATTACTAATCCCTGGGTTTGATGTCAACTGACATTACACAACTGACAACAACCACCAAAAACAGTACCTTGATTTCCAACAAACCAGGAAAATTAGGAAGACCTGAAGTGAAATGCCAGAATTGGCGCAACTAATGGATGCATAATTTCTGGGGCAGCTGCAGGCTGTTATTTTTAGGCTGTGAAGGGCCAAACAACTATGGACCTTCCCAGCCTGGCAATACCAGCCCACAGCTATCTACTTTACTTTGACTAATTATCAAATATAGGGGGAACCCCATGCTGTTTTTAACAATTATTTATTTTTTTATTTATTAAGTTATAAAAGACTAAAACCACCCCTTAGTGCCATATGAAGGGCACTAAAGGGTGCAAGTATACAACACTGTTTATACAGTGGCTTGCAAAAGTATTTGGCTCCCTTGAATTTTTTATCCTTTTCCCACACTTCAGGCTTCAAACAAAGATAAAAATTTTAATGTTATGGTGAAGAATCAACAACAAGTGGGACACAATTGTGAAGTTGAATTCGCAAAATAAGCAAAATTTGTTGCTTATTTTAAAAAATTTTAAAAAATAAATAACTGAAAAGTGCGGAGTGCAATATTATTCATCCCCTTTAAGTTAATACTTTGTAGCGCCCCCTTTTTCTGCGATTACAGCTGCAAGTCGCTTGGGGTATATCTCTATCAGTTTTGCACATCGAGAGACTTAAATTCTTGCCCATTCTTCCTTTGTAAATAGCTCGAGCTGAGTGAGGTTGGATGGAGAGCGTTTGTGAACAGCAGTTTTCAGCTCTTTCCACAGATTCTTGATTGGATTCAGGTCTGGACTTTGACTTAGCCATTCTAACACCTGGATACGTTTATTTGTGAACTATTCCATTGTAGATTTTGCTTTATGTTTTGGATCATTGTCTTGTTGGAAGACACATCTCTGTCCCAGCCTAAGGTCTTTTGCAGACTCCAACAAATTTCTTCAAGAATGGTCCTGTATTTGGCTCCATCCATCTTCCCATCAATTTTAACCATCTTCCCATCAATTTTAACCATCTTCCCTGTCCCTGCTGAAGAAAAGCAGACCCAAACCATGATGCTGCCACTACCATGTTTTACAGTGGGGATGTTGTGAGAGGGGAGCCAGCACGATCTGAAATTGGCATGCATCATGTAAAAAGTGAAAATTCACAGATTTATTCCAACTGTACTACAATAAAAAAAATGAGATTTTTAGCAAATAATTGATCAATTTTTTGAGCCACCCCTGCCAACGTCACGGCAAATCTCAATAGGGGGGTCCTACTCTACATTCTGTATTTCATGTGCCATGCGGCCTCCTAGATAAAGTTAAAAGCAGAACCATAATAGAGCACACATACCTGTAACCTGTATATAACCGCTTCTATGTTGCAAAAAAGGCACTTGTGGATAGAGACCAGCCCAGGTCCCAGCATGTGGAGCAAGCTCTGCACCATACCAGGACTATATCAGAACTGATCCTCCCAGTGCCAAACAGCAACCATTGATAAAGGCGGACCAGATCCAAGATGGTGCTTAATTAGCATTGCCTGTGGAAAGGGGTGAGGTAACTGAATCTGAACAGCTACCAACAGGAGGAATACAAAGCAAACCAAAATCAGGCGTGCATGGCATGGTGGTGACCGGCCACCAGAATTTGTAGCATAACTACGACCAAACAGAGAGAGAGGGGAGCCAGCACGATCTGAAATTGGCATGCATCATATAAAAAGTGAAAATTCACAGATTTATTCCAACTGTACTACAATAAAAAAAATGAGATTTTTAGCAAATAATTGATCAATTTTTTGAGCCACCCCTGCCAACGTCACGGCAAATCTCAATAGGGGGGTCCTACTCTACATTCTGTATTTCATGTGCCATGCGGCCTCCTAGATAAAGATAAAAGCAGAACCATAATAGAGCACACATACCTGTAACCTGTATATAACCGCTTCTATGTTGCAAAAAAGGCACTTGTGGATAGAGACCAGCCCAGGTCCCAGCATGTGGAGCAAGCTCTGCACCATACCAGGACTATATCAGAACTGATCCTCCCAGTGCCAAACAGCAACCATTGATAAAGGCGGACCAGATCCAAGATGGTGCTTAATTAGCATTGCCTGTGGAAAGGGGTGAGGTAACTGAATCTGAACAGCTACCAACAGGAGGAATACAAAGCAAACCAAAATCAGGCGTGCATGGCATGGTGGTGACCGGCCACCAGAATTTGTAGCATAACTACGACCAAACAGAGAGAGAGGGGAGCCAGCACGATCTGAAATTGGCATGCATCATATAAAAAGTGAAAATTCACAGATTTATTCCAACTGTACTACAATAAAAAAAATGAGATTTTTAGCAAATAATTGATCAATTTTTTGAGCCACCCCTGCCAACGTCACGGCAAATCTCAATAGGGGGGTCCTACTCTACATTCTGTATTTCATGTGCCATGCGGCCTCCTAGATAAAGTTAAAAGCAGAACCATAATAGAGCACACATACCTGTAACCTGTATATAACCGCTTCTATGTTGCAAAAAAGGCACTTGTGGATAGAGACCAGCCCAGGTCCCAGCATGTGGAGCAAGCTCTGCACCATACCAGGACTATATCAGAACTGATCCTCCCAGTGCCAAACAGCAACCATTGATAAAGGCGGACCAGATCCAAGATGGTGCTTAATTAGCATTGCCTGTGGAAAGGGGTGAGGTAACTGAATCTGAACAGCTACCAACAGGAGGAATACAAAGCAAACCAAAATCAGGCGTGCATGGCATGGTGGTGACCGGCCACCAGAATTTGTAGCATAACTACGACCAAACTTTATCTAGGAGGCCGCATGGCACATGAAATACAGAATGTAGAGTAGGACCCCCCTATTGAGATTTGCCGTGACGTTGGCAGGGGTGGCTCAAAAAATTGATCAATTATTTGCTAAAAATCTCATTTTTTTATTATAGTACAGTTGGAATAAATGTGTGAATTTTCACTTTTTATATGATGCATGCCAATTTCAGATCGTGCTGGTTCCCCTTTTTTCTCTGTTTTGACAGTAGTTATGCTACAAATCTGGTGTCTGACCAACACCATACCATGCACGCCTGATTTTGGTTTGCAATATATTCCTCCTGTTGGTAGCTGTTCAGACTCAGTTACCTCACCCCTTTCCACAGGCAATGCTAATTAAGCACCATTCTTGGATCTGGTCCGCCTTTATCAATGGTTGCTGTTTGACACTGGGAGGATCAGTTCTGATATAGTCTTGGTATGTGTAGGGCTTGCTCCACATGCTGGGACCTGGGCTGGTCTCTATCCACAAGTGCCTTTTTTGCAACATGGAAGCGGCTATATACAGGTTGCAGGTATGTGTGCTCCATTAGGGTTCTGCTTTTAACTTTATCTAGGAGGCCGCATGGCACATGAAATACAGAATGTAGAGTAGGACCCCCCTATTGAGATTTGCCGTGACGTTGGCAGGGGTGGCTCAAAAAATTGATCAATTATTTGCTAAAAATCTCATTTTTTTATTATAGTACAGTTGGAATAAATGTGTGAATTTTCACTTTTTATATGATGCATGCCAATTTCAGATCGTGCTGGTTCCCCTTTTTTCTCTGTTTTGACCGTAGTTATGCTACAAATCTGGTGTCTGACCAACACCATACCATGCACGCCTGATTTTGGTTTGCAATATATTCCTCCTGTTGGTAGCTGTTCAGACTCAGTTACCTCACCCCTTTCCACAGGCAATGCTAATTAAGCACCATTCTTGGATCTGGTCCGCCTTTATCAATGGTTGCTGTTTGACACTGGGAGGATCAGTTCTGATATAGTCTTGGTATGTGTAGGGCTTGCTCCACATGCTGGGACCTGGGCTGGTCTCTATCCACAAGTGCCTTTTTTGCAACATGGAAGCGGCTATATACAGGTTGCAGGTATGTGTGCTCCATTAGGGTTCTGCTTTTAACTTTATCTAGGAGGCCGCATGGCACATGAAATACAGAATGTAGAGTAGGACCCCCCTATTGAGATTTGCCGTGACGTTGGCAGGGGTGGCTCAAAAAATTGATCAATTATTTGCTAAAAATCTCATTTTTTTATTATAGTACAGTTGGAATAAATGTGTGAATTTTCACTTTTTATATGATGCATGCCAATTTCAGATCGTGCTGGTTCCCCTTTTTTCTCTGTTTTGACCGTAGTTATGCTACAAATCTGGTGTCTGACCAACACCATACCATGCACGCCTGATTTTGGTTTGCAATATATTCCTCCTGTTGGTAGCTGTTCAGACTCAGTTACCTCACCCCTTTCCACAGGCAATGCTAATTAAGCACCATTCTTGGATCTGGTCCGCCTTTATCAATGGTTGCTGTTTGACACTGGGAGGATCAGTTCTGATATAGTCTTGGTATGTGTAGGGCTTGCTCCACATGCTGGGACCTGGGCTGGTCTCTATCCACAAGTGCCTTTTTTGCAACATGGAAGCGGCTATATACAGGTTGCAGGTATGTGTGCTCCATTAGGGTTCTGCTTTTAACTTTATCTAGGAGGCCGCATGGCACATGAAATACAGAATGTAGAGTAGGACCCCCCTATTGAGATTTGCCGTGACGTTGGCAGGGGTGGCTCAAAAAATTGATCAATTATTTGCTAAAAATCTCATTTTTTTATTATAGTACAGTTGGAATAAATGTGTGAATTTTCACTTTTTATATGATGCATGCCAATTTCAGATCGTGCTGGTTCCCCTTTTTTCTCTGTTTTGACCGTAGTTATGCTACAAATCTGGTGTCTGACCAACACCATACCATGCACGCCTGATTTTGGTTTGCAATATATTCCTCCTGTTGGTAGCTGTTCAGACTCAGTTACCTCACCCCTTTCCACAGGCAATGCTAATTAAGCACCATTCTTGGATCTGGTCCGCCTTTATCAATGGTTGCTGTTTGACACTGGGAGGATCAGTTCTGATATAGTCTTGGTATGTGTAGGGCTTGCTCCACATGCTGGGACCTGGGCTGGTCTCTATCCACAAGTGCCTTTTTTGCAACATGGAAGCGGCTATATACAGGTTGCAGGTATGTGTGCTCCATTAGGGTTCTGCTTTTAACTTTATCTAGGAGGCCGCATGGCACATGAAATACAGAATGTAGAGTAGGACCCCCCTATTGAGATTTGCCGTGACGTTGGCAGGGGTGGCTCAAAAAATTGATCAATTATTTGCTAAAAATCTCATTTTTTTATTATAGTACAGTTGGAATAAATGTGTGAATTTTCACTTTTTATATGATGCATGCCAATTTCAGATCGTGCTGGTTCCCCTTTTTTCTCTTTTTTTTTCAGTGGGGATGTTGTGTTCAGGGTGATGACCTGTGTTGCTTTTACGCCAAACATATCATTTCGCATTGTGCCCAAATAGTTTGATTTTGATTTCATCTGACCAGAGCACCTTCTTCCACATGTTTGGTGTGTCTCCCAGGTGGCTTGTGGAAAACTTTAAACAACACTTTTTATGAATATCTTTGAGAAATGGCTTTCTCCTTGCCACCTTGCCACTCTTCCATAAAGTGCAGATTTGTGCATTGCACGACTGATTATTGTCCTATGGACAGACTCTCCCACCTCAGCTGTAGATCTCTGCAGTTCATCCAGAGTGATCATGGGCCTCTTGGCTGCATCTCTGATCTGTCTTCTCCTTGTTTGAGATGAAAGTTTGGATGGACGGCCGGGTCTTGGTAGATTTGCAGTGGTATGATACTCCTTCCATTTCAATATGATCGCTTGCACAGTGCTCCTTGGGATGTTTAACCCCTTCAGCCCCCAGCCTGTTTTCACCTTAAAGACCCGGCCATTTTTTCAATTTTGACCAGTGTCACTTTGACAGGTTATAACTCTGGAACACTTCAACAGATCCTGGCGATTCTAACATTGTTTTTTCGTGACATATTGTACTTCATGTCAGTGGTAAATTTAGGCCGATATGTTTTGCGTTTATTTGTGAAAATTTCGGAAATTTGGCGAAAATTTTGAAAATTTCGCAATTTTCAAAATTTGAAATTTTATGCCCATAAATCTGAGAGATATGTCACACAAAATAGTTACTAAATAACATTTCCCACTTGTCTGCTTCACACCAGCGCAATTTTTGAAAAAAAAAAATTCCGTTAGGAAGTTAGAAGGGTTCAAAGTTCATCAGCAATTTCTCATTTTTCCAACAAAATTTACAAAAAAAAAATTTTTAGGTACCACATCACATTTGGAGTAATTTGAGAAACCTAGGCGACAGAAAATACCCAAAAGTGACCCCATTCTAAAATCTGCACCCCTCACTCTGCTCCAAACCACATCCAAGAAGTTTATTAACCCTTTAGGAGCTTCACAGCAACCAAAGCAATGTAGAAGAAAAAATGAAAATTTTACTTTAACACAAAAATATTACTTTAGCCATAAAAATTAGTATTTTCACAAAGGTATCAGGAAAAATGCATCATAAAATGTATCATGCATTTTCTTCTGAGTACGCAGATACCTCATATGTGGTGGAAATCAAATGTTTGGGCACACGGCAGGACTCGTAAGGCAAGGAGCGCCATTTGAATTTTTGAGTGCAAAATTAGCTGCACTCATTAGCGGACGCCATGTCGGGTTTGAAGACTCCCTGAGGTGCCTAAACAATGGAGCTCCCCCATAAGTGACCCCATTTTGGAAACTAGAGCCCTCAAATAATTTTTCTAGATGTTTGATGTGCACTTTGAACTCCTGGGGGCTTCACAGAAGTTTATAACGTTGAGCCGTGAAAAGAAAAAACATTTTTTTTACCACAAAACTGTTGCTTCAACTAGGTAGCTTTTTTTTATCACAAGGGTATCAGGAAAAAATGCACCATAAATTGTATTGTGCATTTTCTCCTGAGTACGCAGATACCTCATATGTGGTGGAAATCAAATGTTTGGGCACACAGCAGGACTCGGAAGGCAAGGAGCGCCATTTCACAGCAAAATTGGTTGGAATTATTAGCAGACCCCATGTTGCGTTTGGAGACCCCCTGAGGTGCCTAAACAATGGAGCTTCCCCACAATTGACCCCATTTTGGAAACTAGAGCCCTCAAATAATTTTTCTAGATGTTTAGTGAGCACTTTGAACCCCTGGAGGCTTAACAAACGTTTGTAATGTTCAGCCGTGAAAATATTTTATTCTTTTTTTTACCACAAAATTGTTTTTTCAAACAGGTAGTTTTTTTTTCACAAGGGTATCAGGAAAAAATGCACCATAAAATGTATTGTGCAATTTTTCCTGAGTACACAGGTACCTCATATGTGGTGGAAATCAATTGTTTGGGCGTACGGCGGGGCTCAGAAGAGAAGGAGCGCCATTTCACAGTAAAATTGATTGGAATTATTAGCAGACGCCATGTTGCATTTGGAGACCCCCTGAGGTGCCTAAACAATGGAGCTCCCCCACATGTGATCCCATTTTGGAAACTAGACCCCCCCCCATACAAAAAAATGAGTTTGGCGAAATAAAAAATACAGACACAAGTAAAAAAAAAAAAAAATGAATCAAAAAAAAAATATGAGCGCCTGCCACTAAGACCAGTGCCAAACGTGAGAGCAATGCACGAGTCTCGTATCGCATCATCCACTCCAGTCTGGAAGCGAGCAACTGCGCTGGATAATGCGATGCGAGAGGGCGGGGCGGCAGATGAGAAAGGGTGCAGCGGATGGAAGATGGGAAAGGGCGCAGCGGATTGAGGAGCGGCAGAGGATGGGAAAGGGCGCAGCGGATGGATGATGGGAAATGGAGCAGCGGATGGAGGAGCAGCAGAGGATGGGAAAGGGCACAGCGGATGGATGATGGGAAATGGCGCAGCGGATGGAGGAGCGGCAGAGGATGGAAAAGGGCGCAGCGGATGGATGATGGGAAATGGCGCAGCGGATGGAGGAGCGGCGGAGGATGGGGGGGAGGGAGGTGAGATGGGGATACCTACCTTACAGGATGGATCTAGGCAGCAAGATCAGAGCAGACAGAAGAGGCAGCAGATGAAGGAGGCAACAGATTGAGGAGTATGAGAGGGGGCAGTAGATGAAGAGGATGGGAGAGATCAGGCAGCAGATCGGAAAGGGGGGCAGAGTCTGATGGGAGAGAGAGATGGCACATGGAGGAGGGGGGGCCCCGGGGGGAGGGGGACTCCCAGAACATGGAGGGGGGAGGGTGGCCCCCAGAACATGGAGGGGGGAGGGTGGCTTGCAGCACATGTGGGGGGAGGGTGGCTTGCAGCACATGGAGGGGGAGGAGGTGTAGTGGCGATGGAGAAGGGGCAGCCGATGAAGGAGGCGGCGGCGGCGAATCGGGAACAGTGGGGGCCGATTCGGGGGCAGCAGCGGCTGAAAAAGGTGGGTGCGACGGCGGCGGGGACAGTGACGAGCGTGGCGGCGGGGACAGTGGCGAGCGTGGCGGCGAGGACAGTGGCGAGCGTGGCGGCGAGGACAGTGGCGAGCGTGTCGGCGGGGACAGTGGTGAGCATGGCGGCGGGGACAGCGGTGGATCGGGAGCAGCGGCGGGGCAATCGGAGAAAGCGGCGGGGCTGGCGGTGGCGATCGGAGCCGCGGCGGGGCTGGCGGTGGCGGGCGGGGCGATCGGAGACAGCGGCGGGGCTGACGGTGGCGGGCGGGGCGATCGGAGACAGCGGCGGGGCTGGCGGTGGCGATCGGAGCAGCGGCGGGGCTGGCGGTGGCGGGCGGGGTGATCGGAGACAGTGGCGGGGTTGGCGCTGGCGGGGCGATCGGAGACAGCGGCGGGGCTGGCGCTGGCGGGGCGATCGGAGACAGCGGCGGGGCTGGCGGTGGCGGGTGGGGCGATCGGAGACAGCGGCGGGGCTGGCGCTGGCGGGCGGGGCGATAGGAGACAGCGGCGGGGCTGGCAGGGCGATCGGGGACAGGGGCGGGCGATCGGGGACAGGGGCGGGCGATCGGGGACAGCAACTTACCGATGGGCACCCGCAGAGACCTCTCTCCTCGGCTTTCAGGGACGGACACAGGTCACCGGCCCCAGATCCACGGTGATTGGAGAGATCGGTCACAAGACCGGTCTCTCCAATCAGAGCTGGGGCGGGTGAAGCACCGATCACCTAGCTCCAGCCAATGGCCAGTGCTACAGCAGCACTGATCAGGGCTGGATTTCAATGTTCCAGCCATTTTCAATGGCTGGAACATTACAGTGACTGTAAGTGGCTGAGCGGCGTTCGTCAGCCAATCACAGCCTCTGTAGGTTCAGGGAGGAGGCACCACCCCTCCTGAGGTCAGGCAGAGGTCCCCTCCTTCCCGAATCTACCGTTTAATTAAACAAATTGGACTCCCCGGGGCTCCGGGACCGCGATTTCGCCATGACGTACTGGGTACGTCATGGGTCGTTTAGCACCATGTCACCGTGACGTACCCAGTATGTCAAGGGTCGTTAAGGGGTTAAAGTTTTGGATATTTTTTGTAACCAGCTTTCAACTTCTCCACAACAGTATCACGGACCTGCCTGTTGTGTTCCTTGGTCTTCATGATGCTTTCTGCTCTTTAAACAGAACACTGAGACTATCACAGAGCAGGTGCATTTATACGGAGACTTGATTACACATAGGTAGCTTATATTTATCATCATCAGTCATTTAGGACAACATTGGATCATTCAGAGATCCTCAACGAACTTCTGGAGTGAGGTTGCTGCACTGAAAGTAAAGGGGATGAATAATACTGCACGCCCCCCTTTTCAGTTATTTATTTTTTTAAAAAATTTAAAATAAGCAATACATTTCGTTCAACTTCACAATTGTGTCCCACTTTTTGTTGATTCTTCACCATAACATTAAAATTTGTACTTTTATGTTTGAAGCCTGAAATGTGGGAAAAAGGTTGAAAAATTCAAGGGAGCCGAATACTTTCGCAAGGCACTGTATGTCTGCTCTATTCCAAGCTCTCGCTCCTACATAAATTCTCCCTGAACTGCTTCCAGAGGACAGTGTGCCGAGCATCATACCCCAGCGTCTCATATGAGAACCAATGACACGATATGACCACCCAATGACAGTAATGCCAATTCCCAATATGGCTATGGCATTACCCTAAATGGCAGGCAATCCACGCATCTACGGTGGGGAAAATAAGGTAGAAAAAGGTGGCATCCAGCATCACATCCAGGTAAATAAAAAATCATTTTATTTACCAAAGAAATTTAAAAGTCCATTCAAGAAAAATAAAATCCCATAGTGACAAAAATTCTGACAATTATGTATTTCGGAAATAATCCGTTATTCTTATTCTGCTTCCACAGAACTGGTGAGCTAGATATATTTTTTTCATGTCTCTGTGAGTGGGGAAAATAAGCATTTGATACATTGCTGATTTTGCAAGTTTTCTCACCTACAAAGAATAGAAAGGTCTGTAATTTTTATGGTCGGTACCCTTTAACTGTGACAGAGAGAATAAAAAACAAATCCATAAAATCACATTGTATGATTTTTAAATAATTAATGTGCACTTTATTGCATGAAACAAATATTTGATCCCCTACCAACTGGCAAGCATTTTGTATCTTATAGACCTGTTATTTTTTCTTTAAGAAATCCTCCTACTCTCAATCATACTCCAACCTCTCCATCATGTTGAAGACCAAAGAGCTGTCTAAGAACAACAGGGACAAAATTGTAGACCTTCACAAAGATGGGCTACAGGGCAATAGGCAAGCAGCTTGGTGAGAAGGTAACAACGGTTAACACAATTATTAGAAAATGGAACAAACACAAGATGACAGAGCTATCCTTACTGAGTAAGATTGACAAAGAAAGGAGAGGAATCAGCCTAGAATGGCAGGACCTGGTCAATGACCTGAACAGAGCTTGCATCACAATCTCAAAGATTACCATTAGTAACACACTATGCCATCATGGATTAAAAACCTGTAGGGCACGAAAGGTCCCCTGTTCCTGCCAGCACATGTCCAGGCCTGTTTGAAGTTTGACATTGACAATCAGGATGACCAAGGGGAGGTATGGGAGAAGGTCATGTGGTCAGATGAGACCAAAATAGAACTTTTTGGTATCAACTCCACGCGCCATGTTTGGAGGAAGAAGAAGGATGAGTACAACCCCAAAAATGCTCTCCCAACTATGAATCATGGGGGTGGAAACATCATACTTTGGGGGGGCTTTTCTGCACAATTAAATTTTATTTTTCTATTGTACCAGATACTTATTCCATGCAATACAATGCAAATTTATTATGTAAAAATCATACAATATGATTTTCTGAATTTGTTTTTAAATCTGTTTGTCACAGTTGAAGTGAACCTGCAATAAAATTACAGATCTTTCCATTAAAAAATTTTGCTAAATCGCTAGTGTATCAAATACTTATTTTTCTCTACTATAAGGCCCCTTTCACACATCAGTGATTCTGGTACGTTTGTGCTTTTTTTAAAACGTACCAGAATTACTGACATACGCAGACCCATTGTAATGAATGGGTCTGCTCACACATCAGTGATTTTTCACTGCACGTGTCTTCGTACGGCGTACCCGCGTGTCCGTGATTGCCGCACGGAGACATGTCCATTTTTTTCTGGCATCACTGATGTCCCACGGACCACGCATTGGTGTGATCCATGAAACACGTGCCAGAAAAAAACGTGCTTCTAAAATAAAAAGCATTTTAACTCACCCGGTTCCAGCGACGCTCTCTGCAGCCTGTTCTACCTGCTGCTTCTGAGCCGGCTCATTACTGTCGCGCATATTCATGATGCACGACACAGCCGACCCGGAAGCAGCTGCTGCGGAGGTCTGCGCCGGCCGGATGCTGCACCATGGGAGCGATCAGCACCATGGAGAGCGGGAGCGCGCACAGGTGAGTTAATCTCTAAGTGCAATCACGGGCCACGGAGAACGGAGCCCGGATTGCACTTAGACAACCCACGTGTGCCGTGATTCACAGCAAACGGAGGGACATGTGCGTGTTTTACACGCCAGTGAAAAACGTCAGTGTTTTTCACTGACGTGTGAAACGGGCCTGACAGCCACAAAACATGGGGCGAGGAACTGAGCTTTTGCTAGAGCAACCGTGATACTCGATTGAGTAACAAGTGTACCCAAGCACAACTGTAGTCAATCGAGTATTGTGTAGTGGCAAGCATGCTCGCTCATCACTAGTATCCAGTACACTTGTAGGATTTCAGTTTGACTCCTAACATTTTATTATGTACTATTAGGACTCGGAAGTTTTCACATTCTGTATTTATCTAGTAAGCTCAGTTCTGTTCCCATATCTATGTAGTAGGCTCAGTTCTGTCCCCATATCTATGCAGTAAGCTTAGTTCTGTTCCCATATCTATGCAGTAAGATCAGTTCTGTTCCCATATCACTGTAATGAGGTCAGTTCTGTTCCCATATCTATGTTGTAGGCTCAGTTCTGTTCCGATATCTATGTAGTAAGCTCAGTTCTGTTCCCATATCTATGTAGTAGGCTCACTTGTGTTCCCATATCTATGCAGTAAGTTTAGTTCTAGTACTGTATTTTTGTAGTAAGCTCGGTTCTGTTTCCATATCTATGTAGTAAGCTCAGTTCTACTACTGTATTTTTGTAGTAAGCTCAGTTCTGTTCCCATATCTATGTAGTAGGCTCAGTTCTGTTCCCATATCTATGTAGTAAGCTCAGTTCTGTTCCCATATCTATGTAGTAGGCTCACTTCTGTTCCCATGTCTATGCAGTAAGTTTGGTTCTGTTCCTGTATCTACAGTATATAGTAAGCTCGGTTATGTTCCTGTATCAGCCACTGTTATTTTGAAAGCCTTTTACCTCTGCTGCATTAATGTAGTGGACAGATAAAGGTGGGTTGCTGAAAATCGAGGGATACTGCTTTGTGATTGCCACCTAGGCCAAAATTTCCAAGCTTGCCCCTGCCTGTGTTAAACAAAAGCAATATAATCATCATTACATCTATGGGTGTTTGGCTGTGCTTCTTGTATGGCACCTCATGTATTATTAATGTACTGAAAAAGCTAAATAAACATTTAGGTTACAGTATGATGGCACAGATCCGTGTACAGAGAGAAACAAAGCAATAAAAAAATCTTATTTTTCCAGAATGATTCCTATGCAAACAGCAATGGTTTCAGAAGTGAAAACCTGCACTACGGGTTAATGTATTCACCTATAAATAAATGCAATGACAGCTCTCCTGTCACTACACACTGATGGACGGTTTCTTTTTCCGCCATTACAACCTTGTGAATGTGAGAAAATTAATTTAAGTGGTGGTTAATTTCTAATGAATTTCATTCAAGCGGCTAATATAGTCCCTCGATGTTATGGTAACCTTCATGGATCATTGCTTTATGTAAATAAATTCTACTTTATGCTTGTTTAAGAAAATAATAATGGAAAAAGGTTGTGGAACCTAGAAAAATCTTGTAGGTGATCCAAGTGAGAACAAGAACTAACAATATTGATATACAAGTCTAGAATCTCCCAAACCACATTTTTATAAGATATCAAAGAAGTTATACATGTATATCTGATTGGCACTGCTTGCAGATGATTGCATGCTGCCGACTTCCTAACAAAGCTGACATGCTTTCAGTTATGGAGAAAGCTGCAAAAAATACAGTGGGATTTCACTTTGGCACCATACCTAGGCACACTCTTAGGCCCTCTTCACACGTCCCTGTTACCAGTATTTGTGATGTTTGTTTTCACACGCATACTCATTAAAATAGGTGTTGATTTTCACACCTCCATGTTTTCACACAGACCATGCATCCGTGTGAATCACGTGTGTCAATTTGATCCACACGGACACATGTCCGTTATGTTAGCATAAGTACAGATGACAGGGGCCAATAGACGTCTATTGGTTCATGAAAAACACATACAGCACACGGATGACAGTCGTCTGACACCGAACAGAATTAAGTGCATTCAAAGAATTAGTGACTTTTAAGTGTTAAAGATGTGCAAAGATGATAGATAGATAAATAGATTTTCTGGGTCAGAGTCTCACTTTGTCTTGTGGGACTGTGCTGATTAAATTAATTATTTTTCCTTTGAGGAGGAGAGGGTTAATTCTAGGTTTCCTTCCAGCAGCTACTGACTCCTGATCAGGTGATTCCGGTTCGGACCATGCTCAAGTTTTATATACCTTCTACATCCACCAAAGGGTGACGATTATTATGTCACAAAGTGACTATGGTGAACTCAGGGAAGCCTATACTGGCCCTAAAACTGGGGCCTCTGCGCTCATCCCATCACCTGGAGGTACCCCTAATGGGAGGGAGATCTGGGCCTCCAACCTAGGCCCTATCTCCTGTCTTTGTCCCTGATGTCATCACCCCCCTTCCACAACCCACCACCCGGGGGGAATGGGCACAAACAGGAGACTAAACCCCATCAACAAAAATAGACAAATGGGGTAACAACTACAAAGACTCATACACATGGTAACCACACAGAAAGGTGACTCTAAAAGTGCACAAGGGAAAACAACATAAAAGGGGAGGAATAAACAGTCTGCTGATTAACTTCCAAACCTCAACAAAAACACCTAAGAATGCAGCAAAACCCAATGCTGCAGCCAAAAGCACAACTGACAGAGTATCAATAGCTCCTTCCACCTTCTGACTCAGCTTCCAAATGATAGGAAATAACCAGCACTCTCTGGTGGATGCAGAGGGTATACAGTATATAAGACTTGGGCACGGTCCGAACCGGAATCACCTGACCAGGAGTCAGGAGCTGCTGGAAGGAAACCTGGAATTAACCCTCTCCTCCCCAAAGGAAAGGGCATTCATTTAATCAGTAGAGTCCCACAAGACAAAGTGAGACTCTGACCCAGAACATGTTGCAAAACTCTGCAACAGAAGAAAGTCCGTGACAACAACTGAGAGCTGATATTATTAGGCTGGGTAGGTCCATGGTTATTGGGCCTTTCCCAGCCTAAAAATACCAGCCACCCCAGAAGTGGCACATCACATTAGAATCCACATGCAAAGCTTCCTCTTTAATTGTAAGCGTTTGAGTAGACATAGTAGTGGGATGGTTATACCGATTATGATGTCATCGCTGCTCATCATCTTGATTGATTCCTCAAAGTTTTGTAGAACCTCACAGATGTCAGACATCCAAGTCTACTCGTCAATTCTTATGTGCAGAGACTGACTGGAATACATGTGTAATGTGGAGTTTCAGTGAGTCGAACACCAGTTGGTGAGCTGGTCCTTGCACTGTCAGACCGACAACAGCTATAGCTGACTTGAGGAAATAGTCACACATAAATAGCTCAGGCAAAGCTCGGTAAGGTTTCAGAAACAGCTGACCCACTAAGTTGAGCATGTGGCCAGGCATGGTGCTTTCCAAGCTTCAGAGTTGCCACCAGGTTATGGCCATTATCCTACACGACTATGCCTGATCGTAGGTTCAGTAGTGAGAGCCACAGATCTGTCTGGTTGGTTATAGCTTTCTGCAATTCTGCTGCATTGTACTGTTTGTCACCTAAACAAATTAGTTTCATCACAGCCTTTTGTCGCTTCATTGAGGCATTGCTTCCAGCTTGCAACTGATATGGACGACTCAGAGATGACAATTTGGAGATAGATGATGAGGAGGAAGGGGTGCAGAAACTGGTGTAGGAGATGCATGAAATCCTGATGGAACTAGGACCCGCATTCCTAGGAATCGGAAGCATGTGTGCTGTCCTGTGGTCCGACTCGGTCCTATCCTCTACAAGGTTGACCCAGTGTGCAGTCAAGGAAATGTACGTTCGTGGCCACAAGCACTTATCAATGTGTCCGTAATTGAGTGGACTTTCCCAGTAACTGCATGAGTCAGGGCACAGGTGATGTTATGGCACACATGCTGGTGTAAGGTGGGGAAGGCACACTGGCAAAAATAGTGGTGGCTGGGGACTGACTACTGAGGGATGGCTGCTGCCATGAGGTTCTGGAAAGCATCAGTGTCCACCCGCCTAAACAGCAACATTTCTAGGGCAAGCAGTCTGGAAATGTGACCCTTTAGTGCTTGGGCCTGAGGGTGGTTGGCTGGGTATTTACATTTGTGTTCCAAGGCCTGGGGTAGGTAGAGCTGAACGCTGTGCAGGTACAAAGAATCGGATGTGGTTGCTGATGGTGCTTACAAATGTGCAATAACAGGTGCAGAGTGTGAGGCATCTGTGCCTGTGTCCTGACAGGGGAGTGGAAAGAACATTGCACAGAGGAAGAGACAGTGATGTCCCGTGAGGACAGTGATTATTGACGCAGGAATTTGGCCCACTTATTCGGGTGCTTTGATGATATATACCTGAGCATGGTGCTCGTTTTCAGGCTGGTGGTGGTCAGGCCCCCATTGATCTTGGCATGGTGCAGGTTGCAAATGATCATTCTTTTATTGTCTGCACTTTCTTTAAAAAAAAAAATCAGGAGACTGAGGAACACCTAACCATTGGCCTGGGAACTTGCCCTATGTGGATACTATGGGGAACAGTTGCCCACCTTCTCCCTCTGGCCATCCCACAGCCTATTTATGCCTATGGTAGTGCTGCGGATCCCTCCCTCTCTGCACTGTTGTTCTCTCTCTGCATGGCACCTTTCCTAGTTGGGTAAGTGACTTCATCGTTCACCATCTTAACTTCTACTTCTGCATTATGGTCCTCCTGACTTGTTTATTTCAACATCAGTTGTTGGCAACTGTGTCTCATCATCATCTACCTCTTGTGACACTAATTGCCATTGTCCACCATCGTCTTCTTCTGACAGTATCTACTCAAATGTTTGGGCATCACTAACACAATCTCCTCATATATGTCTTGAAACATTTAGGGCGAGAGGCCCTACTCAACAAATGGAAATATAAAGACCTCCTCAGAGTGTCCGAGCGTGAGATCATCAGTGTGGGATGAGCAGTACATCCACTTCCCTGTCCTTCACTATACACCTTGCCATTTTAAATTAGGTTTATAACATATGCCTGCAAACTTTCAGGTATTAATAGTGAAAAGAAGATATAAAGCCCTGAAAATTATTTTTTATTTTTTTAGGTTGTAGCAGCAAGATGCGTAAAAAAGGACTGTAAGGTAATAAACCCTGTTTATGTGCCTCTAACCCAAAACTATTCTTCCTCCATCAGCTATCCCTACACTGAATGAAAGTAACAGCAGTTTTACTAGAGAAATGACAGTATGTAGCCCTGAAAAGAACTTTTGTTTTAATGGTGCAGTAGCGGTATGCAGCTACTACAATAGCAATTAAACCCTGCCTATATGCCTGCTGTAATCTAAGCTCTCCCTCCTAGATAAACTCTCCCTGAACTACTTACACAGGAGTGTGTGCTGAGCATTGCATCACCGGGTCTTATATCAGACCAGTTGACGCAATGCAGTCAGCCAATCACAGTAATGCCAGTAGCAAACATGGCTACGACATTACCAGGTATGTAAGGCAAATCCCGCATGTTGATTGGGTAACAGCCGCAAAACATGCAGGGATGGGACTTGAGCATGGCACTCGAGCATCCGCGATACTCAATCGAGTAACAAGCGTACCTATGCTCCCTTATGCTCGATCGAGTATCAAGCTATGGCAAGCATGCTGGCTCATCACTAATCAAGACCTGCAATTTTCTCAGCGGTCTTGATGATGGGGAGTGTTGTATTCGATGCTCCTGATTCAATAAGGGGCACTTTGCCACAAATCTTACTCCATCATGAATTTGATGAGCGGCGGTCACCGCACCCTGTCCTTCCACCATCCAGCCACAGCTCCACTCAGTTAGTCAGAGATAAAAAATGTGAAAATGCCGGAAGCCCCATTTTTTTGGCAAAACCTTACAACTCTCAAAAATGTAAACTTTTCAAAGCTTTTTTTCGCCAGAAATCTGGGGAAAAAGCTTTGATGAATTGCCCCCTTTGAGGGTGATTACAAAAATAGTTATGAATGTCTGTGAAGGGCAGAAAAGTTAAATGAATAGATGAATTTTAATTTCACTTTGGGTACTAATAGCAAAGAAAAAAGATTGTTCATAATTATCCAAATACAAGTTAAAGGAGTTGTCCGACATAAATTCCAAACATTTTTTTTTAAGTTAATCTGTGCTGCATTGTCATATAAAATACCCCTACATTATTTTGTTTCCTAACTTTTGTTCCTCTTGAATCATCACTTTATTCTCTGCAGCCGCTTTATTTACCTCCAGCTCAACCAAACATGACATTTGACTGCCGAACTTCCCAGTCACAGCTGGCACCACCCAGCCTCATTGTTCAGCCCTGCACTCTGCTCGCCCTCTGCACATACATTCTGTCATTAATCTGCCTCAGCACCTGATAGATAAATTAATATTATGTAATGGAAATTATATATATAGCCACTAATGTGAGTCTATAGGAGATATCTATACATATACAGATGTACTCACTCACACACATACAGTACATACAGCCACCCACACACACCTAGAGTTAATTAATATATTAGATTATTTATATAATCCCCCCTCATGCACTCTTCTCTCCCTCTGTACTGCCTCCTCTGCCCCCCCAACATCCCCACTGTCTCTCACCCGTGCACTCACTTCTCTGCCCACCCGCTCTGTCTCTAACCCGTGCACTCTCTTCTCTGCTCCCCCCATCCGCGCTCTCTCTCTCACCTACACTGTCTCTTCTCCTTGTGCTGTGATGAGTGTAGCGTTCTTACAGCTGAGTGATGCAGAGCTCAGTGCTGTTGACCGCTGGTGTCAGGTGACATCCCTACTCTCTGCTCCTGACCTGTATTCAAAAGCCAAGAGCGCCGGAGGCTGCACTCATCACAGAGTGAGGAGAGAGAGTGCACAGGAGAGGTATGGTGCACCTGAGGCTCCAGTCGCCACAGAGTACTGCACCTTTTTTAAGGTGCGGTATTCACCTCGGGTAAGGAGGAGGTTAATCACCGGTGTTCCACATTCACACCATTACAAACAGTCAGGTGCCTTCCCACTGAGGGGATGGCCCAGGGTAGATAGGGTGGTGGCCATCACAATGCATGGGACTTTCCCAGTCACTGAAGCCAGCCACCTAGGGGGAGAGTTCCACTTGGGGTAGAAGTAGGAGCAACTCACACAATCTTCAGTCAGTCTACCCGGGACTTCAGTTCTGGCGACAAGACACCACCACCACCTTCTTCCTTTTTCTTCTTTCACAGGGCCTGTGGCATGGAGCAGACCGCTCATCTCGGGTTCCTCACTACTGGAGGGGCATCTCTTAAGGCCCTGTCACACACAGAGATAAATCTGTGGCAGATCTGTGGTTGCAGTGAAATTGTGGACAATCAGTGCCAGGTTTGTGGCTGTGTACAAATGGAACAATATGTCCATGATTTCACTGCAACCACAGATCTGCCATAGATTTATCTCTGTGTGTGACGGGGCCTTTAGAAAGGACATTTTCAAAACACCGGTGGCTTCTTCCAACTTATCCGAGGTCGACGGGGCCCATCACAGCGGGTGACCAGTACTACCTGGGCACGCAGCATAACAGTGAGTAAAACAACCTGGAACCGCAGCAGCCAACTCGGACTCTTATTCCTGGTGCCGGCACCCCGCCCTCGGCACCAACTGCCCGTGCCACCAATACAGCCCTCATAATCCTCCCCGGAGCCCGCTCCACCTGTGGGGATCAAAACTATCTTTGCTGCTATTACCATCCACCCCGGAGGACAGCGACAGCAGCAGCGGCTAATTTCCTGGCCGCATAATGCAGGTGGCGTCACAATAACAACATCCTATCAACCCCCTTCAATTGTGGACACCTTGGGGCATCAAACCGGGCAGGCCGCTGCAAAGTCCCAGACCTCCGCACCGGCCCAGTGACAAGTAACAGGTGCCAGACCGGACCTGAATCCCCTGCCCCCTGGGTTCCAAAGAGGAGGGTCACAGTTACCCGGGCACCATACAACATAATGAGCTGAGGACACCGTCGGGCAAACAGCGCTGACGGTGTCCTAGACAGAGAGGGCAACCCTGTTTGTCCAGGACCCCAGCACATATAGGGCACAGATACCAGCACACAGGGAGCGGGGGAGAGTATGGAGTGTGGGGAGGGGAAGGATGAGAGGGGCAGGGGCTCATCGCACTGTACCTGCCCAGCAGGGAGGCTACATGACATCGGCTTTGATGCCTGTCTACAAGGCGAACATAAGTTCCTGCTCCTGTCCACGTGACATCAGAGGAAGCCGCAAAATCCTGGCAGGAGTGGTCACATGACCGCTCTGAGCCGGGGAAGTGGGGCTGACAGCAGGGTGAGTAAGTAGTTGCTATCTACTTACCTTCCCCAATGTAGCCCAATATTGAAATAACAAAAAAAAGAAGTAAAATAAGCCGGATAACCCCTTTAAAGGAAGCATTTGCAAAGTTATTGAACTTTTTATTTTAGCCATGAGATAATGGAAAGGAGTATTATGTTTAAGGGAAAATGTCATCAGATTTATGCTGCCAAACCACGGGCAGCATGAATCGGAAACTAACTGCACAATGGCAACCAGGTATGCTTTACTTGAAGATACTGTTGCATTTCAGAGTAAACAGACTTTGAAAAGCTGGCTTCCGTCATACAGATGTATAAATAGTTGCTTCTGTCACGTCTCAGCATACAGCGAGCAGTGGTTGTAAGCACGCCCTGGCACATTGACAGCTGTGCAGAGAAACCTGGCGGTGCCAGAGCATGCCCTCAGCCACCACTCATTGAGTATTGAGCTGTGACTGAAGCCACTCGGAGCATGTCTCTGTGACGCTCTGGCCTATCAGGTCGTCATAGGGTATTGTGCAATCGGCCTTTCTGCACAGTATCCACCCTCCTTGGTTACGGATCCTGTTCCTTTGGTGTTGCGAACAGCTTAAGCCAATCAAAATCCTAGGAACACTTCACACTTTACGCACCAGACTCACTATTGTAGGGTTTGAAGGGAATAGGGGAAAGTGAGGAAAGTGCAGTTGAGCTAGAGTTGTTGAGCTCGAGAGTTGAGGAGAGAAGAGGTGAAGGAAGTGACTCTCGTGAGGAGAGGTCACGGAGCAGGGCTCCTGTGTACTAAGTTGCAGACGTTGGTCTGGGCCTGGTAGGAGCTGGAACCCCGGTCGCAGGGGATAGTGTCAGGGGGCATGGATTGCCGAGGAGGGCAGCCGGCGGCCTTGAGCTATCACCGGGCAGGGGCCAGGGCACGACGGGGTACGTGGACCCCAGGCCGGAAAGTAGCTTCATGCGTTCCGGTAATTTACCCGACGGGGGTGAAGACTTCAAGTGTCATCCCCAACCCGCTCCAAAATCGGGGTACTAGCGCACCGATGGGATAGGATTTTCCCAATATGGTCCAAAGAAATCCTACGTGTGAACCCTGAGAGCAAGCTCACTCCGTTATCCATACGGGTGAGTGGGACCCAAAGAGTTTTATGCCCGAGGGTCCAACAGAGACAGAGGTGGCAAGGACAGGGCCACAGGCTAACAGCAACACCAAGGGCACGGACCCAAGCGTGCTCCTTACAAGCTGCAGTGGTGCTCAAAATTCTGGTTTACAAGCTGTCAGTGTTGTTATTTCCTGGACTGATTGAGTACACTGAAAACCCATTTCCCAATCCCCAATGGCACCCAATCATCAACCATCCAACGGGCCCCAGGACACAAACCCCCTACCCACAGAGGGGTTAAACATCAGGCTGCCACATCATTGTAACCTGCATCCCCAACAGCAGCAGTGGTCCCTCAGATTACCCCACACCGTGGGTGGCGTCATGAACTTTCTAACCCCACTGTACATAGCCCCCCTCTCGAGTGGCCGCGCAACCCCTGGGTCTGGAGACCCCTCGAGCCACCGCGGATCCGGATCCGAGCAGTGGCCCGGCTGCTGGCACGGGGGCGGCATACCTTGATTTCTGGCATCACGAACAGGATACGAGCAGGACCCACTTACCTGGGTGACGTGGGCCTTGAAAGCCGAAGACCGCAAGTTAGAATTCTGTTTCCTACCAATTCCGGCATTTTCCGCCATTTTTTCGCGCCAAAACCCCGTCTTCTCCGAGAAAGCGTGCAAAGCCTAAGCCCCACCCCTTATCTTCCTGAAGAGGCCGGAAACGGAAGTTCCCAGAGGGCTACGGCTACGAGAGAGTGCTGCGAAAAGACCAAAGGGGCGGGCCAGAATGTGCTACTAGCGGAAGTGGAGCAGGGACGCCAGGACTCTGTGACAACGTTCCTGGAAGAAGCAGTGGCAAGATGGTGGAGCGAGACTGGTCCCCAGAGCATGCTGTCCCTGGGACCGCGACATGGATAGAGGAGGAAACAGAGCAGCTGTGTCGGAGGATGCGGACGAAATTCCTCTTTATTCTGAACCACTGGAGGGAAGAGATGAGGAGCCTGGCGGTGGCGGTGCGAGCCCGTGAGATTGAAATCCCACGTGAAGAGAGGGTAAGCGGTTACCCAGTCCCTGCTGATTGCACAAATCCGGCCAAAGAGGCTGAGGGATCCGGATTGTCTCCGCTCGCGGGGAGCGCTCCACTACCAACTACCCCATCCTTGGCGGACGCCGAGCTGCCCCCACCAACCCCGGCAGCGGAACCTTCAGTTTGTCTATCTGAGTCTCCAGCTGCAGAGATCCAGAACAAGGCCCTCATTCCAGCCACGGCAGTGGTCACCCAGACATTGGCCAGACCAGACCCGGCCGCATCACCAGGCCCATCCTCAGAGGCGGAGCACCCGGGCCCTGCAACACCGGCAGTGGAGCCAAGATGTCTACCTGTTCCGTTACCGCACGGCATCCCGACGGCTGTTGGGGCCGCCAGAGTTCAAGTAAAGCCAGAGCCAGATAGGGAGCGGAGGCCGGACGCTGATGCCCCCTACTGGGAACGACAACCACACCAACGACCGATGATGCCAGTATCGACCACGCAAGAGCGACAACAGGAGCTTGCCCAAACCTGGAACGAAAAAGAGTACCTAAGGCCACGTTCCGTATCCATGGGCCACAGCACATAGGGTACGTCAGGCGGTTTAACCCCGAGAAGGGATGAGGTTTCCTATGGGAAGCGGATCTCTCCGAGGAAGTGTTTGTCACCCACCGAGATGTTGAGCAGCATCTCCCCAGTGGTCACCCAGGTCATAACCTGGAGGCAGGAGAAGTAGTCAGCTACACCCGCCATTGGGGTGAATGGGGCTGGTACGCCTTAGATGTGAAGCGGCTCGCTATGGTCGATGAGCAAGTTGTACCAGCCGCCGCTGTTGGTTACCTGCCTCCCAGTGAGCGTGAATAAGAAGAGAAGAGTGTTAAAAATGTTACAGTAGCAGTAGTTGCGATGGCATAGAATTGTTAGGTATCAGTGTTTTCGTTTGTTATTTTCCATAGTTTATTATTTTTCATATAGAAAATGTTAGTAAATAAGTGCCTAATCAACCAGTTTTAATGAAAATGGTGAAAATTACCTGATTTACAAGTAACTTGCTAGAAGTGTACAACAGGTACATGGACTCTGTTGAAAGTTTTAAGTACATTAAGTAAAAAAATGGACCAAGGTCACAGGACTGGCATCACCAACACAAACTTGTCTCTTGTATAATAGTTGCACCTCCTGTGCCAACCAGAGTCGTCTAAAGTACAACACTCGGGAACTTAACCCAGTCAAGGACCCACCTTAGGTTTCCAGGGGGAACAGGTTGTTTGGGTGGCGTGTTATTGGGATCCGGGACGTTGGGACTGGACTGTCGCAGGAAGGGGCTGCAACGGAGTAGGTTGAGCCTTCCGTTACCATAAAAACCGGTGGCATCCCACGGTTGGGCGACGAACTCTTACTAAAATTTTGTTAACGTTTAAGTGAATTGCCTCCCCTGTGTGGGATGGACCCGTTAATAAAAATGTGTCAACCTTTCTATTTTTACTTTTTCCAGTTTAAAAGCAAAACAAAAATAAACCTCTGGTGTCCTGTAGCTTGCGGATGAGCTATGTTTAACCAAGGGGGAATGTGACGCTCTGACCTATCAGGTCGTCACAGGGTATTGTGCAATCTGCCCTTCAGCACAGTATTCACCCTCCTTGGTTACGGATCCTGGTCCTTTGGTGTTGCTAACAGCTTAAGCCAATCAAAAACCTAGGAACACATCACACTTTACCCACCAGACTCACCATTGGGGGGGCCTGAAGGGAATAGGGCCGCCCACATGGGGGGTTGGTGAGGGGAAAGTGAGGAAAGTGACAGTTGAGCTAGAGTTGTTGAGCTGGAGAGTTGAGGAGGTGAAGGAAGTGACTCTCGTGAGAGGTCACGGAGCAGGGCTCCTGTGTACTAGGTGGCAGACGTTGGTCTGGGCCTGGTAGGAGCTGGAACCCCAGTTGCAGGGGATAGTGTCAGGGGGTACGGACTGCCGAGGAGGGCAGCCGGCGGCCTTGAGCTATCACCGGGCAGCGGCCAGGGCATGACGGGGTACATGGACCCCAGGCCGGAAAGTAGCTTCACGCGTTCCGGTAATTTACCCGACGGGGGTGAAGACTTCAAGTGTCATCCCCAACCCGCTCCAAAATTGGGGTACTAGCGCACCGATGGGATAGGACTTTCCCAATACAGTCCAAAGAAATCCTACGTGTGAACCCTGAGAGCAAGCTCACTCCGTTAGCCATACGGGTGAGCGGGACCCAAAGAGTTTTATGCCCGAAGATCCAACAGAGACAGAGGTGCCAAGAACAGGGCCACAGGCTAACAGCAACACCAAGGGCACGGACCCAAACCCCCTACCCACGGAGGGGTTAAACATCAGGCTGCCACATCATCGTCACCGGGCTCCCCAATGGCAGCGGTGGTCCCTCACATTACCACACACCGTGGGTGGCGTAACGAATTTTCTAAGCCCACTGTACATAGCCCTCCTCTCATTGAGTGGCCGCGCGACCCCCGGGTCTGGAGACCCCTCAAGCCACCGCGGATCCGGATCCGAGCAGTGGCCCGGCTGCTGGCACGGGGCGGCACATCTCTCTGACTGAAGGGCTCCCAGGAGGAAATAATTTTCTTCTGGTAGTTGCACTTTCAGTAGGGTGGTTGGACAGCATTATATTGCTATTAACCTGCAGGCTAACCCTATACTCACGTTAATACCATTTGAGGATACTTTGAATCAAATTTTTATATTAAATGTATTATTTTTTCATCTCAGTTTTCCATACTACAATCTATATTAAAAACAATTTAGAAATCTTGGCATTTTCATATTGGGCTCCAAACTTACACTTATTCAGAAGACTTTTCAGCATTCTTAGTACAAGAGCAAGAAGATTGGATTTATTATATATTATAGCGCCATTTATTCCATGGTGCTTTACATGTGAAAAGGGGTATACATAGTAGGGACAAGTACAATAGCCATGAACAATACAAGGCACAGACTGGTACAGGAGGACAGAGGTCCCTGCCTGCCAGGGTGAGGATACAGTAGATGAAGGTAGAGCTGGTCAACCAGCGGTATAGTGGATTTACGGTTACTGCAGGTCAGGGCTGGACTGGAGTACCCTGGGCCCACTAGAGAAAATCATTCTTGGGGCCCACTATGTAGCTACATAGAAATAAATGTTAGGTCACCAATTGTGTGGCAAAACTTACTAATATTAGGTTATAATACTAGATAATACACTTCTTAAAGCACCTCTCTAGGTGTTTTATTTCTTTTACCGCTGGAGTAAGAGCTCTCATCTAAGGTCCCTGACCTAACTCTTATACTCCCCTTCTTGTATCTTCATCCTCTTGTGCCAAGTTTGTCTGTCTCTGGCAGTTTGTGACCTGCCAGCTGCTCCAGTGTTTCATGGAGCTGGAGGTCACACCTCAATACAAGTCTATGAGAGCCTCGTTTTGGCTCTCATAGACTTGAATTGAGCACTCACTTGTAAAATCATTTATGACTTACGGACAGTCAGAAGTTGTGCTCACAAGATAGTGCCACAGGGGGAAAAAAAAGGTGAAAATGCCAGAGAGTGACTATAAGGGCTCTTTTCCACTTGCGTACCACTTCCGATGCGAGATCATTGGAAGCGATATGCTAATGACCCTCTGCTGCGTGTGTCAGCCGAGGGTCATGCTACGGTGATGCGATCTTATGATCGCATCATAGAAGCAGAGAAGAGGGAGGGAACACTTTCTCCCCATCTCCTCCGCTGTGTGTCTCCCGCTGTGTGTCTCTGCATGCACCGCACTGCAGTCACATTACATGAGTGCAGTGCGATGTTTCACACATAGCCATAGGCTTGTTTCAGGGTGCGTGAGCTGAGACTCGCTGCAAAACGCATGTTGTGATTGCACCGAGAGCACGATTTGTGTAGAGAAATAATAGGAAAGGACACTGCCTCATTAATTAACACTGATGTGAGTGCGATACGATTTTTTTATTGGATCGCACTCGCACCAGAAAATCGCAAGTGGAAAAGAGTCCTAAGACAGTGGCACAGACCTAGGGTTAAAATCACCACGCCAGTGGTGAAAAAAACAAAAATGCTGTAGTGGTGCACTAATGTTATGGAAAGAGCTGGTGCCCACATTTTGGTGAAAACTCAATGATTAATGTCCCCTAATGTGCATTGATTTTACCCTTAGCAACAAGAAAGTAAGAGGTCAGTGGTAAAGGTCAATGAACATTTGTGTTCTAGTAAACGTATCAATATCTGCACAATATTTGCCTGGATATTACAGCTGTTAATTTGCTGTGGGATTTCCATTGTAGAAATTGTGAAGCAAATAAATCATGTGAATGGGCATACTAAAGGGAATTTAGGTTGTGAGGGTCCTAAATCAGTTATGTGTGACATTGTAGTGATATCGAAAGAGAGCTTTCCCTTACATCCAACATACACATTATGGAAATCTCTCTGTCACCTATAAGGTCATAACTTTTTATGAAAAGCCTCATATTTTTAGTAGTGGGGGAAGTAAACCAAAGTTGACCATGGGTGATATAGCGAGAGGAGACACAGTCAGTCAGAGTTGATATAGGGGTGAGGGAATGCAGTCAGGGGTGATACAGAAAGAGGGGATGCAGTCAGTCAGGTAGGTATACAGGGGGAAGGAAGTACAGTCAGTCAGGGGTGATACAGCGAGAGGGGATGCAGTCAGTCGGGGGTGATACAGGAGGAAGGGGGGCAGTCAGTCAGGGGTGATACAGCTGAAGTGGATGCAGTCAGTTAGGGATTATACAGGGGAAGGGGATGCAGTCAGTCAGGAGTGGTACAGGGGGAAGGGGCCGCAGTCAGTCAGAGATGATATAAGAGGATAAAGGGCCAAGTCAGGGGTGATACAGGGAAAGGGGCACAGTCAGGAGTTTTATAGTGGGAGAGTCTCAGTCAGGCAAAGGTCATACAGGCGAGAAGGTGCTCAGTCAGTCAGGGGTGATACACGGGGAGAGGGTGCAGTCTGGCAAGGGTCATACTTGCGAGAAGGTAAGGTATGCACACCAGTGACTATGGAAGGGGAATACATGGAATAGCAGAAACTGCTGTGTGAATACTGACATGAAAAATTCAATAGCTATTTGTTAGAATGAAATGTGAAAAATGAAACCTGCATTACTGCCATGAATATATGAATAAAGAGAAATTTAGCTACTGAATTGATCAATGCAGAAGAGCCCCAACACTACGCCAAAGTATTTCTCTACGTTGGGGTCCCTAGCTTGTGTGTGTCCTCTCATGCAGTTAAAAAACTTACCGTGTATGGGACGCTGAGACCCAGGCTATATATGCGTATAATGTGGATTGGCAATAGGTGTGTATGGGGAGGGTTCACAAACGAAAAACTACTAACATTAAGGAATAACGTTTGGAACTCCATTCTATGTCTGAACTGGGTGCAAAAAACCTAAAAAACATCACTATGGGGAGATAAGGTATGCACACCAGTGACTATGGAAGGGGAATACATGGAATAGCAGAAACTGCTGTGTGAATACTGACATGAAAAATTCAATAGCTATTTGTTAGAATGAAATGTGAAAAATGAAACCTGCATTACTGCCATGAATATATGAATAAAGAGAAATTTAGCTACTGAATTGATCAATGCAGAAGAGCCCCAACACTACGCCAAAGTATTTCTCTACGTTGGGGTCCCTAGCTTGTGTGTGTCCTCTCATGCAGTTAAAAAACTTACCGTGTATGGGACGCTGAGACCCAGGCTATATATGCGTATAATGTGGATTGGCAATAGGTGTGTATGGGGAGGGTTCACAAACGAAAAACTACTAACATTAAGGAATAACGTTTGGAACTCCATTCTATGTCTGAACTGGGTGCAAAAAACCTAAAAAACATCACTATGGGGAGATAAGGTATGCACACCAGTGACTATGGAAGGGGAATACATGAAATAGCAGAAACTGCTGTGTGAATACTGACATGAAAAATTCAATAGCTATTTGTTAGAATGAAATGTGAAAAATGAAACCTGCATTACTGCCATGAATATATGAATAAAGAGAAATTTAGCTACTGAATTGATCAATGCAGAAGAGCCCCAACACTACGCCAAAGTATTTCTCTACGTTGGGGTCCCTAGCTTGTGTGTGTCCTCTCATGCAGTTAAAAAACTTACCGTGTATGGGACGCTGAGACCCAGGCTATATATGCGTATAATGTGGATTGGCAATAGGTGTGTATGGGGAGGGTTCACAAACGAAAAACTACTAACATTAAGGAATAACGTTTGGAACTCCATTCTATGTCTGAACTGGGTGCAAAAAACCTAAAAAACATCACTATGGGGAGATAAGGTATGCACACCAGTGACTATGGAAGGGGAATACATGGAATAGCAGAAACTGCTGTGTGAATACTGACATGAAAAATTCAATAGCTATTTGTTAGAATGAAATGTGAAAAATGAAACCTGCATTACTGCCATGAATATATGAATAAAGAGAAATTTAGCTACTGAATTGATCAATGCAGAAGAGCCCCAACACTACGCCAAAGTATTTCTCTACGTTGGGGTCCCTAGCTTGTGTGTGTCCTCTCATGCAGTTAAAAAACTTACCGTGTATGGGACGCTGAGACCCAGGCTATATATGCGTATAATGTGGATTGGCAATAGGTGTGTATGGGGAGGGTTCACAAACGAAAAACTACTAACATTAAGGAATAACGTTTGGAACTCCATTCTATGTCTGAACTGGGTGCAAAAAACCTAAAAAACATCACTATGGGGAGATAAGGTATGCACACCAGTGACTATGGAAGGGGAATACATAGAATAGCAGAAACTGCTGTGTGAATACTGACATGAGAAATTCAATAGCTATTTGTTAGAATGAAATGTGAAAAATGAAACCTGCATTACTGCCATGAATATATGAATAAAGAGAAATTTAGCTACTGAATTGATCAATGCAGAAGAGCCCCAACACTACGCCAAAGTATTTCTCTACGTTGGGGTCCCTAGCTTGTGTGTGTCCTCTCATGCAGTTAAAAAACTTACCGTGTATGGGACGCTGAGACCCAGGCTATATATGCGTATAATGTGGATTGGCAATAGGTGTGTATGGGGAGGGTTCACAAACGAAAAACTACTAACATTAAGGAATAACGTTTGGAACTCCATTCTATGTCTGAACTGGGTGCAAAAAACCTAAAAAACATCACTATGGGGAGATAAGGTATGCACACCAGTGACTATGGAAGGGGAATACATGGAATAGCAGAAACTGCTGTGTGAATACTGACATGAAAAATTCAATAGCTATTTGTTAGAATGAAATGTGAAAAATGAAACCTGCATTACTGCCATGAATATATGAATAAAGAGAAATTTAGCTACTGAATTGATCAATGCAGAAGAGCCCCAACACTACGCCAAAGTATTTCTCTACGTTGGGGTCCCTAGCTTGTGTGTGTCCTCTCATGCAGTTAAAAAACTTACCGCGTATGGGACGCTGAGACCCAGGCTATATATGCGTATAATGTGGATTGGCAATAGGTGTGTATGGGGAGGGTTCACAAACGAAAAACTACTAACATTAAGGAATAACGTTTGGAACTCCATTCTATGTCTGAACTGGGTGCAAAAAACCTAAAAAACATCACTATGGGGAGATAAGGTATGCACACCAGTGACTATGGAAGGGGAATACATGGAATAGCAGAAACTGCTGTGTGAATACTGACATGAAAAATTCAATAGCTATTTGTTAGAATGAAATGTGAAAAATGAAACCTGCATTACTGCCATGAATATATGAATATATGAATATATGTATTCCCCTTCCATAGTCACTGGTGTGCATACCTTATCTCCCCATAGTGATGTTTTTTAGGTTTTTTGCACCCAGTTCAGACATAGAATGGAGTTCCAAACGTTATTCCTTAATGTTAGTAGTTTTTCGTTTGTGAACCCTCCCCATACACACCTATTGCCAATCCACATTATACGCATATATAGCCTGGGTCTCAGCGTCCCATACACGGTAAGTTTTTTTAACTGCATGAGAGGACACACACAAGCTAGGGACCCCAACGTAGAGAAATACTTTGGCGTAGTGTTGGGGCTCTTCTGCATTGATCAATTCAGTAGCTAAATTTCTCTTTATTCATATATTCATGGCAGTAATGCAGGTTTCATTTTTCACATTTCATTCTAACAAATAGCTATTGAATTTTTCATGTCAGTATTCACACAGCAGTTTCTGCTATTCCATGTATTCCCCTTCCATAGTCACTGGTGTGCATACCTTATCTCCCCATAGTGATGTTTTTTAGGTTTTTTGCACCCAGTTCAGACATAGAATGGAGTTCCAAACGTTATTCCTTAATGTTAGTAGTTTTTCGTTTGTGAACCCTCCCCATACACACCTATTGCCAATCCACATTATACGCATATATAGCCTGGGTCTCAGCGTCCCATACACGGTAAGTTTTTTAACTGCATGAGAGGACACACACAAGCTAGGGACCCCAACGTAGAGAAATACTTTGGCGTAGTGTTGGGGCTCTTCTGCATTGATCAATTCAGTAGCTAAATTTCTCTTTATTCATATATTCATGGCAGTAATGCAGGTTTCATTTTTCACATTTCATTCTAACAAATAGCTATTGAATTTTTCATGTCAGTATTCACACAGCAGTTTCTGCTATTCCATGTATTCCCCTTCCATAGTCACTGGTGTGCATACCTTATCTCCCCATAGTGATGTTTTTTAGGTTTTTTGCACCCAGTTCAGACATAGAATGGAGTTCCAAACGTTATTCCTTAATACTTGCGAGAAGGGACTCAGTCAGTCAAGGGTGGTACGGAGGAGGGGGCTCAATCAGTGTGGGGAGAAACAGGGGGGTGCTGCGAGTCAGGAGTGATATGGGAAGAGGAGATCAGTCAATCCGGGGTGATGCCGGGAAACAGACATAGTCACTAGTCAGGTGTAATTCCGGGAGAGGGGCTCAATCAGTCAGGGGTGATACAGGGCGAGGGGCTCAGTCAGTCACTCCTGAGATTATATTTTTTATATATATATATATATATATATATATATATATACACATTATATTCCACTCCTGGTATATATGTCCCCATCCTCTCCATCCTGGGCCCCTTCTGGTATATATGTCCCGATCCTTTGCTCTTCCTGGTATAAGTCCCCATCCTGGTTTATTTGTCCCTTTCCTGGTATATACGGTATGTCCCCTTTCTGGTTCCCTTATGGTATATATATGCCCTCATCTTGGTATATATGTCCTCTCCTGGTTTATATGTCCCCATCCTGGTTTATTTGTCCCTTTCCTGGTATATACGGTATGTCCCCTTGCTGGTTCCCTTATGGTATATATATGCCCCCATCTTGGTATATATGTCCTCTCCTGGTTTATATGTCCCCATCCTGGTTTATTTGTCCCCCTCCTGGGCTCCTCCTGGTATACATGTCCCCATTCCGTTTATTTGTCTTCTTCCTGGTATATATGACCCCCATCCTGGTATATGTCTCTCTCCTGTCTACCACAAAAAAAAAATAAAAATACTCACCCTCCTTGGCTCTCACGTCGCATGGCGTCCTCACTGCGCCGCAGTGCAGTTCAGCTGGATGTGCAACCTCAGACCCACATTCAGGTGAAGCAAAGCAGGGACTGAGGTCGGAGAGCCACCCCCACAGCGATTGTCCAACTCCCGTCTTAAGCTAATGGATAGCTTACATTTCCCCGCCAGCTGCTGCGTCCTCACCACCTCTTCGTTGCCTGCAGCAGTGTGATCACATCGTGGCTTGATGGTATCATCATGTTGTTGCACGCTGGGCCACGGGATGACGTGCCCATGCCCTATTCTGCCCCTGTGACCCTGGCACCAAGGCATAGCTAATTTGCAAACAAGGTGCCTGAAGCACATTGCATACAAATTAACTAAGTGTAGTGTGGCTCTGACTGGGACCAGTGAAGAGGAGGCCTGGCCCGGGATTTAATAAGGCAAAGTAAGTACCTCAGCCGGGCCCCATTAATAAGGGCAGTAATGCATTCATGGTGGCCCTAACAGCAGGTGCCAGTGCCTGTGCCCACCGGAGGATTATCTGGTTCTCCGGTGCGTCAGTCCGACCCTGCTACAGGTTGTTGGCTTGTTGTAAGAGGTAAGTCTTCAGGTTCCTTTCCAAAGTCTTCCACCGTAGGCAGGCGTCTGATACGTTGGAGTAAGGCTATGTGTACACTAGACCGTTTTACCCGTGGATTTACCCGCGGAAATGTCTTGAGAAAGATTAGAAATCTTTCTGCAGACATTTCCCAGCAAAACCTATGTGTAAAAAAGAATAGCTGTGCGCACGCTGCGGATTTTTCTCAAGAAAATTTCTTAAGAAAATTTTCTCGAGAAACTTTCTTGAGAAAATGAGCATGTCCATTATTACCTGCGGAATACCCCGGTAATTTCTATACTTGCATGTGTCAGGAACAACTTGCGGAAAATCCACGGTGAAATCGCGGTAAAATTGCGGCAAAAACGCATGCGTTTTTACCGCGGATTTGGTGCGTGTTTTTCCCGCAAGTGCGGGAATCTTCAACTCCCAGAATGTCTCTCAAGAAAGTTTCTTGAGAAAAAGGACATTTCTAGTGCGCACATAGCCTAAGAGTTCCAGAGTATGGGGGATGCACGAGAGAAATCTTGTATGTGAATATTGGAAGAGGAGATAACAGAGGAGGAGAAAAGGAGAACTCAGAGGTTGAGTGCAGGTAAGTACCGGGAGATTAATTTGCAAATGAATGGAGGAGATCGCTTGCGGATGGCTTTGTCATGGTTAGGGTTTTGAACTGGAGTTTTTGGGCAAGGGGAAGCCAGTGATGAGACTGCCAGAGAGCAGAGGCCAGGGAATAGTGTGAAGACAGATGAATTAGTTAGGCAGCAGAGTTTAGGATAAATGAGGGGTGCAAGAGTGCTAGAAGAGAGGCCCCATGGCAGAAATTTGCAGTAGTCGAGGCATGAGATGGGGGCATACAAGAGTGTTTTTACAGATTCTTGGTTATAAATGTATGGATCCAGAACAAGAGTTACCCTATGGCAGCAAGCTTATGGATCTGGGGAGAAAAATCAGCGATTAACTTTGATTGATAGGTCTGTTCGGTGGTTGAATGAGATGGGGGAAAGATGATTAATTCTGTTTTGTAAATGTTAAGTTTTAGAAATGAAGCAGAGACAATGAGAGAGAGAGGATGAAATAGCAGACAGTGTGTGATTCTGGTAAGGAGGTAATATCGGGTAAAAAGAGGTAGATGTGCGTGTCATTAGACTACAGATGATACTGAATGCTGTTGGAGCTATAAGCCAGGGGTCTCATACTCGGCCGGTTATATGGACCGCATATAGAGAAAAAAAAATTGATTGGAGGGCCGCATTCTTTGCAGGACAAAGTGACATTTTTAATAATACCATATATTTTTTCTATACACCTTTGTATCACTTAATTTTTTGCTTGTTCTTTAAAAAAATGTTTTAAATTCTATTCATCATATATGTTATAGTACGGTTTTATAGCTTGAATCGTTACGCATGTGGCGATAACATGCAAATTTTTTTTAGTTGACATATAAAAAGCATTTTTCATTGTAAAAAAAAAATTCCATGCTTTATTTAGAAATTATTTTTTTTACATTTTATCCCCTTGTAAGTAATATTGTTTTACATTGAGCACCATATAATAATTTTGAACAACATCTTGTGTTAATTTTCCCATGGGGGGGTCCTCATCTTGTAGTAATGTTGCCATTCTTGTCCCATTCATGTAGTATAGTGCCCATCCTTGTCCTCATCCTGTAGTTATTTGCCCATGCTGGTCCCCTTCTTGTAGTGAAGGGAGGCACGGCGGCACGGTGGCTCAGTGGTTAGCACTGTAGCCTTGCAGCGCTGGGGTCCTGGGTTCTAGTCCCACTAAAGACAATATCTGCAAGGAGTCTTTATGTAATCCCCGTGTTTGCGTGGGTTTCCTCTCACACTCCAAAAACATACTGATAGGGAATTTAGATTGTGAGCCCCAATGGGGACAGTGTTGCCAATGTATGTAAAGTGCTGTGGAATAGCGCTATATAAATGAATAAATATTATCATATTGTAGTAATGTGACCATGCTGGTCCCCTTCTAGTAGTTATGTGCCCATTCTTGTTCCCCTTCTCGTAGTAATGTGCCCATTCTGATCCCATCCTGTAGTAATTTTCCCTTATATGCCAATCTTCATATACAAGGAATAATATTATTAATAATAATGATAATAATAATAATAATAATAATAAAAATTATTAAAAAAAGAAATGGCAACATTCTTCCCACCTATCCTCCAGTGTCCTCTTTTCTCCTTGAAGCCTGCAGGCCTCTGGACACCATGACGATGGCGGCTGGTGCCGGAGGCCGCCATACTTATCGCTTTATTTCATTTGAATAAACTGATGGTGTCACGCAGAGCTTTCTGCAGAACTATGCCTAAGGCATAAGCCAGCCAATCAGGGTCCAGCGCTTGACGTCATATCACTACATTAGCTGCTGGCCTGTGATGGGCCAGTGGCTGCCTTATGTATAGATCTGCAGAGAGCTCAGCGCGGCACCAGCATTCATTCAAATGAAATAAAGCGCTAAGTACGATGGCTCCCATCACCGGCTGCGATTGTCACGGGGACACAGGGCCCGTGGGCCGCATGAAGCATGAGGGGGCCATGTGTTTTAGACTCCTGCTATAAGCTGTCTCAGGCCGAAGGTGTAGATGAGATAGCAGGGGTCTAAAGGTGGTGTCACACATAGCGACGCAGCAGCGATCACGACCAGCGATCTGACCTTATCAGGATCTCTGCTGCGTCGTTACATGGTCGCTGGTGAGCGCTGTCAAACAGGCAGATCTCACCAGTGACCAGCCAGCAGTGACGCGTGGAAGCGTAACTAAAGGTAAATATCGGGTAACCAAGGAAAGCACTTCTCTTGGTTACCCGATATTTACCTTAGTTACTAGCGTCCGCCGTTCTCATGCTGCCAGTGCCGGCTCCCTGTTCCCTGCACTCCTAGCCAGAGTACACATCGGGTTAATTACCCGATGTGTACTCCAGCTACGTATGCAGGGAGTATGCATACGGCACTGGCAGCATGAGAGCAGCGGACGCTAGTAACTAAGGTAAATATCGGGTAACCAAGGAAAGGGCTTCTTGGTTACCCGATGTTTACCGTGGTTACAGCTTACCGCAGGCTGCCAGACGCCGGCTCCGTACTCCCTTCAGTTCGTCGCTCTTTCGCTGTCACACACAGCGATGTGTGCTTCACAGCGGGAGAGCAACGTCCAAAAAATGGCGCAGGACATTCAGCAACGACCGGCGACCTCACAGCAGGGGCCAGCTCGTTGCTGGATGTCACACAGAGCGACGGGACGTCGCTGCTACGTCACAGAAAAGGGTGACTTAGCAGCGACGTCGTTGTCGTCGTCGCTATGTGTGACACCACCTTAAGAACTGAACCTTAGGAACACGGACAGATAAGAGGCGAGATGAGGAGGTGGTGTGAGTATAAGACACTGAAAGTCCAGTCTGTCAAGTATTAAGAAATCCAAGATAGGAATGACAGGTAACACCTTCACCATTCACAATAGATGACGGTCAAATGATTGTCATTGGTAACAACGCAAGATTTTCTCCTAGAAAAGCTCTTGAAGAAAAAAAACCTCTCATTTATTTTTTCTACACCAAAAAAAAAAAAAAAAAAAAGAGGGTATTTCAAGGTACTAAACCTTGTATATTTTTTTTACCAGTCAGTAAAAAAAAAATTAGGCATTGGAAAAAAAAATATGTTTTGGTAGAAAACATAGAAATACCAGGTTATTGAGCCTTTTGTAATTTTTTTATGGGGCTAAAAATTTACAGTAAGGTAGTAGCTAACAACCTGCCTGTTCTGCCAAGCACTGATCTCTGCCAGTTTACAGACCACCCCTGCTGGCGATTCTGTGGCTTCTGCCGATGTCATGTCAACAGAACAGCTGTTCCTTCTCCGGTCAGCTCTACCGATATGATGATTGACCAATGCCCAACAGCAAGAAGCGGACTGTCAATCAGCATGACTTGGACGGTGACATCCCGTCTACAGAGCTGCTCTGCTGACGTGAGGTCAAGTGAAGCAGCAAAGTCTATGACCACCCTGAGCTATAAGAGATTGATGCTGGGCAAAACATGCAGGTAGCTAGCAACTACCGTACCTACCTGTACGTTCTTAGCCCCATAAAAAAAAAAAAAAAATACAAAAAGACCCAAATAACACTTTTAAGAATGTATTTACACATAGAATTTTTTTTTTTTTTTTTTATAAAAATGCCTCAGTCACCTGACATTTTTAGCAAAACCGATAGTCTATGGTTAAGTAAACAACCCAGCGCTATCAATATACATCCCAAAGCTCTGAAAACAAAAAGTGGGACTAACAACTCAACTTATTCCACAGCAGCATTTTAGCCACAGCCATGTAGCATTTCTCTTTCCATTAGCAGGAGATGTCAGATTAGGCATGGTGAATATACTTCAGCTCTCAAAATGAAATAAAGGGGAAACTAGGAAATAGCTTTTCTTTTTCCAAAGATGCTTTTTATTGTGTACAAAAAGGAAAAATAATGAAGAAGGACATGTTGTTCAGTTTACCTGCGGTGACAGGTGGGGAACTGTGGCTGCAGATGAACAGAGTGATGGCACCGCTCACAGCTGAGGCTAGGTTGCCTGAAGCGACAGAGTGTGGACATGTTCTGTGCCCACTTGCTGTGACTTCAGTATGTAGCAGAGCCGGAATCGTCGTGAAAACTCGCATGGATTATGTCGGAACTGGGTGTTTGGGGTTAATAAATTGGAGAAAGAGGATGCATTTTTTCGTATTTTATTTCAAATAAAAGGATGTTTTCTGTGTTTACTTCTTTTCACTTACAGATTAATAATGGGGGGCGGGGTCTCGTAGATGCCTCTTATTACTAAGCTAGCGCTTAGCGGCATCTGTGAGCTGTCATTAACCCCTTATATTAACCCGATTATCCAACTCATCCTGGTTGCACTGGTGTGGTGGCAAAGTGTCAGGATTATCGCATCTAATGAGTGCGACAATTCTGGGTGGCTGCATGCTGCAATTTTTAGGCTGGGGACCAATAACCATGGGTCTCACCAGCTTAAGAATACCAGTACCCAGCTGTCAAAATTGGGGGGGACCGCACACTGTTTTTAAAATTTAAATTAACCTTAAAAAAAAAAAAAAAAAAAAAAACAACCACACATGCAGTTCCTCTTATTTTGATACATAGCCAAGATAAACGCACGGCTGGGGGCTGCAGCCTGTATATATATATATGCTTTATCTGTGTTGGGTATCACAATATGGGGGTACCCTACACCAATTTATTTTATCTATTTATTCTTACACCACTATTAGACACGCAGCCAGCGTGTGATTGTAATCAGCCACACACTGTCACACAGGTTGGGGGTGCGGTCTGGCTGCCAACAATCACAGACGCTGGGACTGCCAGTGGGTGGATGAAGCAGTGAATATGTGTGAGGGTAAAGAACGCCCCTGAAGCAGTGTTAGGCTATGTGCGCACGTGTGCGTAATTCATGCAGTTACGCTGCGCTTTGTAGCGCAGCGTAACTGCATGCGTCCCCTGCACAGTCTATGGAGATTACAGCCACGCAGGAGACTCTGTAAGTATAACATGCCTGCTTTATTCCTATTTTTTCTTTTTCAGTTTTTTTTATGTGTTTTAAATTACCTGTATGGCCGGTTCCGGATAGGTACCCGGAGGTCCCTGAGAACTCCAGGCCTGGGTTCGGTGCATGGATACTAGTTATCCAGTGCAGATCCTGACTTTTACAGTCCGGGTTTATCCATCACTAATAACAATACATCATGGAATATAGCAAAAAAAAAAAAAAAGACCTAGGCATGTATCACGTACCGCCATACTGTGCTTTAGCAAGGTTCTACAGTGAGTGTGTGACTACTTTTCAAACACACACATTATAAATATATAAATATATATATACATACATATATATATATATATATACACACTGCTCAATCTGTTAAAAAGCAGATCACACAACAGACTTTCACTTACAAGTATGTTAAACAAGAGTTTATTGTGTTCTAGGGTAGAAGTATGAAACCTGCGAGTCCAGAAACTGCCAGACTATCCCAATCTTTGCTTGTGCTTGCCGTTACTCTTGCAGTACACATACGTCTTCCCACGCCTTCTCACAATGTAGCAGTCTTTGCAGCGCTTCCTGAGGACGCCTTTAGTTTTCAGCCCAGATGTCTGTTGCAGCGGCAGCAAGTAATTACTAGGAAGAAGGAATGCATTTCTGAAGTGTCCAATGTTCTTAGGATTGCAGTATCGAGCGCAAGCGCTAAAGGCTACGGACATGGAGGAATTACGGACAGTGCCCTTGCCCAGAACCATTAGAGAATTGGTTAGAGAGCAAAAAGCATTCCGAAGAAAAAGCGAAGCCATAGTCAGACCTGAAATAGAAATCATGGAAACTTGTGTCAATTGCCGTTTATGGTCACTTAAAGGGCTTTTCCAGGATCACAATAAATAATCCACTTTTAGGCCCCGTCATCCATATCAGATCAGCAGAAGCCGGACTCTGCACTCCCATAACCAGCTCTACCTGTATGCAGCAGGGCTGGTCATTGCAGAGCTGTGCTATTCACTTTAAAGGGGTTGTCACCATTTGGAAAACTTTTTTAGATGCTTTGTAGGAAGCAAACAGCTTTCCCTACTCTCCCCAGGCTCCCAAAGTGCAGTGTCTCTAAGGCTGCTTTCACACCTCCGGCTTGAGCTCTGCGACTCAATCCGGCTGTGCAAGCTATGCAACGGATGCGGTGAAAACACCGCATCCTTTGCATAAGTTTTTCCCATGCGGCCCGTCCAGTTTTTGCCGCTTGCGGCATGCTACTAAGCATGCGCAGTGGCAAAAACCGGATGCGGTTTTTGCCGCATCGCGCCGCATCCGGCCGCCATAGGCATGCATTGAAAAATGCACCGCATTGGCAGAATGCGGCGCAATGCGGTTTTTTTTTGCCGCACGAAAAAACGTGCTAGGCAACGTTCCATCCGGCCGCCGCATCGGCTAAATCTGCCGCACGCGGCAAAAAACGGATGGAACGCAAGGCCATGCGGCACAATGCGGCACTAATTAAAGTCTATGCAGAAAAAAACGCAACCGGCAGCAAAAAAAAAAAAACAGTTGCGATTTTCCTGCAAAGTGCCGGAGTGTGCCGCATTGCAGAAACCGGAGGTGTGAAAGCAGCCTTAGGCTGCTTTCACACCTCCGGTTTTTCCTGTGCGGCACAATCCGGCACTTTGCAGGAAAAACGCAACCGGTATTTTTTGCTGCCGGTTGCGTTTTTCCTGCATAGACTTTAATTAGTGCCGTATTGTGCCGCATGGGCTTGTGTTCCATCCGATTTTTGCCGCATGCGGCAGATTTAGCCAATGCGGCGGCCGGATGGAACGTTGCCTGGCACGTTTTTTTGTGCGGCAAAAAAAAAAACGCATTGCGCCGCATCCGCCCGATGCAGTGTATTTTTCAATGCATGCCTATGGGCGCCGGATGCGGCAAAAACCGGACGGGCCGCATTTAAAAAAACTTATGCAAAGGATGCGGCTTTTTCGCCGCATCCGTTGCATAGGTTTTAGAGCCGGACTGGCCGGCTCTGCACCTACCGGATGTGTGAAAGTAGCCTAATGCTGCCCCGGTCTCTGTCTGCAGCAACATCAGGTCCACATAGCTGCAGCCAATCACTGTAACCGGCGTGTGACTGACTGCAGTAATGTGGACGTGATATCACTGCTGCACTCAACCAATACCAGCTAGCCGCAGCAAAAACATGGCACAGCAGATGGGGAGAAGCAACGGCTATTACAAAGTGACAAAACCCTCTAATGAATACCTGACATATTTACTGAGATGTACAAATGGATAGAACAAAAAGTAAATTTGGGGGGGAAAAAAAAAGCTGCACCAGCCCCTGCAAAGAACCGACAGGTGGAGGGGCAGAGGACAGTAAATAGTCTGATCCAGAGAAGAAAAAAAGACTGTAAAATGGAAGTGAAAATCTGCATATAATGCAGACAATGTAAAGGAATTAGGATTATTGTGAGAATAAACTAAAGTACATTTGAATCATTCAAAGCTTTTCCAAAAACAGCTAAGGCTATGTGCACACACTGTTTTGACGCTGCGTTTTTGGCCGCTAAAAACGCACAAAAACTAAGCCGCGGCAAAAAACGCATACGTTTTTACCGCGATTTGGAGCGTTTTTGATCTCTGAATTTTTCTGCATTTTTCCAATGCATTGCATCGGGGGAAAACGCAGAAAAACGCAGGAAAGAATTGACATGTCCATTTTTTTTTTAAGCTCAAAAACGCAGCTTAAAAAAAAAAAAAAATAGATGTGTGCGGACAGCAAAAATGAAAACTCAGACTTTGCTGGGGAAGCAAAGTCATGCAGTTTTGAGGCCAGAAACGCACCCGAAAAAAGCGCAAAAATGCCGCGAAAAATGCACTGTGTGCACATAGCCTATGGGTTATATCTGAGTGGCTACATATCTACCCATTGTCCACTGTGTGATAAACCTACACTCACTGGGTTTGTAGGGTAAGGCTGGAATCTGACAAAAAGGATGTGACAAACTGCTGTAACCTCTGAGTGCAGCTCAATGTAGGGGCAGAGATGATGATTCCAGTGATGTGTCACTTACAAGGCTGAATGCTGGACATTTGATAAAAAAATAATTTTTACCAGCAGGCGATCACTAGAGAACTAGTGAACCTGCCGCCACGTAGTCCTCCATATTCATGAGCTGTGCATAACCTGGAGGAGGGGGGGGGGGGGGAAATCATTGACTCTTAGCTTTCTGCACACTACACTGTCAGCTGTCAATCAGTGGTGTGGGGAAAGATACATAGAGCTGTGTATTCAGAAAACTGGTAAATAAATCACTGGTTTTATCAAAAGTGCAGCAAGCGTCCAAGTAAGTGACACATGGTTGGAATCAGGGTTTCTGCAATGACAATATCCTGCTATCAGTTGGAGTAGAAAGAACCTGGTGCCAGATTCCCTTTAAGCCTGTGCAGTCATCAGTAACTGGCCACTACATACGGTAGTCAGCACTGAATGACGAGGTCCAGAATGGACACCCCAAGTACATTATCCCTGTGGGTGTACGCCATACTCTCCAATGATCTGTGCATCTACCCAAATGACAAGCCTCGCCACCCCAGGCTATCCTGACAGTATACAAAGGACATGCTAGTAGAGTATATTATCCCTGTGGGTGTACACCATACTCTCCATTGACCTGTGCATATACCCAGATGACAAGCCTCACTACCCCAGGCCATCCTGACAGTATACAGGGGCATGCTGGTAGAGTATATTATCCCTGTGAGTATACACCATACTCTCCATTGACCTGTGCATATACCCAGATGACCAGCCTCACTACCCCAGGCTATCCTGGCAGTATACAGGGGCATGCTGGTAGAGTATATTATACCTGTGGGTATACACTATACTTTCCAATGACCTGTGCATATACCCAGATGACAAGCCTCACTATCCCAGGCTATCCTGGCAGTATACAGGGGCATGCTGGTAGAGTATATTATACCTGTGGGTATACACCATACTCTCCATTGACCTGTGCATATACCCAGATGACAAGCCTCACTACCCCAGGGCATCCTGGCAGTATACAGGGGCATGCTGGTAGAGTATATTATCCCTGTGGGTGTACACCATACTCTCCATTGACCTGTGCATATACCCAGATGACAAGCCTCACTACCCCAGGGCATCCTGGCAGTATACAGGGGCATGCTGGTAGAGTATATTATCCCTGTGGGTGTACACCATACTCTCCATTGACCTGTGCATATACCCAGATGACAAGCCTCACTACCCCAGGGCATCCTGGCAGTATACAGGGGCATGCTGGTAGAGTATATTATCCCTGTGGGTGTACACCATACTCTCCATTGATCTGTGCATATACCCAGGCCACCTCTTAAAGGCATACATAGCTTCCGCATTGCTCATCCCTTTAAGTATCAGGGGCAGAGGTATACCAGAGCCTACCCCAGGATGACATGTGGGCCACACAGCTGCAGAGCTCACTGGCCAATAGGAAGGGCTGGAGAATCACTTCGTGCGCTCCACACGTGACTGCAGAGTACCTAGCAATGGATTATTATGGCGTGTTCACTATTTAGCCAAAATAAAAATCTTTATTGATTTAAGGGAACATAACATTAATGAATTCCCCCAAATAACCATAAAGAACCAGAACAAACCATGAAGCAGCGGTCGCACGTGTCTACACCCAGGGAGCCCTTATCGCACCGGTCAGTATACTACACACTCGTCCCGGGCCGCGCTCAGAATGTCCGGTGACCGCGGGAGACCGCTAAACACCGACCTCAGACGTCCGGAATCCTCGCGCAGGCGCACTTCACAATCTTCGCTGCCAGTGACTGAGACACGTGACGCTCGTTCTCTTCTCTCATTGGTTCACCATAGATAGAGACTCGGAGATACATTAGTGATCATTATTACTTCCGGAGGCGGAGACTAAGAGCAGCGCCGGAGGTGACATTCAACATGGCGGCCTCCTGGTTGACTCTGGGACGTAGCTGTGTTCGTGGTATAGTGCGTGGAGCCGTACATCCCGGGAGAGCGCTCAGCACCGCAGTGTCTGGCGAGAAGGTCACCCACACTGGACAGGTCATTGCTTCTTATGTAACCTTGCCCTGGGCTGGAGACATAGCAGAGCCGGGTGTCAGTGTAATGTAAGGTCATGCCGTGGTATAGTGCAGAGAGTGTGCCATGATGTTGCTTTGCGTTCCTACTGTCTAATCTTTGGGCTTTATTGTTTACATCTTGTTGCCTAGGTAACCGGCCAGCACTGCTGTATTGGAGAGGTGGCTGAGCATGTGCGGTTGGCTGGGATCTGACTGCTCACCTTCTCCCCTAACATTGCAGGGGTTGTCCCCTCTCTAATCTTCCCACTGTCTAATCAGTCCCCTTATGACATAAAGAATGCCACCTACCTCTCGCCGAGTTCCAGCGATGGTGGCGCTGGGTGGCCACGAGTGTGAGTGGCACTGTCCGCCATGTGAGGCTCACAGGCGATCAGTGGCTCCTATTCAGAACTGACACGCTTTCTGCCTGTTTGACACTTGTATAAGGGAGGTTGGATGTGCAGGTTCCCAATGCCGGCCACTGACTGACCGCAGGGCCCCAGGGCGTAATAATGCTGACCTCTGCAGGCGTGGTACAGGAGATGGGTATGGGTGTTATTTTACCAGGTGAAGTGACCAAATCCGCAAAAGCTGGCAGCAAGACATTAGCGCTACATCACGCATCATCAGCACATGAGACAAAACTGCCAATGTCACACACACTCCGGAACCAGGATTATTAGTTCATAATGTTAGTGTTTTATAAAAATCATGGCTACATAAGAGCTAAGTAATGGCATACACTATATACCCATGGACGTTTGTTAGGGGCCCTTGCTGTATACATTGCACTTGCTATCCTATGGTTTTATCTGACCCGTATTGTTCCTTGGGGCCGTGCTGATGACACTGATTTTGTTTTTTTGTTTGTTTTTTTCACTTACAAAGTTGGTTTGTGATAAAATGTCAGCATGCTGCAGTGTGACTCTAACCCTCACACCTATGGATGTCATAGCATAGGAGCTGACTTGCTGCACTATTCTGTAGTGTAGGAAACTGTACATGAGTAATAACTAACTGTTAAATACGGATTGCAGACAAATTATGTGTGAAAGATAACAAACCCCTCTTTCTGGATGAAAATTGTAACTTTATTTTCTGTAGTGTCGTGTTTACCCACCCTACAATAAGGCTATCCAGGTAGTGTACGACCCCTTTAATTTCTATAGGACTGCTCCTGGGCATATGGAAAGAGCAGGACCAGATCTGCATGACCTTCCTTGTCAGCTCCCTTCTACCCCACAGTTACTCTACTCTTAGAAGGGCTTTACAGTGTTACTACTTATTACGAGGCCTTCCATGAAGACTGTTTTTTTTATGAATCTGGGTATGTGTGTACATAGTGTAGTGTATGTGCTAATATTCTCACCTACTACCACCCTCTTCCGGGTCCAGGGTCGTTCTGCTCCTCTTCTCAGTGACGTCACCACAATTCTGACTAGTCTGCTCACTGTATACTGTGCTATAGCCAGAAGTCTGTTTTACAATGTGCGGAGCCCAGCTCTGACTCTCCATAGACTTACATTTCTGGGTCTCCAGAGAGCTGCGTGACCTGGAGCGTCTGAAGAGCGGTGATGTCACTGAGAAGAGAAGCAGAACGGCCCTGGATCCCAGAGAAGGTGGCGTTGGATGAGTGTATTAATACACACTGCACTCTATACCCATATACTTACGTTTATTAAAAAAAAAATCTCAGAGGGTTCTCTAAAGGCACGATTGTCGCTACCTTGCCCATATAGCAGACTGTCACTTCTGATGCTGCAGGGATTGTCACATATGGCAGCATCTAGAGCAGGTCTGAACTGTCAGTCATAGAGGAGCGGCCCCTCCCCAGCAAACAGGAGGTTGGGGTAGATTGCCGGATTACCCCTTTAAAAGGCATGACAATTTAATAATCTTTTCCCTATCCATGCAATAGGAGAGCAAATCTCTCACCTCTCTGGGTGACACAGATTAGCGCTATAGTTTGTACCAATTCCTAACTTAAGTTATTGTTTTTTGTTTATTTTTTCTTTAAATGCGGTAGGACCCTGTATGAGCGGGTGACATTATGTATTTGCCGGAGGCGTGCTTTTCATACATTAGGCTTGCCAATAGGCTGAAATGTAATGTAAAGACGCCTCAGAAGCTTGTATGCATTTTATGTTCCCTTGAGCACAATGCCCACCTTTGTACCATCTGCCATAATACCCATTTATTTTCCTTACAGCTTAGAGAATTTATCTGGTGACCTTTTGCCATTGATTGCTTTGCATTGCTACTACAGTACATCTACAGTATGTGTATGGGCAGAGCCACATCAGCATTTGTTATGATAGAAATTGATGTCAATTTTAATGCAATTCTATGCATGCCCACTGCGGGTCCACCAACTATAAGAAACATGCGCTCACGCCATCGCTCCGGGGTAGAGGCCAGACACGGTAAATGCCCACTCTCTGCTCTACATCTGGCATTTTTACTGGATGTTTCTCTCCTCTGTATTACAACAAACAAATACACATTGTATCTGAAATGTGGCCTTAGTCAGAGCAGCGTAGCCATGAACAGACTCAGTCATATGAAAAAGTTTGGGCACCCCTATTAATGTTAACCTTTTTTCTTTATAACAATTTGGGTTTTTGCAACAGCTATTTCAGTTTCATATATCTAATAACTGATGGACTGAGTAATATTTCTGGATTGAAGTGAGGTTTATTGTACTAACAGAAAATGTGCAATCCGCATTTAAACAAAATTTGACCGGTGCAAAAGTATGGGCACCTCAACATAAAAGTGACATTAATATTTTGTAGATCCTCCTTTTTCAAAAATACCAGCCTCTAGTCTCTTCCTGTAGCTTTTAATGAGTTCCTGGATCCTGGATGAAGGTTTATTTGACCATTCCTGTTTACAAAACAATTCCAGTTCAGTTAAGTTTGATGGTCTCCGAGCATGGACAGCACGCTTCAAATCATCCAACAGATTTTCAATGATATTCAGGTCTGGGGACTGGGATGGCCATTCCAGAACATTGTAATTGTTGCTCTGCATGAATGCCTGAGTAGATTTGGAGCGGTGTTTTGGATCATTGTCTTGCTGGAATATCCATCCCCTGCATAACGTCAACTTCATCACTGATTCTTGCACATTACTGTCAAGAATCTGCTGATACTGAGTTGAATCCATGCGACCCTTAACTTTAACAAGATTCCCGGTGCCAGCATTGGCCACACATCCCCAAAGCATGATGGAACCTCCACCAAATTTTACTGTGGGTAGCAAGTGCTTTTCTTGGAATGCCGTGTTTTTTTGCCTCCATGCATAACGCCTTTTTGTATGAACAAACAACTCAATCTTTGTTTCATCAGTCCACAGGACCTTCTTCCAAAATGTAACTGGCTTGTCCAAATGTGCTTTTGCATACCTCAGGCGACTCTGTTTATGGCGTGCTTGCAGAAACAGCTTCTTTCGCATCACTCTCCTATACAGCTTCTCCTTGTGCAACGTGCACTGTATTGTTGACCGATGCACATTGACACCATCTGCAGCAAGATGATGCTGCAGGTCTTTGGAGGTGGTCTGTGGATTGTCCTTGACTGTTCTCACCATTCTTCTTCTCTGCCTTTCTGATATTTTTCTTGGCCTGCCACTTCTGGGCTTGACAAGAACTGTACCTGTGTTCTTCCATTTCCTTACCATGTTCCTCACAGTGGAAACTGACAGTTTAAATCTCTGAGACAACTTTTTGTACCTTCCCCTGAACAACTATGTTGAATAATCTTTGTTTTCAGATCATTTGAGAGTTGTTTTGAGGAGCCCGTGATGCCACTCCTCATAGGAGATTCAAATAGGAGAACAACTTGCAAGTGGCCACCTTAAATACCTTTTCTCATGATTGGATACACCTTCCTATTAAGTTCAAAGCTCAATTAGCTTACAAAACCAATTTAGTGGTTTAGTAAGTCAGTAAAAAGTAGTTAGAAGTGTTCAAATCAAGAAATTGATAAGGGTGCCCATACTTTTGCACCTGTCAAGTTTTGTTTAAATGCGGATTGCAAATTTTCTGTTAGTACAATAAACCTCATTTCAATCCAGAAATATTACTCAGTTCATCAGTTATTAGATATATGAAACTGAAATAGCTGTTGCAAAAACCCAATTTGTTATAAAGAAAAAAGGTTAACATTAATAGGGGTGCCCAAACTTTCTCATATGACTGTATTTGTGGTTCCTTATGTGTAAAGTAGGTAATTTATCCTGTAACATCACTGAAATCAATCTTTATTGTCTAGGTATTTGATGAAGATGATTACAGAAGAGTAAGATTTGTTGGAAAACAGAAGGAGGTAAGGCTTGAACAAAATGTCTGGTTTTCCATGTGTAGAGTTATGCTGTCTTCATTTAAAGGGGTTGTCCATGACTAGTTTATTATTGACGTATCTGCATGTGACATGAGATGTTCTTAACCAGCAAGAGTTAACTAGAAGTGTTCCACTTGAAATATAAAATGTTCCTTAGATATCCACAACATATTAGATGATCAGGGGTCACTTCACTACTGTCCTGCAAGGTGGCCAGTGACATCTTATATTCAGCCCCACAGAACAGAGCACCCCTTTTCTTCTCCCATGAAACGTCATTCTGGACATGGGTCTGAAGCTTCATTGGTTTGTTCTCACAACAGGACAGATATATTAAAGGGAACCTGTGACGTCCCCAAGTGCTATTACCTTGCAGATATGGGGTTATTCTGCAGGTTACTAGCGTTCTACAGCTGCTCGGTAAACTTTATTCCCTCAGAGCCCCTGGCTTTGTCATAGGGGCACAGCTTCCGTCAGTGCACAGTGAGAAGGCCCTGTAACCGAGCCCGGCACTGACGGACAGCCGGCTTAGCGGTGCATCAGCAGATTCACATGACAAACTCCTCTTCAATTCTAAATGCTCCTAGATAATATAAAATGAACACATTCATCTCTGGAATGGCAGCTTTCCAGAGATGTCAGCGCTGTATCTTTGATACAATACGTAATATGAGGGCAGTCACAAATTCTCAGTGCAAGTCTATGATAGTCAGCACAAAGCTTTCATAGACTTGCATTGAAAAGTGACCTTCAGCTCGCCACATGAAACACTGGAGAGATCTGGAAGGTCACAAACTGCTGGAGATCATCAATGGACGTAGCGGCATTAGGTGAAGATGGCAGCAGGGAACTTGAGCACCTCACTGGCCTAACAAAGGGGCATGTGGTGGCAGAGGCAGCTTTGGTGTATGTGTGGCCTGGTTTTGGGGTGTGCTCAGTTCGTTTTTAGGCTAATGCGATTGCTGAGTAAACGAAGGAGTGTGAGAAGTAGATTAACCATTTCCAACCCCATCCGAATCACGTGTGTAGTGAGTGGGTGACTTCCATCATGATCAGCTATACTTCTTGCATACATTTTCTACTATATTTCCAAGCATATTATACTTTTAAAGCTCAGTGAGGCTCTAAGGCCGTGCTGGAGGCACAACACTTGCCTGGTGGATGCTCTACTGGCTTATCTGAATGGAGGATGCTGGACACTTACCCCCTGGTGATGCTGAGGCTTGTGGTGTATACAAGATCTGTTTTATTGTGTTCAGAGAATACATTTTCACATCCGGAGTCGGTTCTTCATCAAGACAGACACAAACAGGGATTTTATTAAAGCATATGTACAAACCGATTTAACCTCTTCTCTAGAACGTCACACAGCTCCTCGTGTATGGAGTGGGCTCAGGAGCTGAGAATGCATCATAACCCGGTGGATGCCAGCTGTGATACACAGCCAACATCTTCCAGTAACAGCAGTGGCCGGAGCACGTGGTTCTTCCACCTTTTTAACCACTTAAATGCCATTCTCCATTTTATACACCAGCATTTAAATAATGCAATTACTGGTGTGTGTGCTTGCGATTAACCCCTTCAGCCCCAGAGCGTTTTCTGTTTTTTCTTTTTTTGCTCCCCTTCCGGGAGCCGTAACTTTTTTATTTTTCCGTCAATCTTGCCATATGTGGGCTTGTTTTTTGCGGGACGAGATGCACTTTTAAATTAAACCATAAGTCTTACCATATAGTGTACTGGAAAACAGCAAAAAAATTCCAAGTGTGGAAAAACTGCAAACAAAAGTGTGATGGCACAATAGTTTTCTTTATCGTTCCTTTGGGAGACCCAGACCATGGGTGTTTAGCTTCTGCCTCCGGAGGACACACAAAGTACTACACTTAAAAGTGTAGCTCCTCCCTCTGAGCTTATACACCCCCTGGTAGCCAGTCCTAGCCAGTTTATTGCTTTGTGTCAGAAGGCATACATCCACACATGCATTCTCATCTGATTTGTTTGACTTTTGGAAAGAGTTTGAAGAAAAGCGGGTCCATGTCTGGACTCCCGGCATGTCCCATCTCACCCCACTGTGTCGGTGGTGTTTGTTAAGGTTGATTTACAAGGCTGCAGCCTTACATGCCGCGCTCCTTCACCATCCCTTCTGGGCTCTGGCTTGAAGTGGGAGCCAGCACGGTCTCCATGCCTGGCAGGAGTCCGGTCTCCATCCACAGCCCCTTGAGGATTCTGTTGGACTGGAGCACTCATCCCCAGGGACATGGCCCTGCGTCTCAGCAGCTAAGTACCTGAGACGTTTATGTTGGGGGTCCCGGTTCTTTATTGTAAGGGGAGAGTATGCTGTATGTGATTGTTTTAACTTTTCCGGCGGGTTCTCTAGCTTTTGCCTGAGAACCGCGCCGATGGTGCCTGCTTGTCGGCCTCGCCGCTTAAATTTAGGCCTCGGCTTCGCCGGAGGCCTAGTTTCATTTTCCTGCACTCGCATGTCACTCATGCAGAGGGACAGGTTCGGCTCCTCCCGGCGGCCATTCTACACTGAAGAGGGACACTCCCCACTGCTGGGGCGTCCCTTCTTCCCTGCAGGTCTCTATAGCCCTCCAGTTCCCGCTCTTATATAGGAACGCCCTCTTCTCAGGCAGAGTTCACTCTGCTCTGGGACATCCTGCATTCTGCATCTCTGCTGAGGTGCTGCGACTGGGGGACCGGGCTTCGGGATCTGGAGGGCACACAACACCGCGCTCAGCGGTCTGGTAAGCCACAGCCGGTCTCCGGTTGTGGACCTCTGTATATTCTCCCTGGGGTTCATTCTCTGCAAAGCCCCCACTCCAGCAGCATGTCTCCAAAGCTTTATTCTGCATGCACTGCATGTAAGCTCCTGCTGCCTGAGCCGAGCGTCTATCCACATTGTGATGTCTGCTCTAACTTGGCGGTGCCACAGCCTGGAGTCTCACCCCCAGTGGTCTCTCAGGCTGCTGCTGCACCTGTGATTGAACCCCCGGCCTGGGTAGAGTCCTTTTCTAGGTCCATATCCCAGTCATTTGCTGAGTCCATGGGGCTTTTGTCCAGGACTTTGATGAATATGCATCAGCCCCCCTCACAGGGTGCCTCTAATACTCTTGACAGAGGACTCCTATCCTCTGACCTCCGTCCATCGGAGCTCACGGAGGATTCATCATCTGATCCCAGACCCCGTCCTTCTAAGAGAAGGCGCAGGGTTTCCTCCCCCTCCCCATCCCACGGCTCTGTCTCAAGAGCTGACTCTCAAGATGAGGAGGATGCCCTCACTGGGGGCTCTGAGGCTATGTATCCCATCGATTTCTCTGAGGGTGACTCAGATCTTAGTGATTTGATGCTTCTATTAATTCTGTGCTGGATCTCAATCCGCCAGTGTCAGAGGAGCAACTCTCTTTGGCAGAAAAACATCAGTTTACCTCGCCTAAGAGAGTGAAGAGTGTGTTCTTTAACCACTCCAGTTTTCAGACCGCTGTGACCAAACCCAGGGCCTACCCTGACAAACGCTTTCCAAAGCGTGGTTCTGATGACCGGTTTCCATTTCCACCTGAGGTGGTCAAGGAGTGGTCTCACTCCCCAAAGGTAGACCCTCCGGTATCTAGGCTATCAGCCTGGACCGTTGTGTCGGTGGCTGACTGCACCTCACTTAAGGATTCCACTGACCGTCAGATTGACCTTCTGGCCAAATCTGTGTATGAAGCTGCGGGGGCCGCGTTTTCCCCGACTTTTGCAGCAGTGTGGGCTCTCAAAGCCATCTCAGCTTCTCTAGAGGAGATGCATTCCCTCACCAAGGAATCTATGCCTGAGATGGTTACCTTAACTGCTCAGGCTTCAGCTTTTTCATCCTATGCCATGTCTGCCATGATAGAGGCTGCTCACCGCACTGCGGTGGCTTCAGCTAATTCTCTTGTTATCCGCAGGATTTTGTGGCTTCGAGAGTGGAAGGCAGATGCTTCTTCCAAGAAGTTTCTTGCTGGGCTCCCTTTTGCTGGTTCACGGCTGTTTGGTGAACAGCTGGATGAAATCATTAAAGAAGCTACTGGCGGGAAGAGTACTTCCATGCCACAAACCAAGACCAGGAAACCCGCCCAGGGTAGGATTCAATTGAGGTTTCGTTCCTTTCGTTCCTCCAACTGGTCATCCTCTAAGCCTTCCGCCTCGTCCACTAACTCAGCCAAGGATCAGAAATCCAACTGGCGCCCAAAAGCGCGTCCGCAGAAGACCGCAGGAGGTTCTGCCACTAAGGCAGCTTCCTCATGACTCTCGGCCCGCTCCAGCCACGTCCTTAGTCGGTGGCAGGCTCTCCCACTTTGGCGACGCTTGGTTAAAGCAAGTCTCCAATCAGTGGGTGAGAGAAATTATATCTCACGGCTACAGGATAGAATTCTCTTCCAGCCCTCCAAACAGATTTTTTCTCTCAACTCCCCCCTGCTCCAAGGCCGCCGCCTTCTCGCAGGCCGTGGCGTCCTTGCAGGCAAACGGAGTGATTGTCCCAGTTCCCGCTCAGGAACGGTTCAGAGGTTTTTACTCAAATCTCTTCCTAGTTCCAAAAAAGGACTGTACCTTCCGGCCCATCCTGGATCTCAAGCTTCTCAACAAGCATGTCCGGGTGCGGCATTTTCGCATGGAGTCTCTGCGATCAGTCATTGCCTCTATGACCCAAGGGGAGTTCCTGGCGTCCATCGACATCAGAGATGCCTATCTACATGTGCCAATCGCAGTGTCACATCAGCGTTGGTTACGTTTTGCGATCGGAGAGGATCATTTCCAATTCGTGGCTCTCCCCTTCGGGTTAGCCACGGCCCCTCTGGTATTCACCAAGGTCATGGCGGCAGTGATTGCGGTCCTGCACCTCCAGGGGTTAGCAGTGCTTCCTTATCTGGACGACCTTCTGGTCAAGGGTACATCCAGCGCAGACTGTCAGCGGAGTGTTTCGCTCACTCTCGCCACCCTAGCCCAATTCGGGGGGATTGTCAATCTTCCCAAATCCACTCTGACTCCGACCAGAGTCTCACGTACCTAGGGATGCAGTTCGAGACTTTGCCGGCACTTGTGAAGTTGCCCTTAGACAAACAGCTGTCACTCCGGTTGGTGGTGCGCTCTCTCCTGAGGCCCCGCCGTTATACCCTCAGGCGTCTGATGCAGGTGCTGGGTCAAATGGTGGTCTCCATGGAGGCGGTTCCCTTTGCCCAGTTCCATCTGCGTCCTCTGCAGCTGGACATTCTCCGCTGTTGGGACAAGCGGCCTTCCTCCTTAGGCCGGTTTCACACATCCGGCTTTTCGCCGGTTTGCCGGATCCGGCGCTCTCCCATACAGTGACTACAGTACAGTGACAGCGCAACAAGCGCCGGTCACGTGCTGTCATGTGACCGGCGCATGTGACCCGGAAGTTACAGCGCTGTCACTGTACTGTATTGTCTGTACGGGAGAGCGCCGGATCCGGCAAACCGGCGAAAAGCCGGATGTGTGAAACCGGCCTTACAGAGGTTAGTGGCTCTGTCGCCACGGATCAGGAGCTCTCTTCAGTGGTGGCTTCGACCCCTCTCCCTGTCCCAAGGGCGCTCCTTCCTGACTCCGTCCTGGGTGATTCTCACCACGGATGCCAGCCTATCCGCCTGGGGAGCGGTACATCTCCACCACAGAGCACAGGGCACTTGGACTCCGTCCGAGTCAGCCCTTTCAATCAATGTGCTGGAAACCAGAGCTGTGCTTCTAGCTCTCCTAGCCTTTCACCACCTGTTGGCGGGCAGGCACATTCGAGAGGCCGCCTGGCAATGTTGGAGGTCCAACGCATTCTTCAATGGGCGGAGGACTCCAAGTCCACCATATCCGCAGTCCACATCCCTGGCGTAGAAAACTGGGAGGCAGATTATCTCAGCCGTCAATCCGTGGACGTTGGCGAGTGGTCCCTGCACCCGGCAGTGTTTCAGTCAATCTGCCGCAAGTGGGGCACTCCGGACGTGGACCTAATGGCATCCCGTCACAACAACAAGGTTCTGGTTTACGTGGCTCGCTCCCACGATCCTCAGGCCTTCGCCGCGGACGCTCTGGTTCAAGACTGGTCCCAGTTTCGTCTGTCCTACGTGTTTCCCCCTCTAGCTCTCTTGCCCAGAGTCCTGCACAAGATCAGAATGGAGGGCCGTCGAGTCATCCTCATTGCACCGGACTGGCCCAGGCGAGCTTGGTATCCGGACCTGCTCCAACTGTCCGTGGAGATGCCGTGGCATCTTCCGGACCGTCCAGACCTGCTCTCGCAAGGTCCATTTTTCCGCCCGAATTCTGCGGCACTCAAATTGACGGCGTGGCTCTTGAGTCCTGGATTTTGACGGCTTCTGGTATTCCTCCTGAAGTCATCTCCACTATGACTCGGGTCCGTAAGTCTTCCTCCGTCAAGATCTATCACAGGACTTAGAAAATTTTCCTGTCCTAGTGTCGCTCTTCCGGCCATTCCCCTTGGCCATTCTCGTTGCCGACCCTTCTGTCTTTTTTACAGTCCGGTCTGCAGCTAGGACTGTCCCTCAACTCTCTCAAGGGACAAGTCTCAGCTCTATCAGTGCTGTTCCAGCGGCGTCTCGCCCGGCTGGCTCAGGTCCGCACCTTCATGCAAGGTGCGTCTCACATCACTCCGCCTTATCGGCGGCCCTTGGATCCCTGGGACCTTAACTTGGTCCTCACGGTATTGCAGAAATCCCCTTTCGAGACCCTTAGGGAGGTTTCTTTGTATCGTCTTTCTCAAAAGGTGGCCTTTCTAGTTGCCATAACTTCTCTCAGGAGAGTCTCTGATTTGGCTGCGCTCTCCTCGGAGTCACCTTTTTTGGTTTTTCACCAAGACAAGGTAGTTCTCCGTCCGACCCCGGACTTTCTTCCTAAGGTGGTCTCTCCCTTCCACCTTAACCAGGATATTTCCTTGCCTTCCTTCTGTCCGGCCCCTGTTCATCGCTTTGAGAAAGCGCTGCATACTCTAGATCTGGTGCGTGCTCTCCGGATCTATGTGTCTCGCACTGCTGCGCTTAGGCGGTGCACCTCTCTTTTTGTACTAACCACAGGGCGGCGCAAGGGTCTCTCTGCTTCTAAGCCGACCTTGGCCCGTTGGATTAGATCGACCATTTTGGACGCCTACCAGAGTACTCCGGTGCCTCCCCCGCCGGGGATCAAAGCACACTCGACCAGAGCTGTCGGTGCCTCTTGGGCTTTTAGGCACCAGGCTACGGCTCAACAAGTCTGTCAGGCTGCCACTTGGACTAGTCTGCATACCTTTTCGAAGCACTACCAAGTGCATGCTCATGCTTCGGCAGATGCGAGCTTGGGCAGACGCATCCTTCAGGCGGCTGTCGCCCATTTGTGAAGTTAGGCTCCGCCTACTTCTTAGTTTTTTCTGTTTATTCCCACCCAGGGACAGCTTTGGAACGTCCCATGGTCTGGGTCTCCCAAAGGAACGATAAAGAAAAAGAGAATTTTGTTACTTACCGTAAATTCTTTTTCTTATAGTTCCGTATTGGGAGACCCAGCTCCCTCCCTGTTGCCTGTTGGCAATTTTCTTGTTCCGTGTGTTATCACCGGCTGTTGTCGTGGACAGAGTCTCCGGTTGTTCCGGTTCTTACTCGGTTCTACTTGTGGGTGGCTATTCTCCTTCAGCTTTTGCACTAAACTGGCTAGGACTGGCTACCAGGGGGTGTATAAGCTCAGAGGGAGGAGCTACACTTTTAAGTGTAGTACTTTGTGTGTCCTCCGGAGGCAGAAGCTAAACACCCATGGTGTGGGTCTCCCATTACGGAACTATAAGAAAATTACTTTACGGTAAGTAACAAAATTCTCTTTTTTGGGATGTTTTATTCACCGTGTTCACTATATGGTAAAACTGATGTCATTGTGATGCCGGTGCGAGTTTGTAGACACCAAAATGTGTATGTATATACATATACATATATATATATATATATATATATATATATATATATATATATATATATATATAATATTATAGTGCCTACAAGTAGTATTCAACCCCCTGCAGAATTAGCAGGTTTACACATTCGGAATTAACTTGGCATTGTGACATTTGGACTGTAGATCAGCCTGGAAGTGTGAAATGCACTGCAGCAAAAAAGAATGTTATTTCTTTTTTTTTTTTTTTTTTTTTATTTTTTAAATGTGAAAAGTTTATTAATTTATTAAAGTAATTTATTATTCAACCCCTCAAACCACCAGAATTCTGTTTGGTTCCCCTAAAGTATTAAGAAGTATTTCAGGCACAAAGAACAATGAACTTCATATGTTTGGATTAATTATCTCTTTTTCCAGCCTTTTCTGACTAATTAAGACCCTCCCCAAACTTGTGAACAGCACTCATACTTGGTCAACATGGGAAAGACAAAGGAGTATTCCAAGGCCATCAGAAACAAGATCGTGGAGGGTCACAAGGCTGGCAAGGGGTACAAAACCCTTTCCAAGGAGTTGG